>NW_016107377.1:441937-447638 GCF_001604975.1 Cebus imitator
AAACACAGTCTCACTACGTTGCACAGGCTGGTCTCAAACTCCTGGGCTCAAGCGATCCTCTCACCTCAGCCTCCCGAAGTGCTGGGATTACAAACCTGAGCCACCATGCCCGGCCTAGTCATTTAAACATTTAAATAATGAAAACTATGGAAACCAACTCAGTGCTCAGTGTTGCCGCCACCTCCACCGGAGCACCTGGGGACTCAGCCTTATGCTGTGGGAGTCTCTGAAATGAAGGAAAATGTTGCAAGTGGTTGCATTTGCTTTATTACAGGAAGAATTGTTCCAGCCTTCATCCAGTTCTCAGGGCCAGGCCGGTGACCCCCACAGAGGTGAAGGCCCCTGGTCAGCTGGGTGCCCACCGGGTGCTGACATGCCTACTCAAGCCCTTCAAGAGGAAAGGGTGAGGCTGGTGGCTCACGCCTGTAATCCCAGAACTTTCGGAGGCCAAGGTGGGTAGAACACGAGGTCGGGAGTTTGATACCAACCTGGCCAATATGGTGAAACCGTCTCTACTAAAAATACAAAAATTAGCTGAGCATGGTGGTGCATGCCTGTAGTCCCAGCTACTCAGGAGACTGAGGCAGAAAAATCGCTTGAACCTGAAAGGCAGAGGTTGCTGTGAGCCGAGATTGTGCCACTACACTGCAGCCTGGTGACAGAGTGAGACTCCGTCTCAAAAAAAAAAGGAAAGCGTGGCCTCCTTCACCAGGAAGCCAGTGCTGGTCCCAGCCCTGCTGCCTGGAGCATGAGCAACTGAGCCGCTGTTTCCTGGGCACTTACGCTGTGCCAGGCACTGCCCAAGGGGGTCATTTTTCTTCATGTATTTATTCCCTTCTCTTCCGGTACCTGCCATCCACCTCTTCTCACCCCCACTCAAAGGCAGATATTCTGTCACTTTGTGTCTTTTTGCTGGAATGTGGCCCTGCAAAATACTTGTGGCTACTTTGTGGCATGAACAATTGTGTGAAAGGTTTTGTGGCTGTGACTTATCCATGATCCTTTCTGTGTGTAGCCCCAATCTCAGCTGCCCAGTCCCTGGGGCAGACACCCAAGTGACCCCCACCTTCCCCCACCCACACATAAGGTGAGCTGCCGCCCTTGCACCCTCCAGGGCTGGCACAGGGATGTCTCTGGGACTTTGGCTTGGGAGTGGGTTGCAGAGGATGAGGGGTTAATTTGTTTGAGTGGCAGGTGCTCTACAGAAAGGCCGCCACCAGCTGTGCCCAAGGGGTTTATATCCCGTATCCTCCATCACCCCTTTCTACTATTCACTTTTTTTTTTTTTTTTTTTTTTTTTTGGACAGTCTTGCTCTGTCACCCAGGCTGGAGTGCAATGGCACAATCTCGGCTCACTGCAACCTCCACCTCCTAGGTCAAGCACTTCTCGTGCCTCAACCTCCTGAGTAACTGGGATCACCACACCCGGCTAATTTTTGTATTTTTAATAGACACGGGGTTTCTCCACATTGGCCAGGCTGGTCTTGAACTCCTGACCTCGGGTGATCCACCTGCCTTGGCCTCCCAAAGTGCTGGAATTACAGGCGTGCACCACCGCACCCAACCCTATTCACCTTTTAAATGATTTTTTTTTTTTAATTTTGAAATACTTTCAGACTTAGAGAAAATTTACAAATACTTCAAATATTTCCCAAATGTTTTCATTTTACTACATTTGACGTATTATATTCTCCTCCACTCCTTCTCTCTCTCTCTCTCTACACAGACCAATACACATGTACACGCTCATGCACACACGCACACACACGCATGGTGTTTTGTTTGTTTTTTGAGACAGGGTCTCTCTCTGTCACCCAGGGTGGAGTGCAGGCACAGTCACAGCTCACTGCAACCCTGACCTGCTGAACTCAAGCGATCCTCCCACCTCAGCCTCCTGAGTCCACCACCCAGCTAATTTTTTTAATTATTTGTAGAGACAGAGATCTCCCTATGTTGCCCAGGTCTTAAACTTCTGGGCTCAGGCAGTCCTGCTGTAGCCCCACAAAGTGCTAGGATTACAGGTATTTCTTTTTGGTTTTGGGTTGTTGGGTTTTTTTTTAAGAGATGAGTTCTTGCTGTGTTGTCTGGGCTGGTCTGGAACTCTAGGCCTCGAGCCATCCTCCAGCCTTGGCCTCCCAAATTGCTAGGATTACAGGCATGCGTCACCATCCCCAGCTAATGTTTGTGTTTTTAGTAGAGATGGGGTTTCTCCATGGTGGTCAGGCTGGTCTCGAACTCCTGATCTCAGGTGATCCTCTCACCTCAGCCTCCCAAAGTGCTGGGATTACAGGCGTAACCCACCGAGCCCAGCCCCTTGGGGTATATTTTCTAAGAATAAGGACATTCTTTTTTTTTTTTTTTTTTTTTCCTTGAGATGGAGTCTTGCTCTGTTGCCCAGGCTGGAGTGCAGTGGTGCGATCTCAGCTCACTACAATCTCCGCCTCCCGGGTTCAAATGATTCTTCTGCCTCCCTGTCTCTACTAAAAACATAAAAATTAGCTAGGCGTGGTGGTGCACGCCTGAAATCCCAGCTACTTGGGAGACTGAGACAGGGAAATCACTTGAACCCAGGAGGCAGAGGTTGCAAGGAGCCAAGATCACACCACTACACTCCAACCTGGGCAACAGAGCAAGGCTCTGTCTTAAAAAAAAAAAAGAAAAGAAAAAGATGTCCGCTGGGACTACAGCTATTCGAAGGATCAGCTGGGCTTAGAGTAGTATTGTCCAAGAGAAATATCATGTGAGCTGTAGGCCAGGTGCAGTGGCTCACACCTGTAATCCCAGCACTTTAGGAGGCTGACAAGGGCAGATCACGTGAGGTCAGGAGTTGGAGACCAGCCTGGCCAACACGGTGAAACCCTGCCTCTGCTAAAAATACAGAAAATTAGCTGGACGTGATGGTGCATATCTGTAATCGCAGTTACTCAGGAGGCTGAGACACCAGAATCGCTTGAACCCAAAAAGCTAGGGTTGCAGTGAGCTGAGATCACACCACTGCACTCCAGCCTGAGTGACAAAGCGAGATTCCATCTCAAAAAAAAAAAAAAAAAAAAAAAGAATATAAAATTTAGCCGGGCATGATGGGCACCTGTAACCCCAGCTACTCAGGAGGCTGAGGCAGGAGAATCACTTGAACCCGGAAGGCAGAGGTTGCAGTGAGCCAAAATCTCGACACTGCACGCCCGCCTGGGCGACAGAGTGAAACTGTGTCTCAAAATTAAAAATAAAACTTTCTAGTAACCACATTGTAAAAAGAAAAAGTGAGGAAATTCATTTAATAGTACATTTTTATTTAACCCATTTCAACATGCTATCAATATTCAAAAATATTAGATACTTGACTTTTTTGTTGTTATGCTGTCTTTAAAACCCGGTGTGTACATTCCAGCTGGGACGAGCCGCGCTGCAAACGCTCAAAAGCCACGTGTGCTTAGTGGCTACTGGATTGACAGCTCTAAACTGATGGCATCTATACCGCAAGATGGCGCACTCCTGCAGCTGCTGGCGGGAGGCCTCAGCTACTCACTACGTGAACGTCTTCACAGGGCTGCTGAGGGTCCTCATGACATGGACGCTGTCTTCCCCCAGAGAGAAGCAAGGAGAAAGCAAAGTGCCTTTGTGACAGTCTTCAGACGCACCGTCACTTCTACCACTTTCTGTTCTTTAGAATCAAGTCATAAGCCCAGCCCCTTCAGAAGGAGAAATGAATGTGACTCACCTGTTGAAAGGAAGAACGTCAGGCTGGGTGCCATGGCTCATGGCTGTAATCCCAGCACTTTGGTAAACTGAGGCAGGTGGATCACGAGGTCAAGAGTTCAAGACCAGCCTGGCCAAGATGGTGAAACCCGGTCTGTACTAAAAATACAAAAATTAGCCAAGTATGGTGGCAGGCACCTGTAATCCCAGCTACTCAGGAGGCTGAGGCAGAGAATTGCTTGAACCTGGGAGGCAGAGGCTGCAGTGAGCCGAGATCATGCCATCGCACTCCAGCCTGGGTCACAGAGTGAGACTCCATCTCAAAAAAAAAAAAGAAAAACGTCAAAGAATCTGCAGACTTGCAGACTTTGTGTGTGTGTGTGTGTGTGTGTGTGTGTGTGTGTGTGTGTGTGAGATCAGATCTGGCTCTGTTGCCCAGGCTGGAGTACAGTGGTGCCATCATGGCTCACTGCAGCCTTGAACTCCTGGGCTCAAGTGTTCCTTCCACCTCAGCCTCCTGAGTACCTGGGACTATAGGTGTGCACCACAATGCGTGGCAATTTTATATATTTTTTAGATACAGGATCTCTCTATATTGCTCAATCTGGTCTCGAACCCCTGGCCTCAAGCAGTCCTCCTGCCTCAGCCTCCCAAAGTGCTGCAGTTACAGTCGTGAGCCACCACACCTGGCCTTTGTGGACATGTATTAAAATCACACTCCCATTTATGTGTGTACTTGTTTATATCAGTATGGACTCAGGGATTCTACTTTATCCCATGATTTATAAATCCATGACTACCAGTATTTATGTTGATGCTCAAATTGACCCAGTTTTGACCTGTATGGGCTCCTTGCGCTGACTCCCGGGTCCTTTCAATGTGTCCCCAACATTCTTTTGTTTTGTTTTTTGAGACGGAGTCACGCTCTGCCACCCAGGCTGAAGTGCAGTGGGGCGATCTTGGCTCACTGCAACCTCTGTCTCCCAGGTTCAAGCGATTCTCCTGCCTCAGCCTGTCAACTACAGACATGCATCACAAGGCCCAGATAATTTTTTTTTTTTTTTTTTGAGATGGAGTCTCACTCTGTTACCAGGCCAGAGGTGCAATGGTGCAATCTCAGCTCACTGCAACCTCTGACTCCCTGGTTCAAGCGATTCTCCTGCCTCAGCCTCCCAAGTGGCTGAGATTACAGATGTGCCACCATGATCAGCTAATTTGTTAGCTTGTTTGTTTTTTTTTGAGACGGAGTCTCACTCTGTTACCAGGCCAGAGTGTGCAGTGGTGTGTTCTCAGCTCACTGCAACCTCTGACTCCCTGGTTCAAGCGATTCTCCTGCCTCAGCCTCCAGAGTAGCCGGGATTACAGGCATGTGCCACCAAGCCCAGCTAATTTTTGTATTTTTAGTAGAGATGAGGTTTCACTATGTTGGCCAGGATGGTCTCGATCCCTTGACCTTGTGATCTGCCTGCCTTGGCCTCCCAAAGTGCTGGGATTACAGGTGTGAGCCACCACGCATGGCCCAGGGTTTTTTTTTTATTGTGGTAAAATATTTAACAGAATATTTACCATTTTTACCATTATTAAGTGTACACTTCAGTGGCATTAAATACATTCATGCCAAGCACAGTGGCTCACACCTGAAATCCCAGCATTTTGGGAGGCCAAGGCACGAGAATTCCTTGAGCCAAGGTGTTCAAGACCAGTCTGCGTAACAGTGATACCCCATCACTACCAAAAAAAATACAAAAATATCAGCCAGGCATGGTGGCACACACCTGTAGTCCCAACTACTTGGGAGGCCGAGGTGGATGAGGAATCGCTCAAGTCCGGAAGTCGAAGCTGCAGCAAGCTTGGATTGCACCACTGCAGTCCAGCCTGGGCAAACACAGTAAGATTTTGTCACCGGCCGGGCGCAGTGGCTCAAGCCTGTAATCCCAGCACTGTGGGAGGCCGAGGCGGGTGGATCACGAGGTCAAGAGATCGAGACCATCCTGGTCAACATGGT
>NW_016107377.1:447683-453151 GCF_001604975.1 Cebus imitator
AGATTTTGTCACCAAAAAAAAAATTTAAATCACAACGCTGTATACTCGTCATCCCTCTCCCTATCCAAAACTTTTCCATCAACCCCAGCATAAACTCCATCGTCATTAAACAATTCCCCCTCTCTCCAGGTAACCTCTGTTCCCCTCTCCATCTCTCTGAATCTGCCCTCCCACGTAACTCTTACAGCATTTCCTTCGGTGTCTGGCTTCTTTCACTTAGCACAGTGTTTTCAAGGTCCATCCGCGTTGTGGTCTGTGTCGGAATTTTCTTCCTGGGACAAAACAAGGTCTGTCTGAGTCCAGGGCTGCCCCCAAAACCCCACGCCCACCCGCCCCTCCCCTCCGCAGGCCTCTGTGCTTTCGTGTGTAGGAAGGGGAGGGCTGGGGGCCCTGCTGGGCTGGTGGCCTGCCACCTGGCCGTCAGCACCTTATGTCACGTTAATCGCTGTTCAGCCAGGAAACCGAAACCCCTGAACACTGCAACAGGGACGTTCCCGCATTGAACGGGCTACAGAGACAACGGTGGAGCTGAGGCCGAACAGGATGGGGAGGATGCTCCAAGAAAGACCTCGCAGCCACAGACAGCCACTGCCACTTCTCAGCTGGAGGGGCTGGTGAGGTTGCAGTAGCCCAGGTCCTGCGCCACTCGGCAAAGCTAGAGGCCTAAGGGCCTGTCCCGGGCGCTGGACCACAGAGGAGCCACCACTGGGGCCTCCCGTTGGCCTGTAGGAACTCATCGGATGAGAGCCTGGGACCGGCAGCTGCAGGTCAGCTCTGGGATACCCGGAGCAGAGCTGCAGAGGGCGGGAGGCAAGGAGCCCACGCCCCTGCCCGACTGGCCCTCCCTCCCTGGTCAGCTCCCTACCAGGCGGCCCCCACTGTGGCCCCAGCCCTGGCTTCTGAGACCCAGCAGTCCTGCAGCTTCCTTCTGTCCTGCTGGCCTAGGGTGGAGCACCTCCAGCTGTGGCCAATGTCTTGGCTTTTCTGCATCTCAGCTCATCCATCCTCTGTGGAAGCAATGCTCTGTATCCTGTCCCTTCTGTTGAAATGCCTGGAGTGGTTTCCCTCTTCCAGACTGGCCCCCGGTGAGACACCAGCGGTGCTGTCATTTACAGAGTGGCCACAGTGCTACCACGGGAGGTTTGTGGATGGCTGAGTCATGAACCAGGAAGGAGGGCAGAAGTGAAGTGAGACGGGTGCCCAAGGCAGGGCCACTCCGTGGTAAGTGCAGGATCTCCGGGCAGACCTTGAGCTCTGCAGAGACCCCCAGCTCAGCCAGTGGATGGGCTCCATGTGACACTGGGCTGAAGAAACCAGCCTCCACTGAGGGCCTCCTGTGTGCCCACTGGACTCTCATGTCACCCCCATCTCAGCTTTCGAGGCTTACCGCAACAGAGCACTGCAGACTCTGTGGCTTAAACGACAGATTGCTGTCAAGGTACCGGTGGGGCTGGTTTCTCCCGCAGCCGCTCTCCATGGCTTGTAGATGGCCGCCACCTTCTCTATTTGTGTCCAAATTTCCTCTTCCTATGAAGACAATAATTATATGGATTAGGGTCCCTAATGACCTCATTTTTACTTAATTACCTCTTTTTCCTTTTTTCTAGAGGAAGCTTCACTCTGTGGCCCAGGCTGGAGAGCAGCGGCGCGATCTCAGTTCCCTGCAACCTCCACCTCCCAGGTTCCAGCAATTCTCCTGCCTTAACTTCCCCAGTAGCTAGAATTACAGGTGTGCACCACCATGCCCAACTAATTTTTGTATTTTTCATAGAGATGGGGTTTCACCATGTCGGCCGGGCTGGTCTCTACTGGCCTCAAGTAATCTGCCCACCTCAGCCTCCCAAAGCGCTGGAATTACAGGCATGCGCCACTGTGCCTGGCCACTTAATTACCTCTTGAAAGCCCTTATTTCCAAATACAGTAACATTCTGAGGTACTGGGGGTTAGAATCTCAACATAATGATTAGGAAGGGGTCATCATTCAGCCCATGACATCCCCCAATTTCACAAAGTGGGCATTATCGACCCTGTTTTCCAAATGAGGAAACTGAGGCCCTGACAGTGGCTCACCAAGACCACCCAAGCTGCGTCTCCCCAGGTTCAGGGCTTCCCACACCCCATGCCATGAGCATGGCATGAGCAGCAACACTGCTGCTCCACCTGCCAGCCCAGGGAACCTTCTGTCACCCTTTGCGACTGCCACAGACCCTGGGAAATGGATTCCAATCCCTCCCTTCCTTTCGCTCCCCTGATGTGTGTAATAAGATGATCATCCACCATGTATTGACCCTTTCCTATGTGTGAGGCTCTTCTGCTAGCATTTCATACGCATTCCACATGCACATAGGACACGGCTCATCTGGGCTCTGCTGAAGCCTCCTCAGAGATGCCATCCCCATGTTCCCCACTTGTAACAATGCCTCCGCCCACACCAACGCACCTCTTGCTTTATTTTCCTTTATAGTGTCCTCAATACCTGAAATTAGGCTGGGCGTGGTGACTCACACCTGTAATCCCAGCACTTTGGGATGCCGAGGTGGACAGGAGTTGGAGACTGGCCTGGGCAATGTGGCAAAACCCCATCTCTACTAAAAATCTAAAAATTAGTCGGTGTGGTGGTGTGTACCTGTGGTCTCAGCCCACTTGGCAAGCTGAGGCATGAGAATCGCTGGAACCCAGGAGACACAGGCAGCAGTGAGCTGAGATGGTGCCACTGCACTCCAGCCTGGGCGACAGAGCAAGACTCTGTTTCTAAATAAATAAATAACTGTAATACCTGAAATTGGCCAGGCGCATTGGCACACGCCTGTAATCCCAGCACTTTGGGAGGCCGAGGCAGGCAGATCACAAGGTCAGGATATCGAGATCATCCTGGCCAACATGGTGAAAACCCGTCTCTATTAACAATACAAAAAATAGCTGGGTGTGGTGGCATGTTCCCAACTACTCAGGAGACTGAGGCAGGAGAATTGCTTAAACCCGGGAGGCGCAGGTTGCAATGAGCCGAGATCATGCCACTGCCCTCCAGCCTAACGACACAGTGAGACTCTGTCTCTCAAATGATAATAATACCTGAAATTATCCCATATGCCTACTTATTGGTTATTGTGTTCTCCACACTAGACTGTAAGCTCCAGGAGGGCAGGGCCCAGGCCTCACCCTCTGCTGTATCCCTGGCACCTAGATGAGATTGTCAGTCACTGACATCTTAGGTGCACAATGTTGTTTCAATAAATGATTAAATGAATTCTTTCACCCAGCCCTCACCAATCATCTGTAACACAGGCCTTAGGATCTTTTTTTTTTTTTGAGATGGAGTTTCACTCTTGTTGCCCAGGCTAGAGTGCAATGGTGAGATCTCATCTCACCACAACCCCCACCTCCCAGATTCAAACAATTCTCCTGCCTCAGCCTCCCAAGTAGCTGGGATTACAGGTATGTGCCACCACGCCTGGCTAATTCTGTATTTTTAGTGGAGACGGGGTCTCTCCATGTTGGTCAGGCTGGTCTTGAACTCCCGACCTAATGCTATCTGCCCACCTTGGCCTCCCAACGTGCTGGGATTATAGGCATGAGCCACAGCACCTGGCCGGGATCCTTATTTTATAGAAGAAGAAAGTGAGGCTCAGAGAAAGTCCCAAATCCACCCAGGCTCACCCAGCTAGTAAATAGTGAAGCTGGAATTCGAACCCAAGTCTATGCTTGCAACTACCACACCCAGGCCACCTCCTTGCCTTGACCTTCCTTCCACATCTCTCCCTGCTCTGTGGTTTCCCAAACCACCCTCACACAATTGCCCTGAACCTCTCTTCTTCTAGAAATCCCCTTGGAAGTAATTCCCTTGGAAGCCCAAGGTGGGCAAATTGCTTGATCCCAAAAGTTGGAGACAAGCCTGGTATAGTGAAACCTTGTCTCTACAAAAGATACAGAAAAATAATCAGCCAGGCACGGTGGCACAGGCCTATCATCCTAGCACTTTTGGAGACCAAGTGGGCAGATTACTTGAGTCCTGGAGTTTGAGACCAGCCTGGGCAGCATAGCAAGACCACGTCTCCATATAAAATACCAATGTGTGTGTGTGTGTGTGTGTGTGTGTGTGTGTGTGTGTGTGTGTGTCCAGGTATGGCACACATCTGTAGTTCCAGCTACTCAGGAGGCTGAAGTGAGAGGACCGCTGGAGCCCAAGAGGTCAAGGCTGCCGTGAGCCGTGATCACACCCCTGCACTCCAGCCTGGGCAAGAGAGTGAGACCCTGTATCAAAAATAGCCTCCAGCCATGAATATTTCTGCTGCACCCGGACGTTGCTCCCACCCAAGCTAAGGCAGTGTCTTTGTGCATGAATCTGTATAAGGGCCTGGATCTGACTGCTCCTTTGGTTATTCAATCCTCCATGTATTCATTAGACAAACTGGAATGGTGGGATACAGGCTTCATGCTGTAAGAAAGGTTCGGATAACAACTGTCTCCTAGTCAAAAAAAAAAAAGTTGTTTTCCTCTCCCATTAATGTGAATGAAAGCGGTCCAGAGCTGCATAGTGGCTTTACAGTGTCAGGAACCCAGTCTTTTTCTGTCTTGTGCTCTTTTTCTTCTTGAAGACAACTGGTAGTTTTCATCTCATGGTCCAAAATGGCTGCCCACGGTGGCACATGCCTGGAATCCCAGCACTTTAGGAGGCCAAGGTGGGCAGACCACTTGAGCCCAGAAGTTGGAGACCAGCCTGGGCAACGTGGTGAAACCTCATCTCTAGAAAAAAAAATTAACCAAGTGTGGTGGCAGGTGCCTATAGTCCCAGCTACTTGGGAGACTGGGTGGGAGAAACACTTGAACCAAGGAGGCAGACGTTGCAGTGAGCTGAGATTGCACCATTACAGTCCAGCCTGGGTGACAAAGTGACTATGTTGACTTCTAGTCCACGTAGTACTGGTAGTTCTAACCAGAGCAATTAGGAAGGAAAAATAAGTCAAAGGTATGCAAATTGAAAGGAAGAAGTAAAATAATCTCTGCTTTCCAATAATATGATTTTTTTTTGTTTTTTTGAGACGGAGACTTGCTCTGTTGCCCAGGCTGGAGTGCAGTGGCGCAATCTCGGCTCACCACAACCCTCCGTCTCCCAGGTTCAAGCGATTCTCCTGCCTCAGCCTCTTGAGTAGCTGGGATTACAGGTGCGCACCACCACACCCGGCTCATTTTTGTATTTTTAGTAGAGATGGGGTTTCATCATGTTAGTCATGCTGGTCTCAAACTGCTGACCTCATGATCTGCCCGCCTCAGCCTCCCAAAGTGCTGGGATTACAGGCATGAGCCACCATGCCCTGCCAATGATATGATCTTATATGTAGAAACCCTAAAGATTTCACAAACTGGCCGGGCGTGGTGGCTCACGCCTGTAATCCCAGCACTTTGGGAGGCCGAGGCGGGTGGATCACGAGGTCAAGAGATCGAGACCATCCTGGTCAACATGGTGAAAC
>NW_016107377.1:454061-456701 GCF_001604975.1 Cebus imitator
AGGAGACGGAGGTTGCGGTGAGCTGAGATTGCGCCATTGCACTCCAGCCTGGGTAACAAGAGTGAAACTCTGTCTCAAAAAAAAAAAAAAAAAAAATTTAAGAATGGAACAGCCAGTGTGGAAAACAGCATGGCGGTTCCTCAAAAAATTAAACACAGAAATTACCATATGATCCAGCAGTTCCAGTTCTGGGTATATACCCAAAAGAACTGAAAGCAAGATCTTGAAGGAATCTTTGTACAGCCACGTTCATTAGCACGTTAGCAACAGTATTTATGAGAGCTAGAAAGTGGAAGCAACCCAAGTGTCCATCATCACCGCATGAACAAGCAAGCAAAATGTGGTCCTTCGGCCTTAAAAAGGAAGGAAGTTCTCACTCATGATGTAATGTCCATGAAACTTGAGGATTTTATGCTAAGTGAAATAGATCAGTCACGAGAAGACAGATGCTACACAATTCTCTTTTAGAGGATGCCTTGAATGGTCAAGTTAGTAGGCACAGAAAGTAAAATGGTTATCAGGGCACGGGGGCTTATGCCTGTAATCCCAGTACTTTAGAAGGCTAAAGCAGACAGATCACTTGAGCTCAGGAGTTTTTTGTTTTCTGTTTTTTAGATGAAGTCTCGCTCTATCGCCCAGGCTGGAGTGCAGTGGTGCAATCTTGGCTCACTGAAACCTCCGCCTCCCACGTTCAACCCATTCTCCTGCCTCAGCCTCCCAAGTAGCTGGGATTACAGGTGTGTGCCACCACACTCGGATAATTTTTGTATTTTTAGTAGAGACAGGGTTTCACCATGTTGGCTAGGCTGGTATCGAACTCCTAACTTCAGGTGATCCACCCGCCTTGGCGTCTCAAAGTGTTGGGATTACAGGTGTGAGTCATCCTCTCAGGAGCTTGAGAACAGCCTGGCAACACAGCAAGACCTTGTCTCTACAAAAAATACAAAAAAAAAAAAAAAAAGGGGGGCGGGGGGGCCCCCCCCCAAAAAAAAAAAAAAAAAAAAAAAAAAAATGGAGGTCAGGGCTGCAGTGAGCCATGGCTGTGCCACTGCACTCCAGCCTGGGTGACAGAGTGAGACCTTATGTCCCCACCCAAAAAAAAAAGAAAGAAAGAAAGAAAAGTAGTATGGTGGTCGTCAGGGGCTGGGGGGAGGGAATGATAAGTTACTGTGTAATGGAGACAAGGTGTTCGTTTTTCTAGACGAAAAGGGCTCTGGAGATAGATGGTGGGGATGGTTGAACACTGAATATATTTTACACCACTTAAGTGTACACTTAAAAATGGCGAAGATGGTAAGTTTTGTGTTGCGTATTTTCCCAAGTTTAAAAAAAAAAAAAAGGAAAAAGGCGGGGTACTGTAGCTCACACTTGTAATCCCAGAACTTTGGGAGGCCAAGGCAGGTGGATCACTTGAGGTCAGGAGTTTGAGACCAGCCTGGCCAACATGGTGAAACTCTGTCTCTACTAAAAATACAAAAAAATTAGCCAGGAGTGGTCGTGTGTGCCTATAGTCCCAGCTACTCAAGAGGCTGAGGCAGGAGAATTGCTTGAACCTGCGAGGCGGAGGTTGCGGTGAGCCAAGACTGTGCCACTGCACCACTCCAGCCTGGGGGAAAGAGTGAGATTCTGTCCTCCCCCCCAAAAAAAGAAATGGCAGCTGCTTTTAAAAAGCTGAGCCTGAGCCAGGCTTCTAGGAGCCAGAGGTGACTCAGCAGAGGCCCCACCCTCGATTCCCAAGGGGAGACATTCCGGGACAGCCTCCTGCTGACGTACTTTGGCACATAATCACAAAGAGCCAATCACGCGTGAGTCAGAAGCAGTTATATCCCTAAGTCATAGAGCAGCAGCTAGGCCCAAGATTTCTGGCAGCCTTCCAATCCCACCTCTCCCGCCCTATTTACCCAGGAGCAAAAGAAGTGGAGGGAAGCGACATAGCACAGCGTGACTCGGTTCTTTATCTGTCTCCTTCCAATGAGCATGCAGGTCGGTTCCGGTTTCCAGCAATCCTAAGCACACTTGGCTGGACCTCCCTGTGCCTACAGAGGTGGGATTTTGCAACATAGGTGGGGAGAAATGGAATTGTTAGAGTGAATTGTAGATCCACGGGAGCTCCACTGCAACAGAAAAAGGCCTCTTTAATTTACTTACAGGTCAGGATTTCTAACCTTGACCCCATTGGCATCCTGGACTGGGTCATTCTTTGTTGTGGGGGGCGGAGCGCGGGGAGACCGTCCTTTGCAATGTAGGATGTTTACCAGCATCCATGGCTTCTACCCACCAGATGGCAGTAAATCACCACTCCCAGTTGTGACCACCAAAAATTTCTCCAGACATTGCCAAATATCCCCTGGGAGTCAAAATCACCCCCAACTGAGAACCATTGCTGTAACTGTATAGAGCTTATGAGTAGGATTTCTAACCACAGGTTCTTTAAGCAGGTTTTATGTGTTATTGAATTTCTTCTCTTTGGGCAGAAGGGCATTTTGCCTCCTTAGAAGAGGTGCAATGACATTGGTAGTCACCAGTTTAAGAATAAGAGACGGGGCCGGGCGCGGTGGCTCAAGCCTGTAATCCCAGCACTTTGGGAGGCCAAGGCGGGTGGATCACGAGGTCAAGAGATCGAGACCACCCTGGTCAACA
>NW_016107377.1:456835-460787 GCF_001604975.1 Cebus imitator
AAAAAAAAAAAAAAAAAAAAAAAAAAAAAAAAAGAATAAGAGACGTCCTTTGCAAGCAGACTCAGAGGAAAAAAAAAAGTCTTAGGTCCTGATTGGGATAACGAGATTTGAATCTGGACCATAGAAATTAAATTATAGGCCAGGCGTGGTGGCTCATGCCTATAATCCTAGCACTTTAGGAGACTGAGGCAAGTGGATCACCAGAGGTCGGGAGTTCTAGAGCAGCCTGTAATCCCAGTACTTTGTGTGGCTGAGGTGGGCGGATCACCTGAGGTCTAGAGTTCGAGACCAGCCTGACCAACATGGAGAAACCTGGTCTCTACTAAAAAATACAAAATTAGCTGGGCCTGGTGACACATGCCTGTAATCCCAGCTACTCGGGAGGCTGAGGCAGGAGAGTCGCTTGAACCTGGGAGGTGGAGATTTCGGTGAGCTGAGATTGCACCATTGCACTCCAGCCTGGGCAACAAGAGGGAAACTCCATCTCAAAAAACAAACAAAAAAAGAAATTAAATTATAACATTGTATTAATATGAAATTTTCTGATTTTAAAAACTATACAGAGTTCCTGTAAGAGAATGTTCTTGTTCTTAAGAATTACACACTGAAGAATTTAGGGTAAAAAGGCATTATGTCTGAAACTGACTCTCAAATGGTTCTGAAAAATGGCACACAGAGAGAAAGAAGGATAAATAACATGTAGCAAAATGTTGACAATTAGGGTATCTGTGGGAAAGGGATGTGAGAGTTTATTGTACTATTCTTACAACTTTTCTGTACATTTGAAAAAAATTTGAATTATTATTATTATTATTTGAGACAGAATCTTGCTCTGTCACCCAGGCCTGAGTGCAGTGGTGTAATCTCAGCTCACGGCAGCCTCTGCCTCGTGGGTTCCATCAATTCTCCTGCCTCAGCCTCCCAAGTAGCTGGGATTACAGGCGCACGCCACCGCACCCAGCTAATTTTTGTATTCTTAGTAGAGACGGGGTTTCACCATGTTGGCCAGCTGGTCTCGAACTCCTGACCTCAGGTGATTCACTCACCTTGGCCTCCCAAAGTGCTGGGATTACAGTCATGACCCACCATGCCTGGCCAAATCATTATTTTTTCAAGGCTTTTTTTTTTTTTTTTTTAAGAACCTCACCTTTATTTTATTCTGGTTTTGAAAGCAAAGTTTTAATCTGTCATTCCCACCTGCTCCCAGGAAAAGGAAGAAAATCATTGTATGATTGTTTCCAGGATCTGGGCATAATTAGGGCACAGTCCCAAGAGGCTTCCAGAAAAGGGCTCTCAGGGTAAATGTGGCAGGCAGGAAGATCCCTTGCGTATATTTGTAAAATGCCTGGAAAGAAATTCCACCAAACATTAACAGTGGGTGGTGATGATCCTATTGTTTATTGTCTGCCCTGTAACCACCCTCTCCCTGCACCTGCCCCTCCCCAGTTTTGTTCAAACGTCCACCCCTTTCCCAGGCAGCCCAGGTGCCTCAGGGAAGTCACCCCATCCCCCGCCCCACCTTGAAGGACCAGATGAGTCAAAAGGTAATCTTATCCCTGTGCTAGTTAGTACAAATGAAGTTTGTAGGCCAATAGCGAGCAAGGAGCAGTTTCCTGGAAGAAGCCCTGAGCTGGCATTTGACTTGCTTTGAGATAGAGCAAATGGGAGAATGTGACTTTATGGGACATCTGGGCCTAGGGCTCCTGCATGCTGCGCTGAAAACACCACATACAGAAGCCAGTCTAATTTTCTGGATGATAAGAGCCCAGATGCGGCACTGAGATGCCTCAGCCAACAATCGGTTGCTATCTGAATCCCATCAGAATCCCATCTGAACACCATGAATGAGGCCACCTTGGCCCAGCCATCACAGCTGAAAGCCAGAAGCAGCTGCATGCCGGATCCCAGGTGAAGCCCACAGAGGAACCACCAGCCAATGCACAGACTCACCAGAAATAACAACTCTGTTTTTAAGCAACTAGGATTAAGAAACAATTTTAAAATGAGCCAGACCCTGAGCCAGGCATCCAGGGAATGCCTGGGGATGAATGTGAAGTTTCAGTAAGGTTATAACATGGTCTGGCATGCAGTAAGTGCTCAATAAATGCTCACCATCGTCTTTGATCATGCATTTCTGCTCTCGTCCCCTATGCCATTCACTATGAGGGCTCATGATGACAGGCAAGAAACAAGTAATTTAGTAGGGAAATAACTGGGGAACTCGCAGGAACACCAGGACAGCTGGAGAGCCTAGGAAAGCAGTTCAGACACCAGAGGCCAAAAAGAAGGACTCGTGTCTGCCATGTGTGTGGCAGAGGCTTCCAAGTATCAACTATTAATAATGCTGGTTTTCGTTCTTATTGTTAATAGAACCCCAGCTTTTTAGTTTGTCTCCACGGAGGATAACTACATTCTCCAGCCTCCTGCATAGCAGAGAGTGCCATATGACCAAGACCAAGTTCTAACCAGTGGGATCAAAGCAGGGAAGTGTTGTCTTCTTTGCCCCTTCCTGCTGGCTGGAATATGCCAGGCACTCTTCTGACAACTATATATGTATTAACTTGTTTATCTTCACAACCCTATGAAGCAGGCACTCTGCTAGAATCGCCCCCCCGCCTTTTTTTTTTTTTTTTTTTGAGACAGCGTCTTGCTCTGTCGCCCAGGCTGGGGTATAGTGGTGCATTCTTGGCTCACTGCAACCTCCTTCTCAGGGTTTAAAAGATTCTCTGCCTCAGCCTCCTGAGTAGCTGGGATTATAGGTGCGTGCCACCATGCCTGGCCAATGTTTGTGGTTTTAGAAGAGATGGGGTTTCAACATGCTGGCCAGGCTGGTCTTGAACTCCTGACCCCATGATCTGCCCAACTCAGCCTTCCCAAAGTGCTGGTATTACAGGCGTGAGCCACTGCGCCCAGTCAGGATCCCTATTTTTACAGGAGGAAACTGACATCCTGAGAGAATAAATAATTTGCCCATGGTCACACAGCACCCAAGTGGTGGAGCTGAGACTTAACCTAAGTCTGTGACTGGAAAGGTATAGGCCTGCTTTCAGGTGAAGCTTGATCCCGCCATTCAAAGGTCCTAGCAAGGACCTGGTTTCTCTTGGTATCTCCTTTTTGCTTCCACTAATGTTGGACTCACCCTGAGGATCATGTCCTCATGGCTGCCAGCAGATTCTGATGAGACTTGCTTCCTTATTCACATCCCAATTCCATAGCAGGATCCTGAAGTCCACTGTGACTGGACCACCTGAAGTCACATCCTCATCCCTGAACCAATCTCTGCATTCCAGGAGACTGGACAATGTTGCTAGGCTTGTGCTAAATTCAGGGGCTGAGAACAGGGGCAGCAAGAGAGAGTCCTCCAAAAATTCAGGGTATTATTTCTATGAAGGAGGGGGAATGGATGTGGGCAGCCAGGAACAGATATCTGTATGCCTGTGACTCACAGGTACAACCAAATGTTTCAAAAAGAACATTGTGGGGAAAAGAGGAAGTTTGGTTTGGGGACAGCTGTGCCATAGCCCAGACAGGCAACATCTAGTTCTGGTCAGCCCCTCCGGAGCACACTCCACCCCAGGGAAGGAAGCCTCCCTGTCCACACCTTCCGAAACAGGGCCAGAGCACTGCCTGGGGCACTTCCTGCTGGGTAGGAGGCCCTGCTGTGGGTGAGGAGTTGTGCTTAGTGACCGGCTCAGGGCGCAGGTGGCTCTGCTGGGCACACACAGCCTCTCAGGAGCCCCCAACATCCTCCCCACATGGCCATCCCTGCTGCCTCTGAGGCTCTTCTCGCAGCCTGGTATACTCTCTGAGGCCCCCTGGTCCTTCTACCAGGCTATGGCCTGGGTTTTTTTAAATTTCCATGGGCTCCAAGCCCACTACTTAGCAGCCCACATATTCAGTCTGATTAAAATGCATCTGCATCAGAGGATTTTTTTTTTTTTTTTTTTTTTTT
>NW_016107377.1:462555-497108 GCF_001604975.1 Cebus imitator
CGAAACTCCGTCTCAAAAAAAAAAAAAAAAAAAAAAGTCATTTTCTTGAACAGGGCTTCCCTAACCTCCACCCCCACCTCCCAAAACAGCAAGGATTCTGTCATGTTCGTGTTCCCAGCTGTTTTCCTGGGTCAGGTTGGTGTTTAATACCGGTGTTCAGTGAATGAATGAAGGAATGAGTTATCTGAGGCAGTCTGTCCATCAACCATCTGGTGCTGGCCACTGAGAGGGTCTCTGGATACCAGCAGCAACCAGCCACCCTATCCCGTTTGGAGGCTGTGGGACACAAGTAGAGAGTTTTAGAAGGTGTTTACCTGAAATCTGACATCCGGCACCCACCAAAGCCACCACCCCCTGCCTTAAGCTCCTGGGTTAAAAACTCCAACTGTTGAATTAACTGAGCTGTTAATAAATGATGCAAGACTAGCTAGGCTTGGTGGCTCATGCCTATGATCCCAGCACTTTGGGAGGCTGAGAAGGGAGGATCACCTGAGATCAGGAGCACAAAACCAGCCTGGCCAACATGGCGAAACTCTGCGTCTACTAAAAATACAAAAATTAGCCGGGTGCAGTGGTGGGCGCCTGTAATCCCAGCTACTCGGGATGCTGAGGCCAAGAATTGCTTGAACCTGGGAGGCGGACGTTGCAGTGAATCGAGATTGCACCAGGGCACTCCAGATTGGGCAACAGAGCAAGACTCCATCTCAAAAAAAAAATAATAATAAATAAATAAATCATGCAAGACCAGACAGCTTCACCAGAATTCACCAGGACTGGGGCTGCAACCCGTCCCTGCGACTGGAAAGTGGCTTTTCCTTCCTGGGAGGAAGTGTGGGAAAGAAACGGAGGGAGCATAGCATAAAAAACGCGGGCCCTGATTGGCTGTGGCTGTCCAGGGGGAGAATCTGGATTCTGGAAGGGGATTTTACGTCCCTTCTCTGCTCCCCACAGCACCTCTCAGGACCTTCCACAGCCTCTAGGGTGGCTCCTATAAGATCACACTGTATGGATTTTTTTCTTTTTCTTTTCTTTTTTTTTTTTTTCTGACAGTTTTGCTTTCGTCACCCAGGCTGGAGTGCAATGGTGCAATCTCAGGTCACCGCAACCTTCACCTCCCGGGTTCAAGCGATTCTCCTGCCTCAGTCTCCCAAGTAGCTGGGATTACAGGCATGTTCTGCGACACCCAGCTAATTTTTGTATTTTTAGTAGAGACGGGTTTCACCATGTTGGCCAGGCTGATCATAACCTCAGGTGGTCCGCCAGCCTCGGCCTCCCAAAGTGCTGGGATTACAGGCTTGAGCCACCACGCCAGGCCTGTATGGAATTTCTATGCGCAATTATTGTGTACTTTGTTGTCGGTTAGACCTGGGATAAATCTCCGCTGCTGTCATTTATCTGCTAAAGTATTAAAGACATCTGGCTGAGCCTTAATTCATTCAACAAGCATTTATTGAGCTCTGCCGTGTTCCAGTCCTGATCCTGGCATGGGGCTCAGCTGTCAGCAAAGCTGTTCTCTGCTCTCAGGAGCTTGCTCTCTGATGGGAGAGACAGGGACTGCAAGCTCATTGACCACCACAAGCGCTGTGAAGAAAAAACGGGGTGATGTCACAGTGACTGGAGGAGGGGGCACCTTTGAGCAGTGTGGTGGTGGGGGTGCTCTCTGAGGAGGCAGTACCATTGATGTTTAAGGGTCAAAGAAATGTTGCTCGTCTAGCTCTTGGTGAAGCGCCTGACAGATATTAAGCGCTCAGCCCATCTCATAGTGACCCCAGCTGTCCTTTTCACTAGTGTACTGTCCTCTCCATCGGGAGAACGTGAACTGAGGGGGAATGCGGGGCAGGCTGGAGGTTTCTCTGGGCGCACAGCACAGAGTTGGCACACAGCTGATGAACACACGGCCACCGAAACCTCTGCACACAGTAGGGCTAGATAAACCAGCCCACGGTCCATTGGCCTCCCTAGAGAGCATCGTACAAAGTGCGGGCCAAACACTCCCTGGCCTCGGCCCCCGCCCTGGGCCGGCGCCCTGCCCTCGCGTTCCTTGTACACAGTGGGCGCTTAACGCTGCGGGCTCAAGAAATGCCCATTTCTGGGCCCAGCTTCGGCCCATTACATGGGCCAGTGAGGCGAGGCCGAGGTGGGCGACAACACGCTGCGAGTTCCCGGGGGGGGCGGGGCTGGACCCGGTAGCCCGGCCGGGGCGGAGCGGGGCAGGCGGGCACGCGCCTCGGCCCCACGCTCCCGCGCCCAGCTGCGTCCAGCTGCAGCCCAGCCCCCGGCTCGCCGCGGTTGGCTGCGGCTCAGCGGCATCCGATTGGCCAGCGCGGCTGGGGCGCGGGCCCCGATTGGCTGTGACGCGCGGCCGAGCGAGGACCCCACCCGCGTCGCCGCCGCGCCCGGCGCTGGGCGGTCATTGGGCGGCGTGATCTCGCCGCGGTTCCGCGGCCCTGCCGCCGCCGCCAGCAGAGCGCACCGGGCGGGCCGGGCGGGTGGCCATGGCGGGCGCCGAGGACGGGCCGGGCCAGCAGCTAGAGCTGGACGAGGACGAGGCGGCCTGTTGCCGCTGGGGCGCGCAGCACGCCGGGGCCCGCGAGCTGGCTGCGCTATACTCGCCAGGTAAGACCTCCGAGCCCCCCGCCAGGCCTGCGGTCACCAGCCCGGGCTGCGGACAGCGACCCCAGATCGGAGCCCCAACCTCGGGCCCAGATGCTGAACTCCAGCCCGGGCTTCTAACTTGCAAATAGCGCCCCTAAGTCCGGGGACCCCACCCCAGCGTCACTTCCAAACCCAAGCCAGAATCTTGGCCCCGGCGGTTCCTGACTGCAAAGAGACTCCCCAGATCAAGAAACTACCCTGAGCTCTCTCTGGGCGACAAACGGAACTCCCTTCGGACCCGCAGATACGGAATCCTAGCCCCGGGGCATTCTCGATTGCGAAGAGTGCTCCTAGACTTAGAACCCCACCTCCCATCCCCCCAGGACCCATTCCAAGCCCAAAGCTGCCCTTCAATTATAAGCACTGCCCTCGGGCCCCTAAAAGTGACACCTCATCCCGGGTTTCTCAGATCTGGAATCTAAACCCTAGTGTCTCCTCTGTGCCCTAGCCCAGGCCCTCGCTGCGAACAGGGGAATGTCAGCCCCTCTGCCCAGGGAACCCTACCTCAGGGGCTCTCAGCTGCAGAGTGCCCCCCACACCCTTCCCCCAAAACCCCATCCTAGTGATAGCTTCAGTGGCTACAGATAGAGATCCTTTCCCCAACCCTCAGTGGGGAGCATCGGCCCTCACCCCATATTCCTGGGTCCCAGGCAGTGAGTGGACTGAACGTCCCCCCGTGTAAGCTCTCCTGTATATAAACCCCAACTCCAGTTCTTGCCCCTCCCACACATCCATGTATTAGCCCCTTCCGTAGGACTTGGGACTGGAAACCCCATATTCCCCATACCAGATCATAAGTTGGAGCTCACGTCTCCCTCTCTGCCCCTTTCCCTCAGGCCTCGCTTTCTCCCTGGCTTCTTCCTCCTTTGCTCACTGTATACGCTCCAGCAAGCACTCCCCACCCCCATCTTCTCTGACTCCTTTGTGAGCCCTGGTTTTATTGTTTGGCCTCAGGAGGGCCCTTTATCCCCAGGGGTTAAGGAAGTGCCTTTGAGATCTCCAGGTTCAGGTGACTGGGAGGCCCCTCTGCCTGGCTGTCACCATCGCTTCAAGCTTTGTTTGTCAAACACCCTGGCATCCTTCCTTTTGCTGTGGGGCAGCCACCAAGCACCACACACAGCCCTTGCCTGGGGTGGGCCTGGGGTCACTAGCACCTTAGCTTCCTGCCCTCACTGGCCTGGGTTCCGTGCTGTCCCTTCCTTAAGAGGCAGCATGACCATGGGCCATTTGCGTTTCCTCATTGGGTCCTAGACCACTCCATTCTCTGTGACTCTTCACACCTGACATGGGCACCTGGTCCATACCACCATGGTTTCTTCAGGCCTATACCCAAGACACCCAGCCTATGGACTTAAAACCTCCTTCTCTCCTGGGGATAGGCCAGGGTTAACATCCTGACTCTGTGACTCAGCTGTGTGACCTGGTCCAAGCCACTTTCCATTTCTGTTTCCCCTTGGTTTCCTTGCAAGTTGAAGTTTACGTGCCCCTTAGTGTCAGGAAGTAGAAGTGAGATGATCCGCTGTGGTGCAGCACCTGGCATCCAGTAGGCACTCTCTGTTGTTAACACAGTCATCTGACCTTTGCTGCGGGGGATCCGCCTCACCTCTCTGGTCCTCAAACTTCCTACCTGGGAATTGAGGGTAAGGATGCAAGGGCCTCCCTCTTCAGTGTCCAGCTCTGCCTGCTCCTGTGAACCCCACCTCCTTTCAGATAGCCCAAATCATTCCCAGGCATTCCGAGCCTCCCCAGGGACTGCCGTCTCCCCACTCCACCACGATCCATTGCATATCTGTCCATTTCTGGTTTCCCCAAGTACCCTTCACTCTCTGAAGAACAACCATGCCTGAATCAGAGTCTGCAGACAGCCTGATGCCCCAAATCTGCAGTCAAAGTCCTTTATCTCTTCCTGACCTGGAGGTGGAGGAGGAAACTTGCCAAACTAGTTTCTCCAAATTTCTTTTCACTGGGCTCTCTGCTTCTGTCCCCTCACTGTGTGATCTTGGGGAAGTACTTGACCCCTCTGGGCCTGATAAAATGAGAGACCAGGTTCAATGTTTATTGAACACCTATGTTCTAGGCTCTGGGGGGCAGAGTGGTGAACAAGACAGAAAAACATGGAGCTGGTCAGGTGCGGTGGCTTACTACTGTAATCCCAGCAGTTTGGGAGGCCAATGCGGGCAGATCACTTTAGGTCAGGAGTTCGAGACCAGCCTGGGCAAAACCCCAACTCTACTAAAAATACAGAAATTAGCTGGATGTGGTGGCAGGCGCTCATAATCCCAGCTACTTGTGAGGCTGAGGCAGGAGACTCACTTGAACCTAGGAGATGGAGTTTGCAGTGAGCCGAGACCACGCCACAACACTCCAGCCTGGATGACAGAGGGAGAGAGACTCTGTCTCAAAAAAAAGAAAAAGAGAAAAACGGAGCTGGCAGTTTAGTAGAGCCAAGCAATAAACTCAGCAGATAACGATCTCACATGCCCGGTGGTGGCAAGTGCCATGGAACAAATGTGTAGCCGGAGAGGGGGACCTGAAATGTTGGGGAAGGGCTGACATTTTAGAGAGGGGGCAGTGAAGGCCTTCCTGAGCGGTGATATTGGGACGGAGGCCTGAAGGGAGGAAGGCAGGAGGGAGGGGGCTCTGAAGATACTTGAGGAAGGGTTGGTCCAGACCAGGGAAACAGCAAATGCAAAGGCTCTGAGTCAGGAACTTGCTGGGTACATTTAGGGAACTTGGAGGACACATGTAGGCTGGTGGGAAGAGTGGGAGAAGTTCCTGGGTTCTAGGAGTGGAATGTTTGAGATTACTGGGGCCGGAGGTGGTTTGGCATTGTGACAGCTGACACCCGTAATCATGGCAATCAACACAGCCGAGTTTGACTGGGCCCTCACTGTGCTAGGCCTTTTCCTCACCTGCTCTCAGTGCATCCTGTCTACAACTGTGAGAGCTGTACCCTGATATTAATCCCATCCACAGAGGAGGAGGCTGCAACCCTCCCAACCCCCACCCCATGCATCTCTTCCTAAAGCTCGCCCTGATCAGGGTTAGGCCTTATCTGCCCTTGTCTGACGGGAAGGCTGGCAGGACAGGGACTGAACCTATTTGGTTTGTTTGAAGTGCTTGGCCCCTCTTGAGCACCCAGTCCACCTTTGCCGGAACATTTCATGAGGCTTAGAAAATGGGAGGGGCTGCCTGAGGTCACAGGGCGGGGCAGCATCGGGGCTAGGCCTGGAACCCCTGAGTCGGGGAGGGGCGGGGTGGAGGTGTACTAGGTTCTGTGTTGTTACAACCCACTATCGAAGTCAGCCAGCCCGGGGAGAGTGTGCAGGAGTTAGTGGGGACAGGTATTCAGGCCATCAGAACAGCATGTGTGTAGGGCAGGAGGCAGAGAATGGGCCTACTATGTATAGGGAGCTGTGAGTCGTTGAAACTGAGCAGCATGGGGTGGAGGGAATGGTGACAGGTATAGCAGGGAAGCAGCCTTTGCCTGATTCCACAGGCCCCAGGTGTCTGGCCCAGTGGTTGAGGCCTGGTCCTGCGGGACCCCAGAGCCATGAAGGGTTCTGTCCTGGGCTTGAGTTTCGCAGCAGCAGCCCACCTCATGCCAGATGCCAGGGTTTGTGAAGGGCCTGGGCAGCTTGGCAGGCCAGAGGGTGAGGCAGGTATCCAGCTTCCCAGGAGGTCCCAGCTGAAAGGCCATGTGTGTGCCACTTCTCAGGTGCCCCAGGCTTCAAGGGTGCAGCCTGGGGGTCCTTGATCCACCTGTCCCCCACCCAGGCCAACTGGGGGTGCCCCCTGCCCTGGGGATTACAGAGGGTCTTGGCACAGTGGGAGGGAAAGGTGGAGGGTGTCAGGAGCGCTGGGCGAGAGTCCCGGCCTGTACTCCCAAAGCTGAGCCTAGGGGTTCAGTCCCCCAAACGGGCCTTCTGGCTGTTTTTTGTTCCTTTTGTCTCTGTTGTTTGTTTGTTTTTGAGACAAGGTTTTGCTCTGTTACCCAGGTAGAGTTCGGTGGAGCAATTATAGCTCATTGCAGCCTGAAACTTGTGAGTTCAAGTAATCCTCCTGCCTCGGCCTCCCAAAGTGCTGAGATTACAGGTGTGAGCCACCACGCCCAGCAAATTTTTATTTTTGTTTTTGTAGAGACAAGGTCTGGTTATGTTGCCCAGGCTGGTCTCCAACTCCTGGCCTCAATCGATCCTCCTACCTTTGCCTCCTAAAGTTCTGGGATTACAGAAGTGAGCTGCGGTGCTCAGCCTATTTCTCATCTTCACATGACTCTGATTCCTTATTTGTCTCTCATCTCTTCTTTGCCCCTCTGTCCATCTGTCTGTCACTCATTCCTGCCTTCTCTCTACCTCTTGTCCCCCACTCCCTGAGGCTGAGGGTCTGCTGGTGGCCAGGGGCCCTCAAAAGTCCAGCTTATTTGGGGCTTATCTCTACCTGCAACCAGAAGAGTTGGGCCTGCCAAGCCTTTGACTGCAGCCTGCCCCTGGAAAGCAAGATGACAAAGGCATGACCCAGACCTCTTCCTAGCCCTCCATTCTGCCACACAAGGCCAGCCCTTCCTCAGGCCGACAGGTGGCCACTACTGTTGGCTCAGATCTGTAACCCCTGCCAAGCCAGTGGCTGGCTCAGAAAGCAGGACCTCAGCACACAGCCAGAGGACAGCCAGGCCTCCTATGTCCTGAGCAGTTCCCCTCCCTGCCCCCGCCTCTGTCTGCCCATCTGTAAAGTGATGCAGTTTAGGCCAGCCGACCCCACAGGCCCTGCCAGGCTGATGGTCCATGCTGTGACTTTGGTGACTCTCAAATGACTTTGGACAAGCGCCTTCACCTCTCCAGGCCTAGCTTCTCTCTCTAAAGAATGGGACAGAGGGTCCCTAGCTCCAGCAGGTGGTGAGGGTTGCTGAAGTCATCTTAGCCCTGGGTACCTGGCATGTTCCAGGTGCTCAGTGAAGGCTACTAATGTTGTGCAGGTTTTTTTCCCCCAAGACAAAGTCTTGCGCTGTCGCCCGGGCTGGAGTGCAGTGGCATGATTTCAGCTCACTGCAACCTCCATCTCCCGGGTTCAAGTGATTCTCCTGGCTCAGCCTCCTAAGTAGCTGGGATTACAGGCACACGCCACCATGCCTGGCTGATTTTTGTATTCTCAGTAGAGACAGTTTCACCTGTTGTCCAGTCTGGTCTCGAGCTCTTGACCTCGTGATCCGCCCACCTCAACCTCCCAAAGTGCTGGGATTACAGGCATGAGCCACTGCGCCCAGCCGTAGTATATGTATTTTTTATGGATCAGAATTAATGTATTTGGTCTGCAGAAGGATCCAGTTTCCAGAGGCCAACGGGAGATGGAGTTCAGATGGAAAAATACTCAGATTTGGAGGGCTTTCTCCATGGCGTGGGGAGAGAGCTGGATGGTCTTTGGTTTCAGCACACCCCAAACGCCCAGGCTAACGTGTGTCTCATTTATGAGTCTGGGATCCAAACCCAGCTCTGAACCTCAGTTTCCTTGTCTGAGAAATGAGATCACTCAGTTCCTTCCTTGAAGAGCTGAGACTTGAATGAGAGACTGTGCCTCTGGCTCAAAAACTCAGATGGCTGCAGGGGCCCAGCCAGGGCGCCACCAAATCAGGCCACCCAGTGTGAGACCACAGGGAAGGGAGAGGACGAGGGTGAACCTGGAGCTCGTACCCCATCGGACGGGGGTCGCCACTACTGTTCAGGCCTAGGTGGCCTGTGTTCTTGAGTGAAGTAGGAAATCAGGAATTTTATGTGACTTCTAAATGTAGCTCACTTTTTAAAACTGAAGGCAAAACATGCCAGAGGAGGCCAGTTTGCAACCTCTCTGATATGGGCCACACCCCAGCACATGACAGGTTTCAGTGGGTGTCAGCCATGGTTAGGGTAGCTGTTATTTGATTGCATTGCAGTCAGCTCTGCCCACTTCCTGTCCCTGCAGGCTGTGGGTCAGGCGTGCTGATGGAGAGGGCTCACCTGTTCTTTCCTTCTCACTGCTTCTCCGTGTTCTCCCACCCCACTTGCTCAGGGCTTTCTGCTTCTGAGCCCTGAGCCTTGGCTACAAACAAGAACCAGAAAGGGGAAGGCCTTGCGAGGCCTGATCATGGTGATCCCCAGGCTGGGGCGGCTGCTGGGGCGGCGGGGGTGCTGTGTACCCGAGGGAAACAGCCGTTGCCTGAGAATTGGGAAACTGGGAGATCTAGGCCCCTGTGACCTCTGCTCTGTGACCTCTGCTCTGTGACCTCTGTTGAGTTCCTTGTCCTTCCTGGGCTTCAGTGTCCTTTTCTGTACAAAAAGGGCCAAGGGGATGTGACCCTGATGTGTCCCCTTTCTTTTCTGAGCCTTGGTCTTTCATGGGCCAGGGGAGGACAGCTGTCCTGGTTCTGGTTCAGGGTAGGTCAGGAGTGGCTTGCTGCTGTATGACCTTGACAAGGCCCTCTCCCTCCCTGAGCCTTAGTTTCCCTGTCAGGACAGATGGGAGCCAGTACTTCTTCCCAAGGTGTGTAAGTGAGCGGCACCCAGAGACAAAGCCTTGGAGTCGTCTGGACAAGGCCGTCTCCCTCCCTGAGCCTCAGTTTCCCTATCAGGACAAACGGAGAGCCCAATACTGCCTTCCCAAAGTGTATCGGTGAGCAGCACCCAGAGATAAAGCCTTGGAGCTGTCCTTTAGGATTGTGGTTGGGAATTTGTTCATTCTGCAAGCATTTACGGAGGCAGGGCCCTGGTGAGTGAGCCACACATGGTTTCTGGGCCTCCCGACTTCACATTTAGGAAGGGGAAGACAAACATAGGCAAGGCCACAGGCATGAGCAATGGGCCTCATGTTGAGGGAGCGTGGAGTCAGAGGAGGCATCATGGATGGCTTCCTGGAAATGGAGGTTTCCAAGGTGAGATCTACAGGAACAGTGTCAGGTGTACAGGGAGTGACAGAAACAGCATGCACAAACCTAGAAAGAAGCAAGGATGGGCCAGGTGCGGTGACTCACGCCTTTAATCCCAGCACTTTGGGAGGCCAAGGCTGGCAGATCACCTGAGGTCAGGAGTTCAAGACCAGCCTGACCAACATGGAGAAACCCTGTCTCCACTAAAAAAAAAAGTACAAAAATTACGCAGTCCTGGTGGCACATGCCTGTAATCCCAGCTACTTGGGAGGCTGAGGCAGGAGGATCGCTTGAATCCCTGGGGCGGAGGTTGTGGTGAGCCAAGATCGTGCCATTGCACTCCAGCCTGGGCAACAAAAGCGAAACTCCATCTCAAAAAAAGAAAAAGAGGACAGAAGCAGGAGGAGCCCTTCTTACCTCCTCTGGCCCTGACCCCTTCACAGGGACCTGTCTGGCCCCCTGACCCAGAGTGTCGTCAAGGTGATAGGGTGATGGGGAATGAGGGGCAGCAGGAACAGGATGGAGCAGGGTGAGAGCAGGATCTTAGGAGGCAGACCCTCTGGCCATGAAATTCTGGTCTGTGCTGACTAGTTGGGGTGGCTTTGGGCTACTTCTTTGACCTCTCAGTTTTCTCATCTGCAAAAGGGCATCACTTCAGCAGGCGTCCGGCAAGTAGTAACTGCTCAGTGTATTTTCAACACTCATGATAAAATTATTGTCATTAAAGGTCTTCTGTGCCTTTTGTAGCAGCTGCCTGGGGTATACCCTAGTCACATGTTCTGTCACCCACATGGTGTTTTTCTTTCTTTCTTTCTTTTTTTTGAGATGGAGTCTCTTTCTGTTGCCTAGGCTGGAGTGCAATGGCACGATCTTGGCTCACTGCAACCTCCGCCTCCCGGATTCAAGCGATTCTCCTGCCTCAGCCTCCTGAATAGCTGGGATTACAGGCACCTGCCACCACACCTGGCTAATTTTTGTTGTTGTTGTTGTTTTTGGTATTTTTAGTATAGATGGTGTTTCACCATGTTGGCCAGGCTGGTCTCGAACTCCTGGTCTCAGGTGGTCCTCCTGTCTCGGCCTCCCAAAGTGCTGGGATTACAGATTGTGAGCCACCATGCACAGCCCTCTTTTATTTATTTTAATTTACAATTAAAAGAAAAAAAAATGCGATATGCTAGTACTTTAAAAGGGAATAAGGGAAAAGCCAGACTTAACTATATAGATTTTTTTTAACATAAATGGCTGCTATTTGGCACTTTGCTTTTTGCATTTATCAAGGTGTCCTGGACCCCTCTCCACATCCCCTTATAGATAACTGCCCAGGCGTGTTCCCAGCTTCAGATAGTGTGGACGAATTCATTTGGCCAATCCCCAGGCAATGGCCACTTAGGTTATTTCCCAAGTTTTGACACCACAAACAAAGCTGCAGCTTGTCTGAGTTCACATGCCTATGAAAACTATGTGGCCAGCTGGGCGTGGTGAGTCACGCCTGTCATCTCAGCACTTTGGGAGGCTGAGGTGAGCAAATCACCTGAGGTCGGGAGTTTGAGACCAGCCTGACCAACATGGAGAAACCCCGTCTCTACAAAAATACAAAATTTGCTGGGTGTGGTGGTGCATGCCTGTAGTCCCAGCTACCTGGGAGGCTGAGGCAGGAGAATTGCTTGAACCCGGAGGCAGAGGTTGCTGTCAGCCTAGATCACGCCATTGTACTCCAGCCTGGGCAACAAGAGCAAAACTCCATCTCAAAAACAAAAAAAAATAAAAAGCAAAAAAAAAAGAAACTGTGGCAACACTTAAACAGATTTCACACCCAAAGCCTGACTTCCGGCTCCTCTTAGGAATCAGAAGCTCCGACTCCCTGGCCCGCACATCAGCTAGACCGCGGCCATCCATTTAGAAGCCCCACTGTCCCCAGGGCCCTGTTTGTGGGTGAATTCCTGACTCATTGTCTGGAGCCTGCTTGAGGGAGGCTGGGCAGGGTGGGAGCCACCGGGATTAAAGATTGTTTGTAGCTTCTACCTCCAAATAATTACCTTCAAAAGGGGACACGTGAAACCACGAAGATTCTAGTTTAAAAAAAGAAAAAGAAGCTCATTAAAGTTCCCTTAGGTGTCCCCAGAGACAGCCCAGAGGGGCCCAGGAGACCAGAGTTCTGGTCCTGTCTGTCAAAGAATTGGCCTATCAAAGAATTTGGCCCCTCTCTGAAGGGTCTGAAGGGCCCTATTCTTGATTTAATGCATCCAGCCCTGACTGTTTGACCTTGGGCAGGGCCTCAGTGACATCATCTGTGAAATGGGTACAGTCTGTAAGCTCAGCTTGTGGTTGGCACTGTAGACGCATTGAACACAGTTGTAAAGCGCCCGTGGGGCCCCGCTCTGCCCGGCTTTGACCCTTCACCTGTTCCCTGTCGCCTCTACTCCTTGCAGGCAAGCGCTTCCAGGAGTGGTGCTGTGTGGTCCTGTGCTTCAGCCTCATCGCCCACAACCTGGTCCACCTCCTGCTGCTGGCCCGCTGGGAGCACACGCCCCTCATCATACTGGGTGTCGGTGAGTACCTGTGGCACTGCTGCCTGCCTCAACTTCCCTAGGGCCCAGGGACCCACCGGGTAACTGGTGCACGTGTGTGTCCGCATGCATGGATGTGTGTGTGTGTGCTCGCATCCAGCATGTGCTTGAGTACCCCGCCTGCCTATCTCAGTCGGCGGCACCTCCCTGCGGCCTGTCCGTTGGGCCCAAAACCTGAACATGATCCTCAGTTCTTCTCTTCCTCTTACGTTCCACATCCAAACCATCAGCAAACGCTGTTAACTCTACTTCAGACCGCACGAGGAGTCCAGCCATTGCTCCGTATCCTCATGGTCCCCACGCTGGACCAGCCACCATCCCCTCCCGCCTGGGCTGTTTCAGGAGCTTCCTTCCTGGTCTCCCTGCCTTCCCCTTTGCCCTGTGCTGTGCAGTCTCCACACAGCTAGCGGGAGCCTGCCAGAGCCCCAGGCAGATCATGCCACTCTCCCACTCTCATCTGCGGGCACCTGCAGCTGTATAGAACAGCCAGTCCTCAGCGTACCTGCCCCAGTGTCCTCTCTCCACCCTCAGGCTAGGTCACCCTGCACCTGCCACACTGGCCTCCTGGCTCCGCCTCCACCACCTACTCTTGGATGCATTCTTACTTCAGGGCTTTTGCATGTGCAGAAGTTCTCTATGCCTAGAACTCTTCCAGCAGACACCTACATGATTTGCTCCAGGTCTCTGCTTAGATGTCACCTCCTCAGAGAAGCCCTCCCTGATTGCCCTACAAAAAAATAGCAGCCCTGGCCAGGGGTGGTGGCTCCTAACTGTAATCCCAGCACTTTGGGAGGCAGATCACTTGCTCTGGGCAACAGAGCAAGACTCCTGTCTCAAAATAGCAGCACTGTCACACACTATCCCCTTTTCTGTTGTTACACTGTGTCCACGGTGTCTTTATTTGTTTATCATCTATCTCTCCCAACTAAATTCACTGCCGCATCCCTAGCTCCGAGCCCCAGGCCTGGCACACAGCCGGCGATCAGTGTTGTTTGAATCGGTGAGTGAGTGAATGAGGGAGCTGCTGTTTATTAGGACCTCCTGGGTGTTTTTCCATTGGTCACTCCTTACGCTAAGGTTGTCATCATTTTCCAGATGAGGAAACTGAGGCTCAGAGAGGGGACTAGCCCAGAGTCCACTTCAAGCTAGAGTACAACATAGTTTTGAATATACTGCCTCCACTCCCAGGCCCTGGATGACTCAGTTTCCTTCCTCTTCATGTGCCACCCGTCGCCTCCCCATCCCAGGCTTCCAGACTGAAGGGGGTTGGCTGTGCCCTTGGTCCTGCCTGGCCCTCCCTAAGGGTTCAACTCCCACAATCTCATTAAAAGCATTCTGGCCGCCTAAGCCAATAGTGCTCAGGCCAGCTATTTGAGCCATCTGGGTCTGGTGGGGTTGGCATATGCTGGGGGCAGGAGCCGTACCAGCTGGAGGGGATAGAGATTAACCTGTCCCTTGCTGAGAAGCCTGGCCTGCAGGAGCCAGCCTGTCCCCTGCCCCCAGGGATGGGAGGGACCTGTACCACCGGCCTCTCTGCCTCAAGCCCCGCATTCAAGGGCAGGAATATAGACAGCCTGAGCCTTGGAGCCTCATCTGGGGGTGGTTACGAGCAAGGCCTCTGCAGACCTGGGTTCATGTCCCAGCTCCACCACCTCCTGGCTGTGTGGCCTTGGGCAATTGTCACTGCACCTCTGAGCCTCATTTTCCACGGTGTAAAATAAGGCTGCTGGCAGTACCCACCTCCTAAGGCTGTTGTGAGGACAAAATGCAGGTGTGCTGAGGTGCTGAGAAAACCAGTGACTTAGCAGAGGTGGAGAGGGGACATTACCTGCCAGACCACTGATCAAGCTTGCACCTCAGCCTCGCTGGTCGGCTTAGTGATGGGTGTTTTGTGAGCCCCTACACTTTTCACTCTGTGCCACCCTAGTGAGGAGGTTCCCATCACCATCTGAGAGGCCGAGTAAGTCACATATTGGTCCTCCCCCAGGCAGCAGCAGAGTCAGAGATGGCAAATCCGGGCCTTCCTGGCTCTCTAATGCCACCCTCAGGGTCTGTATAGCCTCCAGTTAACAGTGGGAGGCCAGGCCGTTCGCAGCAGCAGGCCCAGCTGGGGCAATGGATGGGCTGGGTCAGAGACCCGGTATGTGCTATGCAGGCTGGGAGGGGGGATGTCCCAGGCAGGTCACTGTCTTTCTTCCCTGGTTGGGACCTGAGCTTCCAGCCACAGCCCAGGAAATCTCTGGCTTTCGAGGCTGCACAGCGCCAGCTTCCCCATTCCACACCTTTCCCTCTGGGCTGATAAGAGCAGACAATCCCCTGATAGTGGTGTTTGCACAGTCCCTAATCGATTTAAATAGCCGCCTGATTTGTGTGTTAACATGTAGACAGTCAGGGCACCGTGCCAGCCTGCAGAGCCTGCCCCCTGCCCCTCATTATCTCCCCAGAGGTTCTGTTGTCCCAGGCAGGCCCCAGGAATCAAGGAAGGCTGAAGCGTGAAAAGGTGTCGAGTTAATAAACACAGAGACACGTGAGGCAACACTGGCACGCAAAATCGAGCTAACGGAATAGGCAGGGAAGGCCTCTCTGAAAAGAGACCTGAAGGAGGTGAGGGAGGGGCTGTGCAGAGATCTGGAGGAGGGGCATCCTAGGCACAGGGAAGGGCAAACACAAAGGTCCCGAGGTTGGCACGTGCCTCGTGTGCTTGGGGAATAGAGCAAGGCCACTGTGGCTGGAGGAAACTGATCAAAGGAAAATTGTGGCAGCCCAGAGAGGCATTGGAAGCAGATGTTGTGGGGCCTTGAGGCTTCGGTCTGGATGTGGGGTCATGAAAAGCCACTGGTGAGTTTCCCACAGGGAGCTGACATCATTGGATACAGAGGGGAAGATGGCTGGTGGTGGGGACAGCCAGGGAGGAGGCACCTGCCATGGTCCAGCCACGTGAAGATGGCAGCCCAGACCCGAGGGCGGCCCAGACCTGGGTGGAACAGGGGAGATGGTGATGAGTTGTCAAGTTCTGGATGAGCTGTGAAAGGTGAGCTGCCAGGATGTGCTTCCAGGTTGGCTGTGGGGGCGAGAAAGGGAAGAGCTAGCTTGACTCCAATGTTTCTCTCTTGAGAGATGGAAGGGATGAAGCTGTGATTCACAGAGATGGAGAGAGGCTGGCAGGGCAGGCCTGAGGGAGATGCTCGAGATGGCCACTGGTGAGCTAAGGAGAGGTGTCGCGCAGCAAACTTGAAATCCAGGTCTGGAGGCAGGAGAGGTGGCTGGAAATGGCAATCTGGGGGTCCAACCTGTTGTAGTGGTTCACGCTTGTCATCCAGCACTTTGGAACGGTAAAACCCTGTCTCCGCTAAAAATACAAAAATTAGCTGGGCACAGTGGTGGGCACCTATAATTCCAGCTACCTGGGAGGCTAAGGCAGGGGAGTCACTTGAATCCGGGAGGTGGAGGTTGCAGTGAGCCAAGATCGTGCCACTGTACTCCAGCCTGGGAGACGGATCAAGACTCCATTTGGGGGGGAAAAAAAAAAAAAGAGGCCAGACTCAATGGCTCACCCCTGTAATCCCAGCACTTTGGGTGGCTGAGGTGGGCGGATCACCTGAGGTCCGGAGTTCTAGACCAGCCTAACCAACATGGAAAAACCCATCTCTACTAAAAATACAAAATTAGCCAGGCATGGTGGCACATGCCTATAATCCCAGCTACTCAGGAGGCTGAGGCAGGAGAATCGCTTGAACCTGGGAGGCAGAGGTTGCAGTGAGCCAGGATTGCACCATTACACTCCAGCCTGGGCGACAAGGGAATCTCCGTCTCCAAAAAGAATAAAAAAAGAAATCTGGGGTCACCTGTGTCGAGGTAGACCTCTTCATCTAGGCTAGCTGAACACCCCCAAGGGCTGAGTCCCCAGGGTTTCCAGGCTGGGGAGGAGGAAGAGCCAGCAATGGAGGCTGGGATGGCACTGCCTGGGAGACCAGGGAGGGCTTGCAGGGGCCAAGAGGAGAATGTGTTTCCAGGAGTCTTGGGGGTCAACTGGGAACAGCCACCGAGTGGACCAGCAAGGTGGGCAGTAAAGGAACCTTTGAATTTAGCCATGTGGAGGTCATCATTCACCTTGACAAGCACCTCATTTTTATGAATGAGTGGGTGAACATGGCCTTTTATGAAGGCCATGGGAACCCTGAGCTTTGGTTCCACGTGGAGGAGGGAAGGAAGAGTGTTTGTGTTGTGAGTCATCCCTTAAAGAGCAGTCAGAGTCCTCCGTGGACTTTGGGAGAGGGTGTTCTGGGCAGAGGGCACAGTGAGTCCACAGGTCGGAGAGGGGGTCAGAGAAGTCAGGAGACCTCGGGTGGTGGCCCGCCCTGTGGGTGGAGATGGAATCTGGATCTGACTGAGCTGAAAGGCGGTGAAGACAGGACTGGGACCCAGGACCACAGCCCATGGGCTTGCCCTCAGGGCATTCACTTGCGCCCTCAGCCACGCTTTCCATCTCCATGCGAGGCCTTTGAGGTGGGCAGGGTGGGGTGAGGAAGTCCCAGCTGGGTGACCTCTGGGGAAGTGGAAGCCCCCAGGTGCCCAGAGTCTGCTTCAAGGTCCCCTGTGAGTCACAGTAGCCTGGAGTGAGCCATCTCCCATCCCTCTCCTTGTTTCAGTGTTCTGCAGAGAGGGGTGGTAACCAGGCCGAAGCTGTCCCCAGGGGGAGCCGGCTGCCAGCTGCTACCACCCCAGAGCTGGGACAAAGAGGCTTCTGTGTGCCTGTCTGCCACCCCTGCCCCCATTAAAGCAGCCTCAGACAGCAGCCTGGAGTCACTGCCACCAGCAGAGGCCCCAGGATCACAAAACCAGGGGGAGGGCTCCTCAACTCCTAAAATAATTCCTGCCTTCTGTCCAAAGCACTCACCCCTCCCTGCTGGGCACCCTGCAGGTGCCCGGGCCTGGCCATTGGACAGATGGCAAGACTGAGGTTCAGCAGAGAACTCACTGGAGCAGCGTCAGGGGGAGGCTTGCTGCGTCATGGAACCCACCGGGCTCTTCACCCAGTGGCCCATTTTATTAACTTCTTGTAGTGAAGGGAGGTAAATGTCCCCATCCTCCATTCCTGGGTGTGAAGGCTCCCTAACCCTAACCCTAAGGCTGCATCATCCTGAATGACTCTATAGAGTCTCTGGCTACTCACCAGCAGCCCTGCCTTGCCCCTGCCACCGTGTGACCTTGGCCGGTCCTTACCCTCCTCTGGAAGGTGGGAATGGGGTGAGGCCTGTTACTGTGGACATGAAGTGAGATCGTACACTTTTTGAAAAATAGACTTTATTTTTTAGAGCAAGTTTTCAATTTATAGAAAGACGGGGCTGATAGTACAGAGAGTCCCCATATGTCTGGGCACACAGCTTCCTTCATTATTCACATCTGAAATCTTACTTAATAGGGTACATTTGTTACAGTGTGTGCCAGTGTGGATACACTTTCATGCTGGAGCCCGTAGCTTATTCAGACTGCCTTAGTTCTTTCCTAACGTCCTTCTTCTGTCCCTGGATCCCACCCAGGGTACCACGTGGCATTTAGTGGTCATGTCCCTTCAGGCTCCTCTTGTCCATGAGTTTCCAAGACTTGCCTTATTTTCAGTGACCTTGGCGGTTTTGAGGAGTGCTAGTCAGATGTGTTATAGGCCGCCCCTCTGTTGGTATCTGTCTGATGTTTTTCTCAAGATTAGACTGGGTTTATGGGTTATGAGGAAAGTTCAGAAGTAAAGTGCCATTGTCATCACATCATAGCAGAAGTACAGACTGTCAACATGACTTATCACTGGGATGACTTTGGTCCCCTGGTTAAGGTAGCAGACGTCAGAGTACTCCACGGTAAAGTTACTGTCGGCCAGTGCAGTGGCTCAGCCTATAATCCCAGCACTTTGGGAGGCACTTCAGGATTTGTGGGTGGTCACGAGCTCAGGAGTTCACTGGTCAGTCTGTACAACGTAGTGAGACCCTTGTCACTACAAACAATTTTAAAAATTAGCAGAGTGTGGTGGCACATGCCTGTAGTCCCAGCTGTTCGGGAGGGTGAGGTGGGAAGATCACTTGAGCCCGGGAGGTCAAGGCTGCAGTGAGCTGTGATGGCCCCACCACACTCCAGTCTGGGCCACAGTGGGAGACCCTGTCACAATAAAACAAACAAAAAAAGTTACTCTGCTCCCCTCGACCCACCTTTTCTTTTGAGATGAAGTCTTCCTCTGTCACCCAGGCTGGAGTGCAGTGCCTCGGTCACAACTCACTGCAGCCTCAACCTCCCAGGCTCAAGCAGTCCTCCCACATCAGCCTCCAGCTAGGAACGTAGGCACCTGCTACCACACCTGGCTAATTTTCTTATTTTATGTACAGACAGGGTTTTGATATGTCAGTATTGAACTCTGGGACTCAAGCAATCCTCCCACCTTGGCCTCCCAAAGTGCTGGGATTATAGGCATGAGCCAGTGTGCCCAGCCTTCCTCCCCTTAGTTTTTTTTTTTTTCTTTTCTGTTTCTTTTTTTGTGAGACGGAGTCTCGCTCTGTCACCCAGGCTGGAGTGCAGTGACACGATCTCGGCTCACTGCAACCTCAACCTCCCGGGTTCAAGGGGTTCTGCTGCCTCAGCCTCCCGAATAGCTGGGACTACAGGCACACACCACCATGCCCAGCTAATTTTTGTGTTTTTAGTAGAGACGGAGTTTCACCATGTTGGCCAGGATGGTCTCAATCTCTTGACCTCATGATTCCCCCCACCTTGGCCTCCCAAAGTGCTGGGATTACAGGTGTGAGCCACCGTACCTGGCCCCCTTTTTTTTGAGACGGGGTCTCACCCTGTTGCCCAGGCTGGACTGCAGTGGCACAATCTTGGCTCACTGTTACCTCCTCCTCCCAGGTTCAAGCAGTTCTCCTGCCTCAGCCTCCCAAATAGCTGAGATTACAGGCCTGCGTCACCATGGCCCAGCTCATTTTTGTATTTGTAGTAGAAAGGGGATTTCACCATGTAGGCCAGCTGGTCTAGAGCTCTAGACCTCAAGTGACCTGGCCACCTCAGCCTCCCAAAGTGCTGGGATTCCAGGTATGAGCCACCATGCCTGGCCTCCCTCCCCGTCATCCTGTGCTCTGTTTGGAAGGTCACTGTACACAACCCACACTTAAGGAATGGGAAGCTATGCTCCCAGCAATGCACTTTTTACCACTTGACAAAGCCCCGGTACACAGCGTTAGCCCAAGTACTGTTTTCTCATCTGTATCGTTGCTTTTTTTTTTTTTTTTGAGACGGAGTTTCACTCTTGTTACCCAGGCTGGAGTGCAATGGCGCGGTCTCGGCTCACCGCAACCTCCGCCTCCTGGGCTCAGGCAATTCTCCTGCCTCAGCCTCCTGAGTAGCTGGGACTACAGGTACGCACCACCATACCCGGCTAATTTTTCTGTGTTTTTAGTAGAGACGAGGTTTCACCATATTGGTCAGGCTGGTCTTGAACTCCCAACCTCAGGTGATCCACCCGCCTTGGCCTCCAAAGTGCTTGGATTACAGGCGTGAGCCACCATGCCCAGCCTTAGAATCTCTGTCTTAACCTAGGGGGTGGTCAGACAGGTGTGTCTATGTGTGTAAAAGCTGTGAGCTGCGTAAGGCCTATGACCTTTACTGTTTGTAGGTTATATTCAATTATAACATAAAATGAGCCGAAGTTTAAGGGGAGGGAAGGGGGTTGTCCCCATCTCACCAGGAGCCCAGAATTCGGGGAACAAGGAACATGGACTCTGAATTCCTTGCAAGGCTCCACCCCTATGACATCCAGTCGCTTCTCCTCTATCTGGTACCTATTCCTTTCATGAAGGCAGCATTTTTTAATTAATTTATTTATTTTTGAGACAGAGTTTTGCCCTTGTTGTCCAGGCTGGAGTACAGTGATGCAATCTCAGCTCACTGTAACCTCCAACTCCCGTGTTCGAGCCATTCTCCTGCCTCAGCCTCCCGAGTAGCTGGGATTACAGGTGCCTGCCACCACGCCTGGCTAATGTTTGTATTTTTAGTAGAGACGGGGCCAGGCTGGTCTAGAACTTCTGACCTCAGGTGATCCGCCCACCTCGGCTTCCCAAAGTGCTGGGATTATAGGTGTGAGCCACCACACCTGGCCCAAAGGCAGCATTTAGAGATGTCATTAGTCAGAGCTATGGGGACAGGGCCTTGAGATCCTTGGTTGACCTTGTTAAGCAGGTAAGGATGCTGAGGCCTAGATTAGACACAGTGTCACACAGCAATATGGTAACTCGATCTAGCTCTGTCATAGTTCTTGGCCACATGGCCTCTTGTCCCTCCTGGTAGACAGAGGCAGTGCATACACAGCATCCCAAAGTATGCAGTAGGAGCTCTAATAATGCCATGGACCTTCTGCAGTGCAGATTAAGGGCTTGAAAGGGTGCTGGTAGACAGGCCCCTTGTCATCCCATAGCTGCCACTTGACTGGGAGGCAGTGGTTCAACTTCTCCAGGCCTCTTTGTTCATCCAAGAGGTGGGGATGACAAATGAGGCCATCTCAGGGGATGACACATGGTATGAAAAAAATATAGCAGGGGGACTGGGCTTGGTGGTTCACGCCTGTAATCCCAGCACTTTGGGAGGCTGAGATGGGCAGATTACCTGAGGTCAGGAGTTCGAGACCAGCCTGAACAACCTGGAGAAACCCCATCTCTACTAAAAATACAAAAAATTAGCCGGGCATGGTGGCAGGCACCTGTAATCCCAGCTACTTGGGAGGCTGAGGCAGGAGAATCACTTGACCCCAGGAGGCAGAGGTTGCAGTGAGCTGAGATTGCACCATTGCCCTTAAGCCTAGGCAACAAGAGTGAAACTCCATCTCAATAATAATAATAAAGCAGGGAGATGTGAGCGAGAGCAACTGCCTGGGAGGATAACTTCAGCCAGGAGCGTTGGCTGACCTTTACTCTGAGTGAGAAGGCTGAGGAGGAGCCAGCACAGGGGATCTGGAGTGGGGGTGGGTGCTGGGTAGAGGAACAGCAAATGCAGAAGCCCTTCTCAGGCTTACACCTGCCTCACCTTCTACACCCCCTCCCCTGCCCCAGCCTGGATCCACCCTCCCCATCACCAAGGAGCAGGACTGCCCAGACCAGAGCAGGGCCACTGGGTGCCCAGGCTCTGGGGCCTTGCTGAGCCCAGACCCTTTCCCTCAGCCCAGCCACCATGCAGTGACACACTTCAGCCTGTCCTTAAGCATCTGCGTGCTAGGAGCTATAGCTGCCACCTGTGCCCACCTGTCCTCCCACCCTCATCACCAGGAACTTGCAGATGCTTGCGTGAAAGTATGCTGCCCCAACCCCCGCCACCCCTCCCATGCTTGGCATCTGTGATGGACACCATAGGGCCTCTGAAAGTCTGTGTCAAGCGGCTGCCCCTCACCCCGGGCTCGGGCATCAGGATTGCCCGTCTACAGTGACTGGCATGTTTACTTTTGTCCCTTCAACCACAAGTCTCACCCGGGAGGCATCCAGGGGCTTTTCTGCAGTGCCCAAGAGCCTGGTCACCTGTCAAGGGGCTGAGGGCACCAGCAGAACTCAGAACCTCAGACAACGAGTTGACACAGACAAACTGAGTCTGGGGAGGGGCGGGAAAGGGTTTGTCTGAAGCCCCATGAGCCAAGGCTGCAGGTGTCATCACTCACAGCTGCCATCGTCCCCTGCTGGGTTTCACAACGTTCCTTCCCCCATAGACGTGAGCTCAGTGTCTGACATGTTTCTGTCCCTAGAGCTTAGTACACAGTAGGTCTTCACAGAATGTTGCTTAGTTGATTGACTGCAACAGTAATATGTCCTGAGAGCCTACTGTGTGCCAAGCACTGCACTTAGTGCTCTACTGAGTTCCGCACAGGTGCCAGGAGCCGGGATACAGCCACAAACAGACTAAAGCCCTGGCGATGGTGGAGCCGACATCCTTGTCAGGGGAGAAAATAAAGCAGCAGAGGAGCAGTCAGAGATGCTGAGTGCTTGGAGAACAATATACATAGGGGATCAGAAGTGCTGGGAGATGAGGTGATTACAATTTTCCATCAGGTGTGCAGGGAGGACATTTGAGTAAACATCTGAAGGAGGTGAGGGAGTGAGTTGTGCTGCATCTTGAGAAAGAATGTTCCAGGCAGAGAGAACAGCAGATGCAAAGACCCAGAGTTGCGTAAGGGTGTGTGCAAGGGAAGGGGATAAGCCAGTAGACCTGGGCTGCAGTGAAGGAGGAGAGTGATGGGAGGCAGCATGGGGTGGGAGCCTCAGTCTCCATCTCTACAAAATGGGAATAAAAATGCTACCAACTTGTAAGAAATGGTGAGAATTCATCAGGGTCTAGCCCGTAAAGCCCTTGTGCCTGGCATTGAGAAAATGCTCATAAATGTTAGCATCATTCCTTTTTTTTTTTTTTGGAGACAGAGTCTTACCGTGTGCGGCAGGCTGAAGTACAGTGGCACAATCTTGGCTCACTGCAACCTGCGTCTCCCGGGCTCAAGCAATTCTCCCACCTCAGCCTCATGAGTAGCTGGGATTATAGGCATGTGCCACCATGCCTGGCTAATTCTTGTATTTTTTTAGCAGAGATGGGGTTTCACCATGTTTGCCAGGTTTCACCATGTTTGCCAGGCTGGTCTCAAACTCCTGACTTCACATAATCCCCCCGCTTCAGCCTCCCAAAGTTTTGGGATTACAGGCATGAGCCACCACACTCGGCTGTATCATTCCCATTTTACAAGATGAAACTGGGCACAGAGAGGCTAAATAACATGTGCAGTGTCACAGCTAGTGACAATGTCACAGCTGGTGAGTGACAGAACTGGAATTTGAGTCCAAATCTACTGAACCCTCAAGTGAGAGCATGGTGTCGGAGGGAACCCTAATCTAGTTCCGAACAGATTGAGAACAGAAACAAGGAAAAGGCCTGCCGAGCGCAGTGGCTCAAGCCTGTAATCCCAGCGCTTTGGGAGGCCGAGGCGGGTGGATCATGAGGTCAAGAGATCGAGACCATCCTGGTCAACATGGTGAAACCCCGTCTCTACTAAAAATACAAAACATTAGCTGGGCATGGTGGCGCGTGCCTGTAATCCCAGCTACTCAGGAGGCTGAGGCAGGAGAATTGCCTGAACCCAGGAGGCGGAGGTTGCGGTGAGCCGAGATCGCGCCATTGCACTCCAGCCTGGGTAACAAGAGCAAAACTCCGTCTCAAAAAAAAAAAAAAAAAAAAAAAAAAAAAAAAAAAAAGAAAAGAAACAAGGAAAAGGCTGCTGGAGACCAAATGATCACATTTATTACTGATAAAAGGGCTGGGGGTGGGGGTGGAGCAGTGAGGCTTCTATCTGCAGGGAAGGTACTTTCTTTCTAACACCAAACCTAGAAGGACATTGCTCCAGTTCCAGGCAACACCGGTGCAGAGCAGGCTTCCCTATGTGGGGCAGAGAGAAGGGCACAGCCAGCTCCTGATAGGGAAAGATTGGGCTGATCTGAGCATGCCCAGTTTATGCTCTTCAGACTCTCCAAGCAGATGAGTCTTGGCATCTGCCCTGGGGCACAGCAAGTGACAAGCAGGAGTGTTATGCCTGGGGCTTCATCTTCAGGGAAGATACATCCCGAGTAGAGAAGGGACACTTTCCCCTCCTAACAAATGAATGAGCAGGCAAATGAGTAAATGAATGAGGGACTGTGATTGGGGGAGGTACAGGGATGTCCCTTCACTCACTCACGTCTTGTCCACAGTTGCAGGGGCTCTCATTGCTGACTTCTTATCTGGCCTGGTGCACTGGGGTGCTGACACGTGGGGCTCCGTGGAGCTGCCTGTTGTGGGGAAGGTTCGTATGTTGACCCAACCATGTCCTCCAGAAGGAGGTTGGGCTGTATGGCCTTGGGTAGTCCCCTTTCCTCTCTAAGACTGTTTCCCTATCTGAAAGAAGGCACCTGTCCCTCACCCCCATCCTGCAAGACTAGAACAGGAGTCCATTGGGATTTTGGAAGCAAAACCATCAGGCTTGGGATGGTCCAAGAGTTTAGATCTGTGCCAGCCTCACCAGAACCCCTGAATTTGGGGGCCACATCTTGCTTTTCCATTGTCTCCCTGCTGCTCCTTGCTTTTTCAACTGCATTTTATTTTGTATTCGTCAGACTTTTTTGGTTTTGACAGAAAATCTAAACTGTCTTAGGAAAACAAGGGTACTGATTCATGTAACTGAAAATTTCAAGGTTAGAGCCAAATTAAGGTACAGCTGTGTCCAGCAGGGCAGACAGACCACATTCTTCAGGCTTATGCTTCCATCTCTGTCTCTACTTTTACCTCATGTGGTGGCCAGTGTGGCTTCTCACTGCCCAGACACACATCCTTCCAGCTCCTGGGAAAAGAGAACAGTCCTTCTCCCAGGAAAACAGCATTTCTCCTTTCCCATCGTTTCCGCCAACCGAAGTCTCATGGCTCACTCCCATTGGCCCAGATTGGGTCACGTTCTGGGCCCTCAGCCAGTCACTGGCTAGAGGGATGAGATGCTGTGATTGGCCAGGCCTGGTCACATGTTCTTTCTCAGCCAGGGGGCGGGGTCAGCCCAATCAGAAGCGCTTGGATTAAGGAGGGGAGGCTGTTACCCCAGGAGGTGCATGGGGTCCAGAGGGTCCCACCTGTTAGTTAGCGGGGCCTCCTCAGCTGCCTTGGGGTAGGGAGGAAGGGCAGATGTTGTCTCCAAGCCCCCTCACAGCACAGGTGGGGAGACTGAGGCCCAGAGGCAGATAGTGCCAACCCAAAGTCCCTCCAGGGATATTTCGCTTATCTCCCCAAAGGCTGGATGAGGTCTGTGTCCAGCAGTGGGCGGGGTGGAATGTTCAGGCATCCAGGGTGGAGGGAACTTAGGAGCAAAGGCGGGAGGTGAGCCCAGGGTGAGTGTGTTTAGGGGTCCGTGAGAGCAGCTGACTAACGTGGGGTGACTGCTGGGGCTGTGTCCCCCCCAACCCCAGGCTTTCATCCGCCCCTTCCGGGAGCACCACATTGATCCCACAGCTATCACACGGCACGACTTCATCGAGACCAACGGGGACAACTGTCTGGTGACGCTGCTGCCGCTGCTAAACATGGCCTACAAGTTCCGCACCCAGAGCCCTGGTGAGGCGCCCAGCTAGTGGTGGGCCGGGAGGGGGCCGTGGGGGCAGAGGCCCACCCCAGGAGCTTCCTGGGACTTGTGTGTTTGGCTCCTTATGGTGTTTTAAAAGATTTTTCATTCATTGTCTTCATGTAAAATCAGGAAACCTGACATAAAGATCGGGGTTTCCAGCTTCTCTTGCACAATCTGCTCTGCCCCTCCTGGGTCCGTGTTCCCACCTGGCCTCAGTGGGTGGGAGCTGAACTGCAGCCACCGCCTTTGACAGGACGCATCTTTCCAGTTTACCACCATCCCGACCACTTGCTGCCCTGTACCTGACCCACCTTGTTCGTTTGTGTTACCTGCCTGGCAGGGCTTCTGGTTTTGCTACCATGGCTTAGTAGAAAACATCTAGGCTGTGAAAATAGGGCCTACCTATTTTTAGAGGGACTTGTCCCAAAGCAAGTGATTTCACCACTCTGAGTCTCAGTCGCCTTATCTGTCAGGTGGAGGTAAGGTGGGGCCCGGTCCTGTTCCAGCACCGTAACACCCACTGGTTCTTCGGGCAGCCTCCCGTGGGTAGAGTTGCTGAGGATGTGTACGCCGTGGGTGCTTAGGCACCCTACCCATCCCCTTCACCGATCCTCTGCTCCTGTGAGTGGTGGCTGCTGACAGCTCCCAGCTTCTCCAGAAATGGAGCGGAGGTCCTGCCTCTCCCCCTGGGATAAGCCTGGAGCCAGTGACTGAACGGCCTCTGAGGCCAGTCCCTTTGCCTCGGAGTGGGTCTAATTCTAAAGAGCCATTAACACCTCAGAGCTCCTTGCAGGAACGGCCTGAGGCAGGGCGCCACCCACCTCAGCTTTGCTCTGCTCTTGCCCTGCCCGGTCTCGCTTCCCTCCCTTGATAAATCACAGACACAGGAACCTGTTTCAGGCTCTGCTCCTAAGGAACCTGGGTGAAGGCATTATTCCCATTTTCCTGACGGGGAAATTAAGCCTGTAAGAGGCAGCCACTGACTCTAGCTCATACGGCCAAGAAATGTCGGCAGGGATCAGAACCCAGCTCCAGCTCACTCCTGTCCCCATTCCTAGCCATTATCCTCTTGCCATTACGCCTGCTTCCTGAGCAGGAGGAAAGCCCGAAGCCCAGGGCAGCACCTGAGCTTGCCTGCAGCCCTGCAGGAGGTGGGAAAGAATCCTGTGTGCTTGCACAGTGCACGAGCCGCCAGGGGCAGGTGGTGAGGGCCGGTAGGGGTGGGTTCCCTGTCCAAGTGACAGCTGTGCCGGCCCTCCCTCTCCCCCACCTGCAGAAGCCCTGGAGCAGCTGTGCTACCCCTGGGAGTGCTTCGTCTTCTGCCTGATCATCTTCGGCACCTTCACCAACCAGATCCACAAGTGGTCGCACACGTACTTTGGGCTGCCGCGCTGGGTCATCCTTCTGCAGGACTGGCATGTCATCCTGCCACGTAAACACCATCGCATCCACCATGTCTCGCCCCACGAGACCTACTTCTGCATCACCACAGGTGCGGCCAGCGGCAGCGTGGAATGGGCTTTCCCCACCCCAGCTACCACACCATCTTCGAGGTCAGGAGGGCAGAGATCACAGCGGGAGGTCACACAGTCCTTGCCCTCTGGAACAGTCTCTCAGAACGTGCATTTATTGAGCACCTACTGTGTGCCAGGCACTCTTCTAGGTGCTGAGGACACAGTAAATAAGACAGACAAAACTCTGTCCCCCAACTTCATGGCATTGTGGTTCCAGTCACCCATCATCCTGTATTTATTGAGCACCTACCACATGCCACGGTGCTCTGGGCTTAGGCTCCTGCAGCAAACAAAACGGCAGGAATCAGCCAGGCACGGGGGCTCACGCCTGTAATCCCAGCACTTTGGGAGGCCAAAGCGGGTGGATCACTTGAGGTCAGGAGTTGGAGAACAGCCTGGCCAACACGGTGAAAGCCCATCTCTACTAAAAACACACAAAAAGTTAGCCAGGCGTGGTGGCGGCTGCCCATAGTCCCAGCTACTCGGAAGGCTGAGGCAGGAGAATTGCTTGCACTGGGGAGGCAGAGGTTGCAGTGAGCTGAGATCGCACAACTGCACTCCAGCCTGGGCAACAAGAGTGGGTCTGACACACACACACACACACACACACACACACACACACCCCTCCCCCCGATCTTGCCCTCGTGGCACTCACCGTCTAGTGAGGGAGAGGGACCAAATGAATAAAATATGTAGTGTAGCTGATGGTGCTAACTTGCTATCTGCTATGGAGGAAGATAAAGCAGGGGGTGGGAGAGGGAAGTGGGGGATTTTGCCTTTTAAATGGGATGGTCAGGGAGGTGACACTTGGACAAAGACCCAAGGAGCTGAGGGAGAAAGACCTCTGTGGGAGCGACACTCCAGGCAGCAGGAACAGTAGGTTCAAAGGCCGTGAGGCTGGCCTGTGCTTGCCTGGGATGTTTCCAGCATGGCAAAGAGGCTCGTGCCTTGGCGTGGAGGGAGCTGGGGGCAGAGCAATGGAAGAGGGAAGAGAGAAGCACGGGAAGGCCTGCAGATAGATGGTCACAGATGAGAGCAAAGGAAGCAGGAAGCACGCAGGCCAGAGGCAGGAGTGCACCAGGTGCAAGGAGGGTTGGAAAGGAGACCCACGTGCCAGGCTCGGTTGGCGGCCAGTGCGGAAGAGGCAGGGTGAACTGAGCAGTCTCTCTGGGGCCAGCTGGGCTTCGTTCAAGGTCGAGTGTGTCAGGGGCTGTCAGGTCGGGCCACCTCAGGCCTAAGTCTCAGCTTCTCCATATATGTATTTAGGAAACTCACGAACCTCCCTGGGGGCCACTCTTCTCCTCCACAAAATATGGCTGAAGCCCCCTCCTTCATATATCACCTTCTCAGGGGGAGTGGCAAGTGCAGTGTTTGGCGTATAGTAGGTACTTGATGAGTTACAGCTACTTTTTTTTTTTCTTTAAGTCTTTCTGGAAACAGAACTGAGAACCACAAAAAAATATTCTTTTTCATGTCCTCAATTTGTGCTCCTTGGAGCGCAGGTGGAGGGGTTAGAATTTAGGCTGTTTAGGAGATGGGTTAGCTACTTAAGCAGGCCTGGGTTCCAATCCTGGTTTGGCCACCTGCTAACCGGGAAACTCTTCTCTAAGCCTCAGTGTGCTCATGTGGAAAATGGGACTGATACTAGTGTCGACCTCATGGTGAGCTGGAAGGCTGTCAGATTGTGAGCAGTATTTATTGAGCACCTCCTGTGTGCCTGGCTGTATTTAGGTACTGAGATCAGCAGTGGAAGAACATGGTGTTTTGCATTTTGGGGCTGATATTCTAGTTGGGGATTGGGAGGTAAACAAACTCAGAACAGGAAAATAGAGAATTAACGAAGATGATTACAGGTTATCATAAAGGCTATAAAGAAATGAAAGAGCGTGGCCTGTCATGGTAGCTCACGCCTGTAATCCCAGCATTTTAGGAAGCCAAGGTGAGAAGATTGAGCCCAGGAGTTCTAGACCAGCCTGTGTAAGACAAGACCCCATGACAAGACCCCCATCTGTATTAAAAATAGAAATAAATAAAGAATAATTCGAGAAACCTGGGGTGTTGCTTAAGTGAGTGATCAGGGAAGGCTTCCTGGCAGAGGTAGCATTTGAGCTGAGTAATAAGGCCACTACAGTGCCTGGTACATAGTAAGTGCTCAAATACAAGTTAGTGCGTGGTATATAGTAAGAAAGTAGATGAATAAGGGGGTTGGAGGCCTAAGTGGCCCCCAGGCCGATTGGTTGGAGGCCCCCACTTCCAGTTCCTTGGTCAGTCCCTGTGTCCTATCCTGTACGGACTCACTCCGCATTGGGCCCCTCCAGCCCAGTGAAGGCCAGCTCTCTCCCAATGGCCCCTTGACTACTCTCCCATTCAACCTCCCGGTGCCATTTCTACTGCAGGCTGGCTCAACTACCCTCTGGAGAAGATAGGCTTCTGGCGACGCTTGGAGGACCTCATCCAGGGCCTGACGGGCGAGAAGCCTCGGGCAGATGACATGAAATGGGCCCAGAAGATCAAATAACCTCTCCGAGCCTGCTACCTGGCTGCCAACCTTCCCTAGCCCCCAAATCGAAGCCATCTGCCAAATGCCAGCCTCTTCGAGCTAGCCCCTCCAGATAGAGAGGACAAATCCTGGGCTGGGCCTGGGTACCCCCAGCCGTGCCCCCCTCATGACACAGTATACTTGAGCCACTGATTTTTCATTTTCTTTTTTTATTTTCTTTCCTTGACCCCTCCTCAGCCACCTGAGCTGTTCTGTCTGCAAGCCTGACTCTGCAGAAAAGGGAGCCCCCACCCTGCCAGCCTCCCCTGGTAGAGAGGAGGTTTACCCACTCCCTGCACGCCTGCCGCCCCTGCCCCACTGGGCAGCCCTTCTGTGTGGCTGGCGTTGGGGCCACTGAGTTGCCTCTGTCTTTCCCTCCTTGTCTGGCCCCAGTGGTCTGGGGAGCCCCCGGCACACCTAAGCATCTCGGAGCATTTTTCTGCCACGGCCCTGCATACTGACCCCGGAAGGCTGGGCAGGTGGACAGCCCCAGCCTGTCTCCCAGGGATGGCGAAGCTCAGCAGGAGTCTGAGGGCAGCCAGCCAGAAGAGGCTGGAACCTCCTGCCCAAGTCTAGACCCCTACTTCTCCGCTGTCCCCACCCTGCCAGAGCTGATGTTTCCAATACCGGATGTCTTCACAGGGTACAGCCCCTATAGAGGGTCCTGATCATTTGGAAGAGGACACGGTATCCCCTCTGGCCAAAGTACGTCCGAGAAGGAAGAGTAGGGCTTTTTTGTTTTGTTTTTTTTTAAAGGTGCTTGCTTGTTTAATGTAAATAATAGAAAGCCTTAATATCTTTTCTGTAACACGGAGTAATATTTTAATGTCATGTTTTGGATGTATATAATATATTTATAACAAAGCAGCAAGAATCTACTTAACCTTGGCTGCCTCGTGGTGTTTCCTGGCTGGATGGGGTGGGGGGTATCAAGGAGCCTGGAGTATGAGGCCCCACTCTCACCCTATTCCCAGCTCCCCCCAACACTGGCCTCAGGATGGGAGCTGTCATCCGAGACAGTGACTGAATTAATGTTGACATCTGCTCCAAAGACTTTTGGAGGGGATTGGGTGGGGACAGTGGTCTTTCTTGTTGATCATGATGATAAAGTAGTGATGGCTGATCCCTATTTGTGATTTCCTTCAGCAAATATTCACTGGTACCCGGTGTGTGCCAGGCTCTGTCCTGTACACAGGTATAGCAGTCAGAGAACCAACAATGGCCTGCCCTGGTGGAGCTGACCTCCTGGGGAAAGAGACAATAAACAAATAAATGCACGTGGAAATTCAGGTGGTGATTTGTGAAGAAAATCAAACAGGACAGAACCACATCGGAAAAGCAGGTCGGCACTGCTTTGGCAGGGCGGTCACGGAGGGCCTCTGAACTGAGAGCTGGAGGAGGAGATGAGGCCAGCCAGGAAAGAAGTGAGGGAAGAGGCCTCTTGATGGGACAGCAAGGGCACAGGCCCTGAGGCAAGAACAAGCTTGGGACTTTAAGAGTTGGTGAGGCAGCTACTGTGGCTGGACTAGAGTGAGCTAAGGAGCAATGGAAGACGAGGTTGGGAACACATGGACTTGTTACACAGAGACTCACAGGCGGAGGTGAGTGGGGAGCTGCTGGTCCTTTCATTTATTTTTATTACTATTTTTTTAGAGACACAGTCATGCTTTGTCACCCAGGCAAAAGTGCAGAGGTGTGATAATAGCTCACTGCAACCTTGAACTCCTGGACACAGTCCTCCCAAGTGGCTGGGACTAGCATGTACTACCACGCCTGGCTTGGCTTTTTTTTTAGAAATAGAGTATCATTATGTTGTCCAGATTGGTCTTGAACTCCTAGCCTCAAGTGATCCTCCCACCTTGGCCTTCCAAAGTCCTGAGATTATAGGTATAGGTATGAGCCACAGCACCTGGCCAGGACATTGTTGACAAATTAGTAATTTGTTTATTCATTGTGCAAGTAATTATAAGGCATTCCTATGAACTAGGTACTGTGATTCTGTAGTGAACACTATAGAGATAGTCAATGTCTAGTCTGGGCTAGTTTCTACAATATTAGCCAGAAGAAAGAAAGCCTGTTGGGGACAGGGAGATGCCTAAAGGATTCCAAAGCAATCACAAATAATGACATTTTCGGTGGCACAATCTCAGCTCACTGCAACCTCCGCCTCCCAGGTTCAAGCCATTTTCCTGCCTCAGCCTTCCAAGTAGCTGGGACTACAGGTGCTCGCCATCATGCATGGCTAATTTTTTGTATTTTTAGTAGAGATGGGGTTTCAGCATGTTGGCCAGCCTAGTCTCGAACTCCTGACCTCAGGTGATCCACTCACCTCGGCCTCCCAAAGTGCTGGGATTGCAGACATGAGCCACCACTCCCAGCTATGACTTTTTTTTTTTTTTTTTAAATGACCCATAATGCCATTTTCCTTTGCCCACCACTAGACTTTTGATTTGTGACTATGCCTGAGGGGACCATACAAGCAAGGGTATTAGAATTCAACAACTAATAAATGACAGAAAACTAAAGCAGAAGTTAACAGCTAAAATATCAGCTCACAAAACGCTAAAGTCCACAGGTATTCTGACTTAAGGTTTGGCAGGACCCAGGAGCTCACATGATTCATCAAAACGTGGTCTCCGTAAGCTCTGTTTTTCTGAGTTGAGACTTACTGGACTAGCTCAGCAATCTCAGTGGAAAGTGCATTTCCAGTAGCTGCAGTGGAAGTCCCGGGGCTGACAAATGTCCACCTGGATTTGCAGGATTGCGGTGACCCCTTCCTAAGCCACAGGAGAGAGGGAGGTTCCTAGATCAAAATTAAGGCATTACCACAAAAAGAAGTCTGTAGTGGATGGGACAGGCAGCTAAATTCAGAGGCCAAGGCTCACAACTGTGGTGTTGGTTTCCAGGCCCTACCAATCTGTGTCAGTTCTCCTGGAGCCAGCAAAAACCCTTAGCCTGAATCCAGAGAGGTTAGGTGACTCCCCACAAGGTCCCACAGTTAGTAAGAGTAGAGCAGGCTTCAGACTCAGACCATTTCACTTCTGAATCCTGGGGGCTGGGGAAAAAATCCATCTCAAAACCAGAAGAAGGTGTGCATTGGGTCTGAGAGTGTTGGGACCACTTGTGAGATCAGGGACTTGCAAATAAGTGCCTATGAGGGCCAGACAGGGAAAAATCTACTTAATATTACTGAGCACCTAACCTTGTGTCAGACTGTGCAGAGAGCTCTCGCATGGGTCCCGTCAAGCAGTCCCTGCAGCTCTGAGAAGTGAGTACTCTTTGCACAGTCTGCAGATGGGGAAACTGAGGCACAAAGGTCCTGTAACATGCCCAAGGTCACACAGCTGGCAGGTGGCAGAATCAGGATTTGAGCCAAGGTCTGACCCAAAGTCCATGTGCTTTAACACTCCCATTGTGGAGAGGGAGGTGAGAAGGAGGCAGGTGGGGAATGTGGCCACGATGAGGCCACTGCAGCATGCCTGAGAACGGGCAGCTGATGCTGGGGACTGGGATGACCTGAAGACATAAGGCCCCAAAGGGCAGCTGCTACTCACAGCAGCTGCTTAAACAGGAGGCGGAAATCTAAACTTTAAAAATGTTGGCTCCATGTTTAAAACATACTGTGGGCAAAACGAAACAGGTGCATGGGCCCACTGCCTGCAGCCTCCCTCCTAGCTGGTGCAGGATGGGTTGGTTTTAGGTGGGCATGTGCTGCTATCTGGTGGTGGCACAGGGTAGGTGGCATGCAGGGCAAACAGATGGGTTTCCAGCTGCACCAGGGGAGCTGTAGTGAACTTGCATGCCCCCCTATGCTCACTGTTCTTTAGAGGAGGCCTGAGGACACACCTCAGGGCACTTGCCCCTGACTTCAACTCCATCACCCCCCCCCTTTTTTTCCCTTGAGACAGCGTCTTGCTCTGTCACCCATGCTGGAGTACAGAGTCATGATCCGCACTCACTGCCGCCTCAACCTCCCAGATTCAAGCAATCCTCCCACTTCAGCTGCTCGAATAGCTGGGATGACAGACACGAGCCACCACCCCCAGCTACCTTCATTTTGTATTTTCTGTAGACAGGGTTTCACCATGTTGCCCAGGCTGGTCTCAAACTCCTGAGCTCAAGCAATCTGCCCACCTTGGCCTTCCAAAATGCTGGGATTACAGGCATGAACCACCGAACCCAGCCAACCCCCTTTTGATAAACAAAAAATAATTTTCAAGCTACCCTTTTCTACATATATATATTTTTTGCAATAGGCAATGCTTGCATAGATAAAGAATAAGAATCCTGTCAGGTACAGTGGCTCATATCAAATAACATAAAAGGGGCTAGAGCAGGGATTAGCGGGCCCTGGCCAGTAGGCCAAATCCAGCCCACCTGCTTTTCTATAGCTCAGAAGCTTTTGTGGGTTGCTTATTTTTTTAGAGACAGGGCCTTGCTGTGTTGCCTAGGCTGGAATGCAGTGGCACAATCACAGTTCATTGTAACCTCAAACTCCTGGGCTCAAGTGATCCTCCCACCTCAGCCTACCCAGTAGCTAAGACTACAGATGCATACCACCACACCCAGCTAATTTTTTTTTGTAGAGAAGGGGTCTTGCTATGTTGCCCAGGGTTGTCTCAAACTCCTGGCCTCAAGTGATCCTCCCACCTCAGCCTCCGAGAGCACTGGAATTACAGGTGTGAGCCACCATGCCAGCCACGAGCGGTTTTTAAATGGCTGGGGGAGGAGGAACAACATTTCCTAACACAGGAAATTCAAATTCTAGTTTGTAAAGCTGAATTGGCACACAGCCGTGCCCCTCATTTACATATTGTCCAAGGCTGTTTTTGCAGTGCAGCAGCAGAGTTCATAGTTGCATCAGAAACCAAATGGTCCCCACAGCCTAAAATATTTACTATCTGGCCCTTTCCAGAGAAAAGTTACCAACCCCTCCCTGGTCTAGAATGAAGAGTAAACTGCTCCCAGTCATGTCCCCTCAGGTACTTAGTTCCCCTCCTTAGAGGTCGTCACTTTGACAAGACACTTGCAGTTCCTTACATAGGCAAAAAGGGATTTGTCTGCCCCATTCCTTGTCACACAATATGTAGGAGATTTTGCACACAGTTCTGCCCCTTGCCTTTTTTCACTTAATATATTTTGGAGACAGTGTTATCATCAATGTTCACAAAATCATTCTTATTTTTTACAGCTGCTTAGTGTTCCAACTTCACAATGGAATGGACCTTTTTTTTTTTTTTTT
>NW_016107377.1:498314-512965 GCF_001604975.1 Cebus imitator
TTTTGTATTTTTAGTAGAGACGGGGTTTCACCATGTTGACCAGGATGGTCTCGATCTCTTGACCTCGTGATCCACCCGCCTCAGCCTCCCAAAGTGCTGGGATTACAGGCCTGAGCCACCGCGCCCGGCTAGGTTATTTTTTCTTAATGAGTTGCAAGGGCTCTTTATAAGTTAAGGAAACATCTTTTTTATTTCTGCCCCAAACCCCTAGTTTTCATTCCTTTTTCCCTGACCACAAAAGTAACATATAATGCAAAATTCAAATATTACAAAAAGTGTATCAGAAGAAGCCAGTGGAAACAACTCAGATGTCCACTGATAGAGTGAGTTATTGAAGTGTACTAAAGACCCCCTGCCCACCCACTCCCACCTCTTTTTGACTGTATATTTCAGAAACTACATTAGACATTAAATAAGATGTCTCAATGCAATGGCTAGACACACCTCAGGGAGCCATGACTCCATATATGTGCCATAGAATTTCACTAGCAAATGCATCACACACCCTGTTTTGTTTAGTTTTGGTTCTTTTGAGATGGAGTCTCGATCTGTTGCCCAGCCTGGAGTGCAGTAATGGCAACCTCCGCCTCCCAGGTTCAGGTGATTATCCTGCTTCAGCCTCCCAAGTAGCTGGGATTACAGGCATGTGCCGCCTCGCCCAGCTAAGTTTTGTATTTTTAGTAGAGACAGGGTTTCACCATGTTGGCCAGGCTTGTCTCAAACTCCTGACCTCAGGTGATCCACCTGCCTCAGCCCCCCAAAGTGCTGGGATTACAGGTGTGAGTCACTGTGCCCAGCCTCATCACACACCCTGTTAACCACACATCCCTTCCCAGGGATTTTCCTCTCTGTCTTCAGCAAGTCCACAGCCCCTCCTGTCAACAGTTTGTCAGCTTTACTTTCTGTAGCTGTGTTATAAAAACTGTAGCACAAGGTTGGGGTTTTCCCTTAACTATAAATAGGAAATATCAAGGTTGTGGATAACATTATATATAATTTTTTTTCACCTTTCAAATATACTTTTTCAAAGTATATTCGTGCCTTTTACATCCCAGAGATTCCAAACCAGCTCTATTGTTTTCCCACTTGAGAACAGAGTTCATAAATGAACACTGCAGAACAGTCAGGTCTATATGTCTCTCAACTGAACCACTGCATCTACTAGGTATCTATTAGGTATGTTTTCTGCGGTAGGTAGCAAAAACCTACCTTTAAGAACAGCTTAAGTACAGGCACATTATCTCACATCTTCAGAAGTCTGCAGGTGGGCAGCCCGCGATCCCTTCAGCAGCTCAGCCACATCACCCAGGCAGCCCCAACCATCACAACCTCAGGAAGGGATCAAAAACAGACTTTTTCTTCAGCTTGTTTGTTTTGTTTTGAGACGGAGTCTCGCTCTGTCACCCAGGCTGGAGTGCAGTGACGCGATCTTGGCTCACTGCTACCTCTGCCTTCCTGGTTCAAGCGAGTCTCGTGCCTCAGCCTCCCAAGTAGCTGGAATTATAGGTGCCTGCCACCACGCCTGGCTAATTCTTGTATTTTTAGTAGAGATGGGGTTTCTCCATGTTGGCCAGGCTGGTCTCGAACTCCCAACCTCAGGTGATCTGCCCGCCTTGGCCTCCCAAAGCGCTGGCATTACAGGCATGAGCCAGGGGAGGGAAAGTTTCCAAACACACACTCTGCAATGTGGGGACATGGTGACTGGACTGGCAGTAAACAGTACCCAACACACCTCTCTGGGTTCCCTGCCACCAATATTGCTGCTGTTCAGTTGGGTGTCCTCGCCCTGTCTCCTCGTGACAACCAGGATGCACTTTGTAAAAACATAAACCTGCCCACATTTTGCTTAAAACCTCCTAGGCTCCGCTTCTCTCATCACAGGGGAGCCAGCAGGTGACAGAGGGTAAAAAGAACTGGATTCCAAAACTGATTTTACTCCTTCTTTGTTGTGTGACCATGGAAAAGCCATCTAGCTCCTCTTTGCCTCAGTTTTCTCATCTCACAAATGGAAATGATAACAGCTACTTTGCAAGGGTCACTGAGGATTAAGTAATAATAGCAGCTAATACTTATATTACACTTAGTGTCAAGCCCTCTTCTAAACTCTCTTGTTCTATTAACCATTTTAATCTTCCCCAAAATCCGATAAAACGGGACTCTTATCCCGATCAGCTGAGTTTATCAGCTCAAGCGCAGAGCAGAGATCAGGCGCAGGCGCCGGGAGGACTCCCGCTCTGGGGACCGGCTGTGACGTCCAGGGACGGGGCGGAACTTCTCCGAGGGAGCGTGTGCGCAGGATATACTACAACTCCCAGCAGGCATCGCGCCACCGCTAGACTACAATAACCAGAATGCCTCGGCCTGTCCCGCTTAACCTCTTCTTCCTGCGATGCGCTCTGCACTGAAATTCTTATTGTCAGTTTTACTTGCAGGAAGTTTTCTACAAGAGCCAAAGAATTCGTGCGAGTAAACATTTACGGACATCATGGATAAAAGGCTTGTGTTTTAATCCTCATCCTCCACCTGTTAGCTTTTGTCTCCGTTTTCTCATCTCTAAAATGGGGATATTCCTAGGAGTTGCTGCATCAAGTTGTGAGGATTAAAAGCTGGATGTAACAGCTTGATAAATATCAGCTCTTCTGGTGTCCCTTCCTTCTCTTTATGCCAAGGAGTTTTAGGAAAGCATTTTATCTCCACAGAAATCCCATGAGGTTGATGCTACTATCCTCATAGAAGGGGAAACTGATGCCAGGAGAGGTTCAGGCGTCTTACCTGAAGCCACAAAGCAAAATGAGTGATGAAAGTGATGAAAGAAGGCTTGAACCCAGAAAATTTCACTGCAAAGTGAGTCCACCTTAGGAAACCAAATGCCTCCACTTGCTACCGATGCTTTACAGTGACCTCAAGTCCAGGGCAAGTATTTTCTGTGCTCCCCAAAGCAAACTTGTATCACGTGATACCCGAAAAGTCAAGTTGCTGCACTTATAGCCAGTGCTGGCAACGAGGAACACCTGGCACTTTGAGAGCTAATTATAGCTGAAGTTGATGTGGTTGGAGGAATCGAGGAAGGCTTCCCTGAGGGGGTGGTCCTGGATCTGAGAACTGAAGAGTGGGAACAACAGAGGCAAAGCCCCTGAAGTGGGAGAGGCATGTGTTCGGGGGCCTTGCACTCCCAAACTCCTGACCTCAGGTGATCCACTTGCCTCCACCTCCCAAAGTGCTGGGATTACAGGCCTGAGCCACCATGCCTAGCCCTAGGGTGCAGATTTTAAGGAGGCACTCACCTGCAGGGTTGTATAAATGCAGAGTTAGGACCTGAGTGAAAGCCTCCTTAAGTCTGATGGCCCCATCCTAGTCCCAGCCCTGGGTGCAGAGCTTTGTGCACATGTGTCCAGGCATCCTGGTTTGCCCTGGAGAGCCCTGGTTTCCACTTGTCCTGGTGAGATTATAATAGGTCCTCTTTTAATCTGATGAGTCACCTCATTAGGTGATAATTCTGTGGTCACTCAACTTGCAGAGTTTGTAGTTTATCCAGAGGGAATGGGGAGCCATTGAAGGCTTTAGCTGGCGGGTGTTTTGAGCAGATGTTGGCTGCCATATGGAGAATGGACCATGGAGGAGAGAATGGAGGCTGCTGGTTCTTCCAGCTTGCCCTGAGTGAAGACGTGAATGGAGTGGAGAGATGCAGAGTAGGCATTGTTGTCAGAAAAAGATGATGAATTGGATGAGCTGGGTGAGGGCTTCCAGCTTCCTTGTCCCTCTATAGTGACAGTCCTGGTCCTTCTGCCAGTATTTTGCTCTGTGACCTTAAGCCAGTCCCTTCATTTCTTTCAGCCTCAGTGTCTATATCCATATAAGGGCTTCTCAGACAATTTATAATAAAGGAGGAGTAACTTCTTAGGTTTATCATTTATTTGCAAATACATTTCCTGAGGGTCTTTGCACAAGCTGTTCCCTCCATCTCCTCATTGTTAGGGTCTCTGCTGAAATATGACCACCTTAGGAGGCCCTTCCTGACCATCTTCTGCTGCTCTTTTCTTGGTTTATTCTCTATCAGACTTAGGCTTTCCTGTTTGTTTACTTGCTATCTGTCTACGACTAGAATGTAAGCCCCTGAAAGTGAAGATTTGGTTCTTCAGAGATGTCTATCCATCCCCAGCGCCTAGCACAGTGTCTGGTACATAGTAAGTGTTTAATATTTGTGTTTGGTTGGCTGAATGAATGAATGGATTGTGTAGATGGTTAGCAAATGCTTTCCCTGCCATCTTAACGTCCCTAAATCATTTAGCTGCACCACTCCAAGCCTTCTCTGGCCAGGGAGCATCAATCTTAGAAGCAAGATAATCTGACCGGGAGGGTGGTGATTCAAATTCAAATCTGAACCTGGAGGTTCAAATTCGGTCTGTCTCTGCCACTTAACAGCTGGGTTTAGATAAATCGCTTAATCTTTCTCGGCTTCGTTTTTCACATTAATCCTGAACTTGTGGAGATGTGGTGAGGATCTAGATAGGAACTAAATAGGAAAAAACCCAAGCGAATTCAGCGCTTTTGTTTTGAAGCTATCTTTTCTTTTTCTTTCACAATCGCGCCTTCCCAAGCCTCGTCACCCCTGCCCTTCTCACTAAGATCGTCAATACCTCCCTCGCTGCCGATCTGGGGTGGCTTGCAGGTTGCTGAGCCCTCGAGCACGCAGATATTTCCTTTCTCTAAAAGGGAAGGAAAAGAGCCTCCCTGGCCACGGGTCGCGCAGGTCCCGGGAGCGGGCGTCAGCGGCGGCGTCTGTGCGTGCCCGCGCGCCTGCGCATCAGGACGAGGGGACGGGTGGGGGGTGAAGAAGGGGCCGGCCTTCAAGCGACAGCGACGCAAGATGGCAGCCACCACGGGCTCGGGTGAGCGGGGGCGCCGGGCTCGGCCGGCCGAGGGGGCACGGGCTTGGGTCGCGGGCCGGGGACTCTCAAACGCTCTTGCAGCGGGGCCAGGGTCCCCGCGCCGCCTCCGATCGCTGGGCTCCGCGGCAGCCACTGGCGGGGCCTGACGGGGGGAGGAGGAGCAGGCGGTGGCCGGAAGCACGGGCGGGGGCCTGAGGGGCCTGTGGGCGGCGCGGCGAGGCCCTGAGGCTCCCCCGGTAGGCGTGAGGGCCCCGCTGCGCTGCCGGGGGAGCCGGAGTGGGTGAGGAGCGAGCCCCGAGGCACTCCTGAGGATACCGGGGCTGGCGATTCTTTAGAGGCGGTAGAGGGGTCCCCTAGAGGGAGAGGCGCCCCACAGCGGATGGAAGTCCCATACTGGGTGCCAGGGGTGCGGCTGAGCGGGGCCTTGGGATGTCTGTCTGAAGGGGCCATCAGAGAAGCCCCTCAGGCTGGATGGGAGGAGGAAACGGGATCCTGAGGGGTGACTTGAGAGGATCCCCTATTGGTTGAGGGGACGGCTCCGGCGTTAGTTTTAAGAGATGGGGTTAGCTGAGGAAATACCCGTGTCGACTAGAAAGGAGGAGCCTTGGAGCGGCTGCATTTGGGGAGAATTAAGGGGATCTCCGCAGGATAAGTGAGAGGGGAGAAAAGGATTCAGATGCCAAAGGGACCTGATTGGAGTGATGGTGAAATGACCCCATCATTACCAGTCCCCTCCCTGTTCGAGGAGACAGATGGATTGCTCCAAGTGAGGTTTCAGGGTGCAAGGTCCAAGTGGGGCACTAGGTGGAAGACTCTGATATTGGATGAGGAAGAACTGGTGAATTGAGAATCCCGAGGGTATCTGTTTGGGAGTGGGGATTCAACTGAGGGAAGCCCTTGAAATGAGTGAGTGGAAAAAGGTGGGGTTCCGGAGATGTTTCTTGTAAAGGAGAAAAGTCTCCTCTTCTTGAATTGAGTGAGGGAAGCATACCCTAGAAGTGCCTTTTCTGTGGAGACGCTCACTCTCATCCACACTTTTGATAATTGGGACAGATATGTGGCTGATGGGAGTAGGGAAATGAACAAATGAAATGGGAACTCTTGGGTGAGGCTGCACCTTCAGGTGCCTGGCAGTGAAGTTGGCCAAGGAGGTTCTCTCAGATGGGGTGAAGATGGGTTACCTCTGATGGAGGAAGCAAACAGGGCCACAGTGTTCCCCACTATGGGCCTGCAGGGACACCAGCCTGCAGTTGGACACTGCTGTCTAGTGGAAAAGAAGAGAACTTGGGGTGGTTTAGATAACATAGAACAGGCTTTGAGGTACCCGAAAATGGACTTCCCAAAATTCTTTTGTCTGTTTACTCAACAGATATTTACTGAGGGCCTATTGTGTCCCATCGTGGATAGCAAACAAAATGGACACAGTCTCTGTCCTTCAGGAGCTTCCATTCAAGTCAGGGAGAAGGCTATTAAGGAGTAAATACTAAGACAATTTCAGATAGCAGTAAGTGCGACGGAGGAAATGGTGTGTGGTGTGAGATGATAAAAAGCGTATGGAGAGCCTGGGTACAGCAATCATCCGGACATTTTAAGGCCACAGCAGCAGCTTCCACAGTGTTGGGAAGGAATTGGTGATCCAAGGGAAATAGGGGGAGGGGAATTCTTTACAAATGTTGCTCCTCTGAGGTCTCAAGGAGCCTTACTTGTCGGATGGTTGGGCTGAGAATAAAAGAAATTGAATGTAGGGATCTGACTGAAGTGACCCACCACAAGCTGCCTTTTGCATGTAAAACAGTGCGGTCTTCTTGCAGCGCAGGGGAGACCATGAATCCTTTAACTCGATCTCGGTTTCAGCTGGAACAGTGCTGAGTCAATTCATTTACCATGACACTGCCCCAGGCACTCCCAGAAGAGAGATTCTGAGTCAGGCGGGACTGCTGGAGTAACTTCTCACCAGAATAACACTCCTGCCCGGTGGTAATGGTAATGAACCGAGAGGCCTGGTGTGCTGGTGGTAACCAGCAATAGGGTGCTGCTGCAGCCCAGCCCTGTTTGCAGTCACTCGGTTGGCCACCTACAATCTGGGTTAATAGCTGCCCAATTCTAACTTCTCGAGACCCTGACAGTTGAAGAGTGAGTGCTTCATAAATGGCTATGGTGATCAGATAAAATGTCAGCTGCTGTCTAGTGGAGTACAAGAGCACTTGGGGTGGTTTAGATAATGTAGAACAGGCTTTGAGGTGCCCTAAAATAGACTTCCCAAAATTCTTTTGTCCATTTATTCAACAGATATTTACTGAGGGCCTATTGTGTCCCATCGTGGATAGCAAACAAAATGGACACAGTCTCTGTCCTTCAGGAGCTTCCATTCAAGTCAGGGAGAAGGCTGTTAAGGAGTAAATACTAAGACAATTTCAGATAGCAGTAAGTGCGAAGGAGGAATTGTGTGAGGTCATAAAAAGTGTCTGGAGAGGTGGCCAGGGAAGGCTTCTCTGAGAAAGTGGCATTTCAACTGAGGCAAATAATGGAAAGAGCCAACCCTACAGTGTCATAGGCAGGAGAGAGGGTGGACTGTGAGTGCAAAGGCCCTTTGGTTGGACTGAGCTTGGCATGTTGAAAAAACAGAATAAAAGGCCTTAGTGTGCAAGCAAGGCTTGTTAAGAAGAGTTGGAGAGACTTGGCTTTGGATTTTGCTTGGTGTGTGGGGAAGCCATCAAACAAGTGTCTGGTATGAAGTAAGCACTCAGTAAATATTTGTTGAATGAATGAATAAGAGTCTTAAAAAGAGGGGTATGACAAGGTCATGCCTTTCTAGGCAGTGAAAAGAGAGCCGGGTGCTGAGTGAAGCAGACCTTACTTGGGTTAAACTAAAATGAGTTATAGGCCTCTTCGTTTTCTAGCCCGGAAAAGTCTTCCAGGTGTGGTCGGAGCCCTGAGGCCTTCCTTAGTCAGGTTTAGAGTGAGGCTCTTGATTAATCTGTGCCTCTGGTTGCCAGGAAGCAGCTGTGAAGCCTTTGAGTTCCTGTAAGGGCTGAGCTTAGTTTTTTATGGCCACTGCTTTCAGCTTTTGGCTCCACCACCTTCCCACTTCCTTTGGCTCTGCAATGTGTGATATCTACATATGTCTTAGAGGGTGGAACTGTGAAAAGCCCACCACAGATCCTCAGAATGCCCATGTTGTAACAGGTGACTTCCTCCTGCCTTGGCCAGGATTGCAGCACATCAAATAGTGGCCCTTGGTTGCCAGGCCCTTCCTCTCGCTCAGCAGCCCATGAGCTTGCCCGACATTTAATCAGAAAGTAAGTGCCAGAGGGGTAAGCCCTGGTGGGGCTTGATTTTAAATCTGCATACACTGAAGTGACCTCATATGCACATTCAACTTATTAAAACTTAACCACGTGGGCAGCAGAGATTAGTCTTCCCGTTATTCGGGGGTCTTCTCCAGAGAGAGCTGGAAATGAATGAAAACTCGCAGTCCTTTAGTTGGTCTCAGTTCCCGTGTGTCTCACTGTGTGAGCACCTTATGCCAGTTAGAATTAAGTGCCTTTTGTACAACATGGGCTCTACTCTCAACAGAACAGCTTCACATTGTGCTCAGCCAAAGAAATAGCAGCCTGCCCCAGTGATGGAGAGGAAACTGGCTTTGTTGGAGTAGTGCAAGCTATTATTTTCTTAAGGGATTACCAAGGTTGATTTTGATGATCATAATTTCCCCCTCCACATTCACTTAAAACCACTCTATTTCCCTCACCATATTCTCTTTTCTCTTCATATTTCTGTCCCTCCTACCTCCTCCCAAATTGTAGCTCTGTAGTAATTTGATAAAAGTTGAATACAAAATATGAAGTCAGGAATCCTCTGCCCACCTCCCCCCAGATTGTAGCTCTGTAGTAATTTGATAAAAGTTGAACACAAAATACGAAATCAGGAATCCTCTGCTTAATTTTGTGTTGTTGTTGTTGTTGTTAGATACAGCACTATAGGAACTTTGGGCTCTGCTTAATTTTGAGGGGCCACAGTGAAGTTTAGAGCAGCACATTTGACGAAGCAAATATTTGAATACCATTACTTTTGTATTGTGAATAGTGCTTTAGAGTGCCCCACAGACTTCGACTTACCCATGATGTTGTCCCATTTAACTCTCCACAGCCCAGTCACCAGCCAGGGGTGCGGTATCCACCCCGCAGGATTACTGAGGGAAGAGCCAAAAGCCAGAAAAGACTGGTGATGGTCTGACTAGAGCCCAGGCTTTTTTTTTTTTTGAGATGGAGTTTCACTCTTGTTGCCCAGGGTGGAGTGCAATGGCTCAATCTCAGCCCACCCAACCTCTGCCTCCCGGATTCAAGCAATTCTCCTGCCTCAGCCTCCCCAGTAGCTGGGATTACAAGCATGCACCATCATGCCCAGCTAATTTTACATTTTTAGTAGAGTCGGGGTTTCTCCATGTTGGTCAGGCTGGTCTCAAACTCCCGACCTCAGGTGATCCACTCACCTCAGCCTCCCAAAGTGCTGGGATTACAGGCGTGAGCCACCACACCGGGCCCTCAAGCCCAGGCATTTTTTACTCTGGTTCCCTCCCCAACCTGCTCCAGTACCTTAGGAAGGAAATAGAAAAACCATGGATTTAGGGATATGTTCTTCCTAGGTCTTGGAGTGTTTAATCTTGGAGAGAGAAAGGGCTTTAATAAGAAGTGTCAGGAACCCTTTTATAGCATCTCTGGCCACTGTTTGTCCTCTTCTGGGTTATATGCTATCCAAGGAAAGTGAGGTCTGTTTCTAAGGAAGCATTTGCTTATATTTTATACTGAATAACTGATACCTCTTGGGCTTGGAGCCCCATCACGTCATGTACAAAGTAGTTCCTCATCCTTATTTACATGCAAGCCATCAGACTTTTCAAGTTGCACTCCTAGGGTTTAGTAAGTGCCAGACACTGTATTAACTACATGATCTCACTTGTCACAGCAACCCATTGAGGCAGGTATCTATTGTGAAGGTGAGGAACAGGCCAGGAGAGAAGTGACTAGCCTGAGGTGCAAAGCTGGGATGCCACATTGGGACAGTGATGCTTCAGGATGGCCTTACGATCGTTCTTCCAGCCCTCATTGCCTATTCTCTGAGGTAGGCATCTCAAGCATCTTCAGCCATTGGAATGTCTTATTACTTCTGCCTCGGCTGATTAGTTTTTTCATGGGTGGATAGCAATGGCCTCTCAAGTAGTAATCTTTCCTCATCTTCACATCCACCCTGTCACAAGTCCAGTAGGTGCAACCGCAGAATAAATGCCAAATCCTCCTTTCTGTCTCCACTCTTGTCATCCTAGTCTTACCAGAACCATCTTTCTTCTTGCCTGGAAGATGGAAAAAGCCTCTTGCTGTCAATCTTGCCCTTTCTATTTTCTATACAGGAGACAGAATGATCTTTCACAGACATAAAACAGAAACTGGCACTCCCCTTCAGAAAGCCCTTCCCACTGCTCTTATTATGGAATAATCCATCCTTTTTCCGTGGCCCACAAGTCCCTGCCGCCCTGACTTCACGTGGTGTCACACACACCTCTGATATTGCTGTGTCCCCAGATCTTCATGGGCCTGACTGCTGTAATTCAGGTCACAGCTACCCAGAAAGGCCATCCCTGAGCACTTCATTCAATAGAGTTTTTTAGTCATTTTCACAGCTTCTTGTTTTATTCTCTTTCTCTAAAGCACTTAACCTTACCTAAGGTGTTATTATTTGTTTCGTTGCATATTTTCTACGCCTTTTCACTGGGGCAAGATTGTGTCTCATCCTCTGCTGTGTCCCTAGCACCAGCACAGTTCTGGATGAAATAGTAGGTACTCAATAAATATTTGTCAATGTTGCAGTGAGTTAATTCAGGATCTCTTTGATGTACCCAAATGGATACATTTGACATTTGTGGAGAAACAATGTATCTAATAGGGCAGAGGCAAAAGTGGCTATTCAGCCTTCCAAAAAACTAAAACTCTTAACCTTATTAGGTGGTATTTATAGAGGCACTTGATCATAGAATTAACCATCCTCCCCTTCCCCAGTTGTCCTGACTCATTTCCCACATCTTATTCTTTGTTTTCCCTCTTGTCAAAGAAAATCTGATGCCTGGCCTTGGTCACTGACCCTAACAGCAGAAGAACAGAGGGTCTTGCATTCTGTCACCTGCTGTTGTCGAGTTGTTGGACTATAAAGAATGACAGGTTGTAGGCCAGGCGTGGTGACTCATGCCTGTAATCCCAGCACTTTAGGAGGCCAAGGCGGGTGGATCACCTAAAGTCAGGAGTTCAAGACCAGCCTGGCCAACATGGTGAAATCCCCATCTCTACTAAAAATACAAAAATTAGCCGGGCATGGTGTTAGGTGCCTGTAATCCCAGCTACTCAGGAGGCTGAGGCAGGAGAATGGCTTGAACCTGGGAGGTGGTTGCAATAAGCCGAGGTTGTACCATTGCACTCCATCCTGGGCAACAAGAGTGAAACTCCATCTCAAAAATAAAAAAGAAAGAAAGAATGACAGGTTGCTACTAATTCTTCCCCTACAATTCCCTTAGAGCAATGGGTCTCAAACTCATGTACTTCAGAGTCACCTGGAGGGTTTGTCAGATTCTTAGGCCCACCCTTGGAGTTTGAGATTCAGGAATTCTGGGGTGAGGCCTGAGAATGTACATTTCTAGTGAGTTCCCAAATGAGATCCAGGCTGCAGTCTGGGGACTAACTTGGAGAACCATTGCTCTAGAGAAGGAGAGAAAAAGATCTGGGCAGCTAACTAGACTGGGCAGCTAACTAGACAGCCAGACTACACTTGGCCGGTTGCTCAGAAATAACAGTTACCTCCTTTTGACTTAATATCCAGTTTTCACGGATGTTGAATCCCAGTGCATCACCTTCCAGACCTCCTCATTTTCTGAAGTGGGAGCAGCATCAGATTTCTAGCTCAGTTCCCTGTCTTCCCTGACTCGGCAACCAAACCAGTTTTAACTAGCAGCTTTCTCTTCAGGAGAAACCTCTGAGGTTCTACCATTTTAATTCGAGACCTAGGCCAGGGTTTTCCAAGATTGACATGCTGTGGTAGCTGCCGCTTGGTGGCCATGATTTTCCCAGAAGATGTTTTAAAGGACTTCAGAATCCTTTTTATGCCACAGACATTTTAATATGTTGCTGTGTTTCAGATTACTGCATTAAATGTTTTACTGTGAGATGGTATAAAGCTCTATCAAATATTCATGCTTTTTCAACCTGGTTGCCATATTTTGTTTGTAATACCCTGCAACTGCTGACTTTTCAGTTTATATTTAGCTAAGAGAATAACCGGCTGACTTTTGATACTGACACAGATCCAGGAAAAAGCCTTCTGGAAAGAATAATTCTGCAGTAATAGGAACAAAGATTTTCTTCAAAAAGTCTTGGATTACTATGATATTTTAGCACCTTGGTGATGTTTTCTTAACATTTTCATGGTTTATTTTTTAATAGTCTATTTGATTATACTTATCATTAGCTATAGATTTTCCTAGCTATTGTAGAGCCTGTAGGTCTCTTGGTTTTGCAAGAGTATAAGAGCCTTCCCCCCCACCCCACCCCTGAGTCTCTGTTGCCCAGGCTAAAGTACAGTGGCATGATCTCAGCTCAATGAAACCTCCACCTCCCAGGTTCAAGTGATTCTTGTGTCTCGGCCTCCTGAGTGGCTGGGATTATAGACGTATGCCACCACAACCGGCTAATTTTTATATTTTTAGTAGAGATGGGGTTTCACCATGTTGGCCAGGCTGGTCTCAAACTCCTGACCTCAGGTGATCTGCCACCTTGGCTTCCCAAAGTGCTGAGATTACAGGTATGAGCCACCAAGCCTGGCCTACAAGAGTCCATTTTTATGTCCTCCGTATACTTAATGCTGTTTCTCCAGCTGCTTTTTTGGTGTCAGATTCACAAAGAAATATTGGGAATCTTAAAATTTATGTTGGTTCAATTGATTAAAGTGCCAGAGGATCAAAACATATGTTCGAGTATTCTTGGGTTTTCTCATCTGCTATGCTTCTGTTTGGCATATGTGGGTTTAATTTTTTAATATATTCACTAAAATGTTTTGTTTAATGTCTCATGATTTTGAACTTAAACTCTATTTAGGATAGGATGAGCTTCTGACTTGTCACCGATACATCCATGTGTCTGCAGGATCTCTGAATTCCAACAACATTTGTACTTCTGTCCCTGGAGTAGACCCTGAAGTTTTATAACTAGAGTGTGGTTAGGCTATTTGGAATTAAATCGTCTTTTGTTTTGTAGAAAATATTGATGTATTAACTTTGTATGTAGTTTTTACATGGTTTGAAGTATTAGTAACTTGGTTTCACACACATTTTATGAAACAAAGTTCATGAATTCTTTCACTTGTGTGGTTTGGGTGGGAAGCCAGTTTTCCCTCATTAAAAAAAAAAAGATGTACATTTCCCTAAAATTCCCATTCATTACAAATAAAACTAGGCTGGGAGCAGTGGCTCATACCTGTAATCCCAGCACTTTGGGATGCCAAGGCAGGTGGATCACTTGAGGTCAGGCGTTTCAGACCAGCCTGACCAACATGGAGAAACCCCGTCTCTACTAAAAATACAAAAATCAGCTGGGCATGGTGGCACGCGCCTGTACTCCCAGCTACTTGGGAGGCTGAGGCAGGAGAATTGCTTGAACCCGGGAGGTGGAGGTTGCAGTGAGCCAAGATCGCACCACTACACTCCAGTCTGGGTGACAGAGCAAGACTCTATCTCAAAAAATAAATAAAAATAGTTATCAAATTTTACTTATCTCAAAATAAAAACACCTTAGGTATGTCAGTTATATGGTATCAGCGTCTAATAGGAAAGGAAGGAGATATTGCCATTTCTTTTTTTTTTTTTTTTTTTTTTTTTTTTTTTTTTTCTTTTTGAGATGGAGTCTCACTCTGTTGCCAGGCTGGAGTACAGTGGTGGCTCACTGCAACCTCCACTCCTGGGTTCAGGTGATTCTCCTGCCTCAGCCTTCTGAGTAGCTGGGATTACAGGCACCTGCCACCATGCCTGGTTAATTTTTGTATTTTTAATAGAGATGGGGCTTCATCATGTTGGCCAGAGTGGTCTCTTATCTCCTGACCCTGTGATCCGCCTGCCTTGGTCTCCCAAAGTGCTGGGATTACAGGCATGAGCCACCGCGACTGGCCTGATATTGCTATTTCTTCAACCAAAAATATTTATCGATATTGAGTACCATTATATGTCAGACAATATACCAGATTCTGGGGAGGCGGGATTGAATGAGTCACAGCTCTGACTTGAGAAACTTAGAGTGAGTCAGTCAATAAAAAAGAAAGAAAATGTAAAGAAAAAGTACAGCACAGGCCTGTGTGGAAGTCAAGGTGTATGGGACAGTGGGCTCTGAGAATGCCTCTCCTGACTGCCTGGCTTCTAATTAAGCTTTATAGCTTTTAAAATTATTATAGTTGTCCAGGCGCAGTGGCTCACCCTTGTAATCCCAGCACTTTGGGAGGCTGAGGTGGGTAGATCATAAGATCAGGAGATCAAGACCATCCTGGCCAACATGCTGAAACCCTGTCTCTACTAAAAATACAAAAAATTAGCAAGGTATGGTGGCACACATCTGTAATCCTAGCTTCTCAGGAGGCCGAGGCAGGAGAATTGCTTGAATCAGGGAGGCAGAGGTTGCAGTGAGCCAAGATCACATCACTGCACTCCAGCCTGGGTAACAGAGCGAGACTTCATCT
>NW_016107377.1:512995-528572 GCF_001604975.1 Cebus imitator
AGGTCAAGAGATCGAGACCATCCTGGTTAACACGGTGAAACCCCGTCTCTACTAAAAATACAAAAAATAAGCTGGGCATGGTGGCGTGTGCCTGTAATCCCAGCTACTCAGGAGGCTGAGGCAGGAGAATTGCCTGAACGCAGGAGGCGGAGGTTGCGGTGAGCCGAGATCGCACCATTGCACTCCAGCCTGGGTGGCAAGAGCGAAACTCCTTCCCCAAAAAAAAAAAAAAATTTATAGTCAAGCCAGACACGATGGCTGATTCCTGTAACCGTACCTTGGGAGACTGAGGCAGGTGGATCACTTGAGGCCAGGAATTCGAGACCACCCTGGCCAACATGGTGAAACCCCGTCTCTACTGAAAATTACCTGGGTGTGGTGTCAGGCACCTGTAATCCCAGCTACTTGGGTGACTGAGGTACAAGAAACACTTGAACCCAGGAGACGGAGGCTGCAGTGAGCCAAAAATCACACCATTGCACTCTAGCCTTGGTGAAAGAGTGAGACCCTGCCTCTTAAGATATAATTTTTCTTGCCCTTTAAAATTCATACCAAGCCCCTTTGCTAATCCTTATAATATTAAACTCCCTATTAATGGTGCTGTGAATGCTGCCCTCTTGTATTTTCAAAAAGAAACCAGAATTAGAATTTTGTGACATTAAGAATTGTTCATTCTGAAATACTATGCCTAGCTAATATGTAGCCATCATTCATTCTTTTTTTTTTTTTTTTCTTTTTTTTTTTGATGGAGTCTCACTGTTTTGCCCAGGCTGGAGTGCAGTGGCACAATCCCGGCTCACTGCAACCTCTGCCTCCCAATTACAGGCATGTGCCACCACGCCAGACCTATTTTAGAGAAAATTCCCTTATCTTTTAGCAGAGGATTAGACCATAGACCTAAGATCAAATTCTGGCTCCACAACTCTCTAGCAATCTAGCTTTGTGCCCGAGCAAGTCACCTTGAACTTGAGTCAAGCAGGAATCACAGCACACCTGCCTCCACAGGTGGCAAGGCAGAATACGTGAGGTAAGATCTGGAAAGCACTTTGTAGAATACCTGGCGCATAGTAAACTTGCTGCTGAATCATCTCCATCAGCAAATTGTATTATCCATCATAAAACAAAAAAACCCTCACCCTATATCCCCCTCTAGCTACTAATTTCTTTGTTGCTTAGTAGCAAAAAAAAAAAAAAAAAAAAAAACTTCAAAAACAGCTGTCTAGACCCTTTGTCTAGATTCTTCACCTTACCTGCACCCGTTCCAATCAAGCTATTCCACCCAGTCACTCAGTCAGGGCACTGAGGAGCACCCTCTAAATCTCACAGTCAGTTCTCAGCTCCCAACCTATTACTGGAGCTTTGGACAGCATCTGATCACTTCTTTTATTCTTGCTTCCCTGAGCCTCCGCTTCTGTTCTCACTGGCTGCTCTGCTTCACCTGCCGGACCTCCAGACTCTGGAGGCCAGGCCTCAGGGCACAGTCTACCTTTGAGGTCTTCTGTCTGTTTTACCCAGACCAAGGCTCTGAGTAAGCTGACAACTCTCCAACTTCTATTCCCAATCAACTGCCTCTTAGACATCTCCATTTAGATGCCTAATAGGCCTCTCACATTTAAAACACCTCCAAGACAGAATCCCCTTACACTCTTCCTCAAAAAAACAAAAACTACCCACTCCTCAAGCTCAGTATATGGCACAAATACTGCTCTGGCCAAAAAGTCATGACAAGTCTTTCCCTTATGCCCCATATCCAACCTATCTCCAAATCTATCCAACATCTGGGCATTTTTAACATCTCCTCTAAACCACTGTTCCCAGACTCATTCATTCTTTCAATAAGTATTCAAGTGCTTACTCTGGAGGGCAAAGCACCCTGAGGCATTGGAGAGTTGGCAGTGAACAAAACAGATGAAGTTTTACTCTCATGGAGCTTAAGTTCAGACAGTAAACAACTAATAAAGTGGAACTGAATATATTTACAATGTCAAGTGGCAGTGAGTGCTATGAAGAAAAATAAAGCAAGATAAGGGGATGGACAGTAAGGGAACCAGTCAGCCATTCACAGCTCTGGGACAGAGAATTCCAGGGTGAGGGACTAGCAAATGCAAAGGCAGGAAGTAGGAATGTCTCCTCAGAAACTTTGAGAAGGACTGGTGGCTGGAGGAGGATAGTGGAGCAAGGCAGAGTGGCACAAAATGGTGTTGGCAAAGCAGGTGGGGCTCTGTTGGCCAGGTGACAAGTTTGGGGGTGCGATGGGAGGCCAAGAGTGGGCTTCCAGTAGGAGAGTGAGGGGGCCTAGTTTATCTTTAAGATCATCACTGGCCAAGTGCGGTGGCTCTGCCAGGAGGCGGAGGTTTCGGTGACCTGAGATCGTGTCACTGCACTCCAGCCTGGGCGATAGAGTAAGACTCTGTCTCAAAAAAAGAAAAAGAAAAAAGTATATATATATATAGGAATAGAGCATTGCAGTTGGAATACATGCCGTAGTAAACTATGTGCATGTCCAGGGAGATAGAGGAAGACAGAGGTTCTGTATCCTTACCAATTCTGATACATTTCTTAAGATGTCACTTATCATCTGTATGAGTTTGCTAGTGCTGTCATGACAAAATGCCATAGACTGGGTGGGGGGGCTTAAACAAATTTCTCACAACTCTGGAAACTAGAAGTCCAGGACGAGATGTCAGCAGGTTTTGTCACATTGTGAGGTACTGGGAATTAGGACTGCAATATATAAATTTGAGGGGGATACAGTTGAGCCCATAACACCATCTCTGAACAGGTACCTCAGTCATCAGCCTCCCTAACAATATGATTCTGTGCTCTTTTGATCTTCATTTTTATTTAGTGCAGGCTTATAAATTAACCAGTAGTAATGCATAGTGACTCCCCCACCCAGCCTAATCAGGATTATTAAATATTTAGATTGAACTCTTTTGAATAATAATTGTGTTGTCTGGCTTTTTGCCTATAATCCACCACTATCTTTGAGTTTTATGTTTGCTAGAGGAGACTTAATCCAGCATAATTGAATAATCTAGTTGGCTACTCTGCAGATGAAAATGCCAGTATTTTCCAAACAAGCAATTCAAGTATGCTTGCAGGTTTTTGCTGTTTCCTTTCAAATGCCACATGTAGTACTATTTAATATTTTTCTTGCAGTCAGCTGACTCTCTTGCTTACATTTATTTTTTTATTTTTTTGAGATAGAGTCTTGCTCTGTCACCCAGGCTGGAGTGCAGTGGCATGATCTTGACTCACTGCAACCTCTGCCTCCCAGGTTCAAGCAATTCTCCTGCCTCAGCCTCCCGAGTAGCCGGGACTAAAGGCACCTGCCACCACGCTTGGCTAATTTTTTGTATTTTTAGTAGAGACGGGTTTCACCTTGTTAGCCAGGATGGTCTTGATCTCCTGACCTCCTGATTTGCCCGCTTCAGCCTCCCGAAGTGCTGGGATTACAGGCCTGAGCCACCGCGCTTGCCCGCTTACATTTATTTTAAAAGGAAACTTTTTTACCATTATTATAAAGGGGAGGTTAGTATATTAGTTGCCCTAAATAAGTTGTTCTTAAACATACATGACTATAAAATGAAGTCTTCAACTACATACCACCTAAAGTTGTCTAAGGTACCTCTACCAACTCTGTCCTTCAGTTGCTCAGACCAAAAACCCGGGAGCTGTAGTTGACTCTTCTCTCTTACACCTCACAGGCAACCTGATAGCAAATCTTGACAGCTCAAACCTCCAAAATGCCTAGAATTACGCTGTTCCTCACCCTCTCCTGCTATCACTGGTCCAAGCGGTATTATCTTTCGCTAGAGTTATACAGCAGCCTCTTAGCTGCTTCTGCCCTTGCTCCCTTCACTGTCTTCCTCACACAGCAGTCTGAGGGATCCTATTAAAAACAAGTCAGATCATGTCACTCAGTAACAGTTGGCATCCTTAATCTCCTCTTGCTTGCTCATCTTCCTCACTTGATTTGAGCTAAATTGGCCTCCTTGCTGTCCTTTGACACCCTAAGCAAACTTCTTTCTGTTTTAGGGCCTTTGCACTTGCTATTCACTCTGCCTCAAGGACTTTCCCCTCAGCTATCCATAAATCATGCCCTTTCACCTTCTTCAGGTCTTCAGTTATGACACCTGATTGCACTTTTTCTTGATCCCTCCATTTAAAAGTACAGTCCCTCCCCTATTACTCCCTGCTCCAGAATACCAGGATCTGTCATACTGTATAATTTACATATTGATTTTTGTCTACTATATGTCTCCAACTAGAATATAAGCTGCATGAGGGCAGGCATTTTTGTTTTATTCACTGCTTGTTGTTCAGTGCTTAGAAAAGTGTCTGATGTATAATAGGTGCTCAAATGTTTATTCCAATGGAATTAATGGCATGTGTCCTACACTTGGGGAAATACATATACTGGCAACACCTTCCACAATCTGGGGTCCCTTCAGTGAGACTCTCTTCACAGTCATATGGTTAGTTCTATTCGTCTCTGAGAGTCTGGCCAACTGAGAACTCAGCATTTAAGGCAGAGAGCTTGAAACTTGACTGGATCCTGAGTTTTTTCTAGAGAAAATAGTGCATATGCTGAGGAAAACGGGAGGAAGGAGAGACAGGCAGGATTGGTTGGGAGAGCAACCCTAGGAGAGATGACTTGTTCCCCAAGCGCAGGAAGAAAGTTCATCTCTCTCCCCTCCCGTACCCCCATCCCTTGTCTGGCCCTAGTACCTAGGTTCTGTTCTGGAAGATGCCTAGAAATGGCTCAAGCCTCAGCCTGAACCCAGGACTGTGGCTTGAACCTATGAGAAGTTTTCATGTGTTGCTTTCAAGAGCTACTTGCCAGGCTTTGGGATTTTTGGAAACAAATTAGAGAACCAGCTACTCCCTTTTAGCTTTTTTGTAAATTAAAAGGTAAACTATCGCTTTAGTAACTGAAAAACAATAGAAAATTTTATCCTTGGTACCTTCAGTTGACTCTTAGTTGATTAAGAGGATACCATTTTTATTTGCCATATCCATGGCGACTATTCCCCCTAAAGGCTGTTTGAGAGTCATGCCAGCAAATAATCATACTCTTAGTCACTTGTCTTGCAGGGTGCTTTTGTTAGCGCTTGAGATTGATGGTTCTCATCTCAAACTGGTTGACCCCAATTAATCGACATTTAGACATGTAAGCCCCTTATGAGGTTTGTCCAAGGGGTGGGAGTGGGTTTCTAAGTTTGGTTATCCAGCCCTGGTCACTTCACCTGTCACAGAACCATGTGCTCTTTCCCTCTGGTTGCGCTGGTTGATACTGATAACTTTATAAGTGGCAAGTTGGAGGTGTGATAACTTTCCATGATTTTTTTGCATGTTAGCATCTTTATTCCCAGGGAGTGATAATGAGCAGCTAGCTCTAGGCTTACAAGTTCCCCTGGAGTTGCTGGTATCTTGAATTTCTTTCCATTTATTTTAGGAGTAAAAGTCCCTCGCAATTTCCGACTGTTGGAAGAACTCGAAGAAGGCCAGAAAGGAGTAGGAGATGGCACAGTTAGCTGGGGTCTAGAAGATGACGAAGACATGACACTTACAAGATGGACAGGGATGATAATTGGGCCTCCAAGAGTAAGCGTCGAGCTACGGCTATAAATGTCAATGTCTTAAATTCACTGTGCCTCCTTTTAAAAAATATTAGCCTTATCACGGAAAAAGCTCACCAATGGTATATTTTCTGAAATGTGGCTATTCTTTTTTGACCAGTTTCAGTTTATATATTTGAACCTCCTCTGATGCTGTTTAACCCCTCTAAATGGTAAGCAAAACCTGTTTAGACTCATAGTGTGAATTTATATGACAATGTAGACAGTGAGGTGTGAGGTCATTGCACCCTCAGATGTCATTCAGAACAATCTCTGGGCTAATCAAATAACTAGGTCCTAGGTATAGCCAGCGTTCCTCAAGCCGGTCTCCAGGGAAACTCTGGAAAGCCTTCCACTTGTGTTTTTTATTTGCTGTCTCCCAGGTCTGCCGTGCACCTGTATCCTAATTCCTTGGGTCATTCAGCAAAGGTCCATTGCCAGCCTGTCAGCTCCTGGTCTATTCCAGGCACTGCTAGACCCAGAGGCCTTTGCAAAGAAGACCAAGAAAATGAGGATGGGGAAAAGTGACCTCTTTTAGAACTTCCTGATTTGTGAGAGTTCCCAGTCTTCATAATGCCAGCCAACTGTTTTTTGAGGGCACATAGTAAACCCTCAACAAATGTCACTTAATTCTCACAAGACCCTATTGTTAGGTGCTGTTTTTGTGTATTGCATTCCATTTTACAGATGAGGAGACAGACTCAGAGGAGTGAAGTCTCTTGCCTGAAGTCACATAGCTGGTAACCCCAAAACCAGATCTGTCTGACTCCAGAGCTGTGCTTTTAACCACTGTGCCATGGTGTCTCCCTTTTGTTTACATTTTGAGTTTTCATTTGTTAGCCTTATAGAAGATAGCAATCAAGTAGCAACTTGATGTAGGAGTCAAGAAATTGATTTCCATACTGTGACACACACTTCAGAGAAGCAGCAAGAGCTTCTGCCTGGATGTAGCAAGACCTGTCCTGTGTCTGCTTGTGTTTAAGGATGATGACAACATTCATTCATTCTTTTGATTATGTGCAAGACTCTGCACTAGGACTGTGGGATTAGAAAGACATGTAGGGCGTGGCCCCGGCTGGAACAGGGACGAGCGACGTGTTCGTTAAGTGTTAGGACGCTAATGTTCACCTCAGACGGTCATCAACACTCATGGTGAATGATTGGCTTTGTCATTTAATATTGCTTCTTGAGTCATTTTGTGACCCTATAGTTTTGTGGAGTTTTAAAAATATATACATTTAACCTGTTTTTACTCACTTCCTTATCCTTCTTTTCCTATGAAAACCAGAATTTTCTGTCTGTTAAATACTGGGGAAATCCTGTTTCTGTCTGTTAAATACTGGGGAAACCAGTCTAGAAATCCTGTTTCTCCATGGAGATCATTTTCTTTGCTGTCTCTGAAGGTCCATTATATGCTGACTTCTTTGCCGAATGTCTTCTCTTCCTAAGAATGGTTTGGGTTTCTTGAGGATGAGGACTGTGCTTCCCTCCTTACTTCCCCAAATACCTAGAAATGACTCCGAATGGGATATTCAATAGATTTGTTAATCAACTTACTGATTTACAGGTTCTAAAATGTTGAGAATTGAACCAATATACCAATTGTGATACACTAAATACCACTGAATTGTACGCTTTCAAACAAACACACAAAATAATGAACCAGTAAGTTCTGTTGAAAATATTCTATGCACCTAAAACAGCTTAGGCTACCCTGAGTTTTAGTTTATCTCTTTCCAAAAGAGGCTTTGGAAGTTATAATGAGTAGCTATGGTATGCCAGGTGTTTTCCGTATATTTGTTTTTAGTAACAGCTTTATTGGGATAGAATTTACCCTTTTAAATGTACAATTCAGTGGTCTTATCATATTCAGAGTTGAGCAACCATCACTAATTTCAAAACATTTTCATCACCTTGAAAATAATCCCCTGGGCCGAGCACTGTGGCTCACACCTGGAATCCCAGCAGTTTGGGAGGCCGAGGTGGGTGGATCATAAGGTCAGGAGTTCGAGACCAGCCTAGCCATTATGGTGAAACCCCGTCTCTACTAAAAGTACAAAAATTAGCTGGGCATGGTGGCAGGTGCCTGTAGTCCCAACTACTTGGGAGGCTGAGGCAGGAGAATTGCTTGAATCTCGCAGGCAGAGGTTGCAGTGAGCCAAGATCGTGCCACTGTACTCCAGCCTGGGCGACAGAGCAAGACTCTGTCTTAAAAAAAAAGAAAAAAAATAAAACTCGTTGGTAGTCATTCCCCATTCTCCCTCCCTCATCCCCCACTTCCCATCTTTGACAGTCATTAATCTAGTTTCTAGCTCAATGAATTTGCCTTTTCTGAACATTTATTATGAATGGAATACTACAGTATGTGGCGTTTTGTGACTGGCTTCCTTTACTCAGCATAATTTTTTCAAGGTTCAAGAGTATTGTAGCATCTATCAATACTTTATTCTTCTTATGGCTGAATAATATTCCATTGTACGGATATACCATATTTTGTTTATCCATTTGTTAGTTGATGAACATTTGGGTTGTTTCTACCTTTTGGCTATTATAAATAATGCTTGCTAGGAACATTTATTTAGAGGTTTGTAAGTGAATATATATATGTTTTTTTGTGTGTGTATGTGTGACGGAGTCAGGCTGGAGTGCAGTGGTGCGATCTTGGCACACTGCAACCTCCGTCTCCCGGGTTCAAGCAATTCTCCTGCCTCAGCCTCCCCAGTAGCTGGGACTACAGGCGCATGCCACTATGCACAGCTAATTTTTGTATTTTTAGTAGAGACAGGGTTTCACCATGTTGACCAAGATGGTCTCAATCTCTTGACCTTGCGATCCACCCACCTCAGCCTCCCAAAGTGCTGGCATTACAGGCGTGAGCCACCATGCCTGGCCATATTTTCTTTTTTTTTTTAGCTGCACCTGCTGGAATGGGATGGGCATAGTTTTTTGTTTTTGGCTACCTAATTTGTCTTCCTTTGAAGATGGACATAGGTTTTTTTTGTGTGTGCGTTTGTTTGTTTGTTTGTTTGGTGACTCACTCTGTTGTTGCCCAAGCTGGAATGCAGTGGCGTGATCTCGGCTTACTGCAACTGCCGCCTCCCAGGTTCAAGCAATTCTCTGCCTCAGCCTCCTGAGTAGCTGGGATTACAGGCACCCACCACCACATCCAGCTAATTTTTGTATTTTTAGTAGAGACGGGGTTTTACCATCTTGGCCAGGCTGGTCTTGAACTCCTGACCTCATGATCCACCTACCTTGGCCTCCTCAAGTACTGGGATTAAAGACATGAGCCACTGCGCCTGGACAGACATATATATTTTCAATTCTCCTGGGTGTATACCTAGGAGTGGAATTGCTGGATCATATGGTAACTATGTTGAACATTTTGAGGAAATGCCAAACCGTTTCTAAAGTGACTGCACCATTTTACATTTCTGCTAGCAATGCATGAGAATTCCTGTTTCTCCACATTCTCACCAACACTTACTATCTTTTTTTTCCATTCTTTTCTTGTTACTATCTTTTGACCCCTGTAGTTTGTATTATCCTGGTTCCCCAAGGTTGAAAAGTAAGTCATAAAAGGAACTATCTGCTTGTAGATGCTTCCTGTGACCAATCTTTTATGATTAGCATATGAGCTATATGCTGTGTAACTGGAATATCCACAGTTATTAAAGCATCTAAATAGAGCACTTGAGTAACTCATCTCCATATTATATTTTTGTTATTACTTTACTCAAAAATTTCCATCAGAATTTCAAAGGTTTGTACCGTATGATCCAGGAATTCTTCTAGGGACTTCTCAGTTTCTCTTGAATGTGTAGCCCATAGGCAGTGTACAAAATTATTTCCTGCAGCAGAATATTGGAAACAACGTTATTGTCTTTGAGTACACCATATTATGTCCTGTTCAGCTTTTGAACAATGAGACAGATGTATGTGTGCTGGAATGGAATGATCTCCATGACGTTGTGAAAAAGTAAATTACAAAGCAGTAGACAGAGTATGCTGCCAGCTGGAGTGGGGGGCAGTAGGCAGAGGAAGAGGTGATCCATACACTTGTGCTGTGTGTTTAGAATACCTCTGGAGGAACGGAAAAGAAGCTGCTCACAGTGGTTGCCTTCTTCAGAAGGGAGCTGGCTGGTTTAGGGCTGGAGTGGAAAGGAAAGTTACTTTTTACCATATACCCTTCTGTACCCTTTGAATGTTTTGTGCTGTTTGATAGTGCCCCCACCTTTTTTTTTTTTTTTTTTTAGAAAAGCAAATCCTCCAAGCCTAAAAACAAAGCTCTGACCCAACTACTCCTTGTACAATTCTGGCAAATGTCTGGCTGTCCACAGCATTAGACATGGAGTATTTCTACTTTGACCACAGAAGTACTAACAATAGTCAAGTTATATAGAGCAGGGTTTCTCAACCTTGGCATATCAGGCTGCCTTTTTTCTTTGTCATGGGGTGCTGGGCCTGTGCATTGGAGGCTGTTTTGCAGCATCCCTGGCCTCTACTCACTAGATGCCAGCAGTACCCCCTGCCTCCATTGCAACAACCATGAATGTGTCCAGGCAATGCTTGATCCTCCCTTCCCCTTCCCAGCAGAGGGCCAAAAATTGCCCTGCTTGAGAAGCACTGTTGTGCCTCTGGGGTTCTCCAAAATAAGTGTTTTTTCTTTTTTGAGATAGAATCTTGCTCTGTTGCCCAGGCTGGAGTACAGTGGCCTTAACTGGGCTCACTGCAATGTCCACCTCCCAGATTCAAGCCATTCTCCTGCCTCAGCCTTCTGAGTAGCTGGTATTACAGATGTGAGCCACCACGCCTGGCTAATTTTTTATATTTTTAGTAGAGATGAGATTTCACCATGTTGGCCAGACTGGTCTCGAACTCCTGACCTCAGGTGATCTGCCCACCTTGGCCTCTCAAAGTGCTGAGATTACAGGCATGAGCTGCTGTGCCCGGCCAAAATAGTGTCTTATGTGTGGCTTAGAGCCTAGATGTGTGTTTATACGCTTACTTACCCTGAGTACTGGTACCCATGCTTTAGAGGAACCGAACATAACCACAGGGATGTATGAAGTAAAAGGCAAGTGGTTCTTTCTCTGATTCATTATGCTAACCATCGAATGAAAACTGTTAAGTTGGTGTGTGGTGTGTTTCTACCCACTTTTGCTGTAGGTATGCAAATGTAAATATATTTTTAAGAAAAATGGGATCTTCCTATGCATAATGTTTTACAACTTAATTTTTTTCACTTAATAGATGGTGGACATCTTTCTATCTGAGTGCACATTGACCTCTTTTTTTAAAGCTTTTAGTTATATGACTGATTAATGAATATATTTTTGTAAAAATTTTCAATGACAAAAGGCCAGGCATGGTGACTCACGCCTGTAATCTCAGCACTTTGGGAGACCAAGAAAGGTGAATCACTTGAGGTCAGGAGTTCGAGAGCAGCCTGGCCAACGTGGTGAAACCCCGTCTCTACTAAAAATACAAAAATTAGCTGGGTGTGGTGGTATGCTCCTGTAGTCCCAGCTACTTGGGAGGCTAAGGAGGGAGAATCACTTGAACCCGGGAGACAGAGGTTTCAGTGGACCGAGATCGTACCACTGCACTCCAGCCTGGGTGACAGTCTCAAAAAAAAAATTTTTTTTTTGTTCAGCAATACAGAGTATGTAGCATAAGAAGTTAACTTAGTGCCACTCTAACTCTTTGTGTCAGTCAGGAAAAGAGAAATCATACCAGGTAATTTTTTCCCCAGCTTTATTGAGGCATAATTGATAAATAAAAACTGTATATATCTAAGGTGTACAATGTGATGATTTGATCTACATAAACATTGTGTAATGATTACCACAACCAAATTAATCAATGCATCCGTAACCACACATAGCTACCTTGTGTGTCTGTCTGTGATAAGGAAACTTAAGATCCACTCTTTTACCAAATTTCAAGTAAACAATCCAGTATTATTAACTGTAGTCACCATGCTTTACATTAGATTCCCAGAACTTACTCATAACTGAAAGTTTGTGCCCTCTGAGCAGTGTCTCCCCTTACACGCCAGTCCCTATCCACCACTGTTCTGTTCCCTGCTTCTGTGAGTTCTACTTTTAGATTCCACATGTAAGTGAGATCATACAGTTTTTGTCTTTCTGTGTCTGGCTTATTTCACTTAGCATAATGTCTTTCAGGCTCATCCATGTTGTCATGACTGGCAGGATTTATTTTTTATTCTTATTTATTTTATTTTATTTTTTTTTTTGAGACGGGGTCTTGCAGTGTCACCTGGGCTGGTGTGCAGTGGTGCCATCTCAGCTCACTGCAACCTCCGCCTCCCGGTTTCAAGCAATTCTCTGACTGGCAGGATTTGTTACTTATGGCTGAATAATATTTCATTGTGTGATTTATGCCATATTTTCTCTAGGATGCTTAAGTTGTTTCCTTATGTTGGATATTGTGAATAATCATGCAATGAACACAGAAATGCACATTTCTCTTTGAGATACTGATTTCATTTCCTTTGGATCTATATCCAATACTAGGCAACAAAGATAATTTAAAATAGGAAGTTGATCAAATAGACGTTGGATTGAAAAATCACAAAAGGCACACTGTGGGAAAACAGAGACACTGCTGCAGAAGCAGTAAGCAGCCCTGGGGGGTGGGAGGCCAGGACAGGAAGCTCGGGCTGTCACAACCTAGCACTTGGGAGAGAGGTGCCCTCTGCTGCTGCTGGCACCCGTGGGGCAGGGGCAGGGCTGGTTGGGAGAATGTGAAAGACACTGAAGCTCAGAACCAGCTCTTGCTGCCGAGGTGAGGGGCTCATAGTGGAGAGATGCCTAAAGGAACAGCAAGCAAATGTGAAGGAGCAAATGCCTCCTTTGCCTTTTTATTAGAATTGTGTGGTTAATTTGACCATTCAGTTTGAGTGCCACCCAAATATTCTACAAGCTAATTAGAGAAGTGAAAATGTAATATTGCCTAGAGATGAGCCCTGTGCTCACTCAGAGGATACCATGAGTGTTGAGAAGAGGGAGAGTCTCTGTACAAAGGGTAGATGTGTCTCCTCGCTGTGCAGAGGTGCCTGTTGGTGCTGGTTAGGAAGCTCCAAGCCCACTTCTATCTGCCCAGCTTTGGATGCTGGGACTGCGACTCTGCACGCTACACCTTTCCTTTGTCAGCTGGCATCCTCTTAAGGTTCCACGGGTCAGGGACACAAGAGAGAGCCTGAAAGGCATGGGGAAGGGAAAGGGGATTTGCTGCATCCTGTTTGCCTGTTTGTTCTGTCTGTACCATCCTGGCATCAGCAGTGGGCTTCAGCCTCCAGCTTTTTGGGGATATTCACAAAACCAGCCTCATTACATCCCCCCCAGTTCACCTCCTTGGAGGTTCTAGCAGCAGCCAGGCAGGACCCCCTGCTCAGAGATCTGAGTTCAACTCTGCAGACCTCTCCTTAGCCTCCATGCCTGGTGATAAACTCCAGCTTATCCCCTTCATTCCCCGCCCTTAAGAGTTTCCATCCTGCTTCATTTCATGATTACTTCTGTGTTAGCTTAGATTCCCTTTTTACATTTGCAGTCCACTGATGCCTGTTTAACCAATATCTTATATTAAATTCCGTTATAATATCTAGTGTAAAGTCTTTTTTCCTGACTTATCCCTAACTGCCACATCCCCACTCTTCTCCCCAGCAGTAGCTGTGGTCTGCATTCTAACACAGCATGTACCCACATTGTACATTAAACGTAATTTGTATGTAACTACATAAGATTTGAACTGAGTAGCAGGTGACCAATTGACCTCATGTTTCCTTTTTCTATGTTTAGATTTAGTAACTTTCTTTGCATATTTTTGTAATTCATACCTTATACCTTTTCTCATATCTCATACTTGTGTGTGTGTGTAGTGACACAATCACAGCTCACTGCAGCCTTGACTTCCTGGGCTCAAGTAATCCTCCTGCCTCAGCCTCCCAAGTAGCGAAGACCACAGGCGTACCACCACAGCTGGCTAAATTTTTTACTTTTTGTAGAGATGAGGTCTCGCTTTGTTGCCCAGACTGGTCCCGAACTCCTGGGCTCACACCGTCCTCCTGTCTTGGCCTCCCAAAGTGCTGAGATTATAGGCGTGAGCCACCGTGCCTAGCCTAGATCACACATCTTTAAAACAAATTTTATTTTCTAACTTACAGGCTTATAGAAAAGTTGCAAAGGTAGCACAGGAGATTCCCCGTGCGCCACACCCACCAGCACTTTCCCTGTCACAACCAATAAACCAATATTGATAAGTTATTATTAAGTCCATACTTTATTCAGGTGTTCTTAGTTTTCACTTATGTCTTTTTTGTTCCAGAATCCCCCCAAGATACCATGTTACACTTAGCATATCTCTGGCTCCTTGTGGCAGTGACATTTCTCAGGTTTTTCTTGTTTCTGATGCCCTTGGCTGTTTTGAGTAGTACTGGTCAGGTGTTTTGTGGAATGGCTGTCAATTGGAATTTGCCTTTTTTTTTTTTTTTTTTTTTTTTTTTTTGTATTGGGTTTTTTTTTTTTTTTTTTTTTTTTTTTAATGATTAGACTGGGGTTATCTCATATGTATACATTTGGCCCTGGAAAAGTTTGTAATCTCTAGGCTCTGGGCCTGCTGTGCCTAATGGACGAAATAGCTTGTGTGCACACAAATACATCCAGAATTGGAAGATAGTGTATGTCTGCTTTTATAGGTTATACATATGCTGCAATGTACTGTCTGTAGCTAGTGCTGTGTTCTCCAGTCCTTCCCAGTGTCCGTGTGCCTGAGGAGCGTCTGTCGGCCTTTGAGAAGGCTACAAAGTCTCCGGATTATATGAATATGCCATGTTCAGATAGTCCCTTCCAAATAGATGTTTAGATTGTGGTTATTTTTGTTATTGCAGACAATGCTTCACATTTTGTGCACAAGTATGCGTCTCTCTGAAGGAAATTGCTAGAAGGGGGCCTGCTGGTCTGAGCATGCCCATTTCAGATGTTGATGAGCACTGTGAAATGGCCCCACAAAGCATGAGCCATATCAACAAAGTGGAAAGTGTTTGTTTCATGATCAAATAATGAATCTTAAGAGCAATATTCCTCACAGACACAGAATGTTCCAGCAATGCTCCTTCAGGCACATTTCCTCTGCTGAAACCTTTTTAGCACGTCCCTGGAGCAATCATGAACAAAATAAAAGGGAAAAAAAAAAAAAAAAACCAGAAACTGTTTTCTATTAAGTCTAGCTTGGGGCTCGTTTTTTTGAGATGGAGTCTCGCTCTGTCACCCCAGGCTGGAGTGCAGTGGCACAATCTCGGCTCACTGTAACTTCCACCTCCCAAGTTCAAGCAATTCTCCTGTCTCAGCCTTCCCTGGTGGCTGGGACTATAGGCGCATGCTTCCACGCCCGGCTAACTTTTGTATTTTGAGTAGAGACAGGGCTTCCATGTTGGCCAGGCATATCTCAAACTCCTGACCTCAGGTTATCCATCTGCCTCAGCCTCCCAAAGTGCTGGGATTACAGGTGTGAGCCACTACATGTGATCTTAGCTAGGGGCTTTTAAATGACCCTTCAGGTGTGTGTGATCACTTGACTTGAGGCTTTTTTTTTTACAGTGTTCCAGTGAAATTACCAGATGAACATCAGTGGTGAGAAATTTGATAGTTTTTTTTTCTTCTTGTTCTTTTAAGAAATTAGTCATGCCATGGATGTCTTTAAATGTCAACAGTGGCCGGGTGTGGTGGCTCACGCCTGTAATCCCAGCACTTTGGGAGGCCAAGGTGGGTGGATCACGAGGTCAATAGATCGAGACCATCCTGGCCATGATGAAACCCCATCTCTACTAAAAATACAAAAATTAGCCAGGTGTGGTGGCACGCGCCTGTAGTCCCAGCTACTCGGGAGGCTGAGGCAGAAGAATCGCTTGAACCCAGGAGGTGGAGGTTGCA
>NW_016107377.1:528757-536552 GCF_001604975.1 Cebus imitator
TTAAGCAATTCTGCCTCAGCCTCCTGAGTAGCTGGGATTACAGGCATGTGCCACCACACCGGCTAATTTTTGTATTTTTAGTAGAGACAGGGTTTCACCATGTTCATCAAGCTGGTCTTGAACTCCCGACCTCCAGTGATCCACCCGTCTTGGCCTCCCAAAGTGCTGGAATTAAGCTGTGAGCCAGCACGCCCGGCCTGACACTATTATTAATAGATAGAATGATCAGTGAAATCTCATCAGCACTGATAAGCTGTAAAACATGCCAGCAAATGACTGACTTAGTGCATCCCAGCCTCCAAAGTGTGTTACCAAAGATTTTAAGACTAAGTTTGGTAGTTACCATGAGTCCATGCCCCTCAGAAGAGACTTTTTAATGTAGGAAATTTCATCTTTGAACTGTGTGGCAAACCAGGGAGCATGATTTTGCTCCATCTGGGATCCATCGGTCAACAGATACTTCTTGAGTATGTAGTTGATGGAGACTATGATAGGCTCTGGATGGATCTCTTATCACATTTTCCATAAATCCGTGTGTGAGTCATTGCCCTTATTTGCTTCCTACTTGTTCTGTTTCTTTCTCTTTTTTTTCTTTAAGGAAATGCCTTAATTGCAATGAGGTGTTCATTTTATAATATGAAAATGTGAAGAGAAACATTTATTCAATAAACATTTGAGTATCAATTCAGTTGAGGGCCCCTGTCAAGGCCCCCACCCTCTTTTTTCTGTGTTTAGTGAGGGGGTCTGACGCATGACTGAGCCTCAGTTGGGAGGGGCTGAGGGGATCGGGAGGACTTCCGATGGGGAGCAGCTGGTGAGAGCTCCACGATGGAGAGAACTTGGCAAGGTTGAAGAGGAATGGCGGGCAGGGGACGGAGAAGAGCGAGAGGAGAGGAGGTGAGGCTGCCCCAGTCAGTCTGGAAACTTCAGCTTCCTCTTCAGGTCACTAGGAGCCATCAGAGGGTTAAGCCAATAGAGACAGCTTCCTGTTTTTAAGAGGTCAGTCTGGCTGCTGTGCCGGAAGCAAGAGAGAAAGAGTCTTGGGGGAGTTCCGAAGAGGTGACGGTGGTGGAGGAAAGGGGAGTCATACCGGGTATCTTTCGGAGGTAGAAGCAGTGGGACCTTCTGACCATTGGGAGGTGGTGGCGGGTAAGGGAAAAGGGAATTGCATGCCCGCTAGGTTTTTGCTTTTGCTAACTGGGTAAATGCTGATGTCACGTACTGAGGAAGAAGAGGGCAGGTGGAAATCCACAGTTTTGGTTTGGTTATAGTTTGGGATCCCCGTGGACAAGAAGTTTCTATGGGTATATTATGAATGCCTTCTGAATTAAGCAAGGGTTTAAATCACATCCTCTGATTTATTCTCCCCAAAGACCACTAGATGCCGCTGTTTACACAGGTGCAATTACTTGTGCAGCACAAGACTCCTTTTTTGAGGAGAGGGCACTGATGCCTGAGAGGGACCCGCAGGAGGGTAGCCCCTGCCTTTGAGGGGGCTACTCTTAACGGGGAGACATCACCCTTCAGTGTGGTCTTCACATGTAATAGCAGTGTGACTTCACATGGGACAGAAAGCTAGGGACACTAGGTGGCGTTTGAGCTGGGTCTTCAGGGTTGCAAGGCATTTCAGGTGGGGGCAGGGCGCTCCAAGCAGAAGGAACGGCCGGGCAACAGAGCACGTCTCACTGCTCATAGGGTAGATGGTACAGCGAAGAGATTGTTGGCATAGGGGGTTGGAATTTTTCAGTGTTTCTCAACAAAGGCACAGATAGCCTTTTAAGAAGGACTGTTCCCTATGCCACCTCACCCACTGAATGCCAGTAATCTCTCAGGTCAGACTACCAAAAAAAAAAAAAGACTGCAGGGAGGGATGGAACACCCCAATTGAAATCCCTTACACAATGCCTAACCCCAGAGTGATGGAGAAGGGGGAGGCAGCTCTGGGTCTGCACCCCTCCCTCATCTTGTGTTAATTTTGAGGTTCTCTAAGGCAGTGGCCTGCTCTGCGCTTTGCACATAGTGGCATTTGATTGGCTGATAATCCTGGTGAGTGGACATTTAGCATGGCTTCCTAGAATAGAGAATGTCTCTTACCATTCCCCAGAGAAGGAATGCAAGGTAGGGAAATTAACATAGAAACGGGTCCCTCTGATTATTAGACTTGATACTAACTTAAAACTTTATTGGTACTTGCTTAAATGTTCCATCTTCTTTTTATTTCCCCAAAGCCTGGAAGTCATATAAACTAGTATAGGAACTAGTATAGAGCTGCTCACCTACCACAGAACAAGTAGACTCCATGCTGGAAGGAGATGTATCAGTTCTACAGTCAGTGATACATGGGGTTTCACAAGCTCTACCTTTTTGAATTCTTTGTTTGTAATTGCGTGACATCTCTGTGCCCTTTTTTTCCAGACAATTTATGAAAACCGAATATACAGCCTTAAAATAGAATGTGGACCTAAATACCCAGAAGCACCCCCCTTTGTAAGATTTGTAACAAAAATTAATATGAATGGAGTTAATAGTTCTAATGGAGTGGTGGACCCAAGAGCCATATCAGTGCTAGCAAAATGGCAGAATTCATATAGCATCAAAGTTGTCCTGCAAGAGCTTCGGCGCCTAATGATGTCTAAAGAAAATATGAAACTCCCTCAGCCGCCTGAAGGACAGTGTTACAGCAATTAATCAAAAAGAAAAACCACAGGCCCTTCCCTTCCCCCCCATTCAATTTAAGCAGTCTTCATTTTCCACAGTAGTAAATTTTCTAGATACGTCTTGTAGACCTCAAAGTACTGGAAAGGAAGCTCCCATTCAAAGGAAATTTATCTTAAGATACTGTAAATGATACTAACTTTTTGTCCATTTGAAATATATAAGTTGTGCTATAACAAATCATCCTGTCAAGTGTAACCACTGTCCACGTAGTTGAACTTCTGGGATCAAGAAAGTCTATTTAAATTGATTCCCATCATATCTGGTGGGGCACATCTAACTCAACTGTGAAAAGACACATCACACAATCACCTTGCTGCTGATTACACGGCCTGGGGTCTCTGCCTTCTCTCCTCCCCCTCCTGCCTCCCACCCTCCCTGCAACAACAGCCCTCTAGCCTGGGGGGCTTGTCAGAGTAGCTGTGAAGGTTTCAGGTCGCAGCCTGTGGGACTACTGCTGGGTGTGTGGGGTGCTTTGCCTGCACCCCTGGTTTCTTTAAGTCTTAAATGATGCCCCTTCCAAGCCATCATCCCGTCCCCATGCTCCTCCACTCCTGCCCTTGGCCGAAGCATAGATTGTAACCCCTCCGCTCCCCTCTGAGATTGGCCTTCGGTGAGGAATTCAGGGCTTTCCCCATACCTTCTCTCCCCCATCTTTATCGAGGGGTGCTGCTTTTTCTTCCCTCCTCCTGAAGTTCCTTTTTGCCCCATCACCACCCAACACCTTCCATGACACTTCCTTGCTTTGGCCAGAAGCCATGAGGTAAGGTTGGAAAGAGTCTCTCACCGCCCTTGTTTAGTTTCAGAACCATACTTTTTCACTCTCCACCAGCCTGGGAAATGAATATTGGGTCCTCAGCCCTGCCACCCTCTGCTGTCATCAGCTGATGCGTTGTTTTTAGCTCAGGTTTTGATAAGGTGAAAAGAATAGTCACCAGGGTTANTGTCCCCCCCGACCTGGGTGCAGCGAAGAGGACAGGCCCTAAGCCCGACAGCAGCCAGCCTAGCAGTGGCCATTGTTGCGGAGCCAAGTAGGGCTGGGTTGATTCTCACGAAGTGTGAGTACCACTGTTTCCTTATCCCAGATTGTAAGCATTCTGGGCACAAAAGGGAAAGGCAGGCTGACTGGAGGGAGGGACTCTTGCAGGTAGGTATTCCGCATGCCAGGTGTTATGACTAGCAGCAGGTTCAACCTGAAAAGTACATCTTACTCCATTTGAACCTTAGCTTAACCCCGGCATATAGCTATTTTGTTTGAGCGTCTGAGAGTAATTTGCTTTTGTTTGCCTTGTTGTAGGTGGACCCAAGAGCCATATCAGTGCTAGCAAAATGGCAGAATTCATATAGCATCAAAGTTGTCCTGCAAGAGCTTCGGCGCCTAATGATGTCTAAAGAAAATATGAAACTCCCTCAGCCGCCTGAAGGACAGTGTTACAGCAATTAATCAAAAAGAAAAACCACAGGCCCTTCCCTTCCCCCCCATTCAATTTAAGCAGTCTTCATTTTCCACAGTAGTAAATTTTCTAGATACGTCTTGTAGACCTCAAAGTACTGGAAAGGAAGCTCCCATTCAAAGGAAATTTATCTTAAGATACTGTAAATGATACTAACTTTTTGTCCATTTGAAATATATAAGTTGTGCTATAACAAATCATCCTGTCAAGTGTAACCACTGTCCACGTAGTTGAACTTCTGGGATCAAGAAAGTCTATTTAAATTGATTCCCATCATAACTGGTGGGGCACATCTAACTCAACTGTGAAAAGACACATCACACAATCACCTTGCTGCTGATTACACGGCCTGGGGTCTCTGCCTTCTCTCCTCACCCTCCTGCCTCCCACCCTCCCTGCAACAACAGCCCTCTAGCCTGGAGGGCTTGTCAGAGTAGCTGTGAAGGTTTCAGGTCGCAGCCTGTGGGACTACTGCTGGGTGTGTGGGGTGCTTTGCCTGCACCCCTGGTTTCTTTAAGTCTTAAATGATGCCCCTTCCAAGCCATCATCCTGTCCCCACGCTCCTCCACTCCTGCCCTTGGCCGAAGCATAGATTGTAACCCCTCCGCTCCCCTCTGAGATTGGCCTTCGGTGAGGAATTCAGGGCTTTCCCCATACCTTCTCTCCCCCACCTTTATCGAGGGGTGCTGCTTTTTCTTCCCTCCTCCTGAAGTTCCTTTTTGCCCCATCACCACCCAACACGTTCCATGACACTTCCTTGCTTTGGCCAGAAGCCACGAGGTAAAGTTGGAAAGAGTCTCTCACCACCCTTGTTTAGTTTCAGAACCATACTTTTTCACTCTCCACCAGCCTGGGAAATGAATAGTGGGTCCTCAGCCCTGCCACCCTCTGCTGTCATCAGCTGATGCGTTGTTTTTAGCTCAGGTTTTGATAAGGTGAAAAGAATAGTCACCAGGGCCACTCAGACCTGCCAGCTCTCAGAGTCCTTGGTGGTTGAACTCGGAGAAAGACCACATGAAGACACTTGTAAGCACACATGATCCCTCTGAATTGTTTTACTTTACTGTAATTGCTTTTGCTTTTAAAAATTGAAGAAGTTTTAAACAGGGCTTTCATTTGGCCATCCTTGCAATCCATTGGGGTCTAGTTTGGAATCTGACAACTGGAACAAAAAGAACCTTGAATCCGGTGCATGCCTTGGTTTTGGTGCTGCTGCTTCTCAAGATCCTCAGCAGGGATTAAGAAAGAACCCGGTGTGCACAGCAGATCCCCGAAATTGGCGGGCTTGACCTCCTGGCAAATTGCTGCGTCTTTCCACTTTCTGTTCAGGACCACTAAATGCTGAAATGTGGATGCATACCGAAATAAAAGCAATTCATTGTGTACTAAAGGTTTTTTTAATTTAGTATTTGTGTAAACCACCTTTTGGAGCAGCAACTATCAAGTCTGAAAAGCAATTGATGTTTCCATTGATCTTTTTCCGGGGGAAAACCTTAGTTCTGAGGATTTAACATCCTGTAAGTGAAATTTAACATAACAGTATTCCATAAGCAGCCTTTTTATTGTCAGACCATTGCCTGATTTTAATATAATAAAAAAAAAAAGTGTGCGTTAATATTTAACAGGCTGTGCTCTTCTTCCTCTTGGCATATTAGGGACAGAATTTAAAGTTTTAGATGCTTTGGGATTCAAGTTGACATCCTAAAGCAGGGGTTGTCGGCAAACTTTTCCTAAAAGGGCCCAAATTAGTAAATACATAGGCTTTGCAGCCCAAGAGGCAAAATCTCAGGACATTAGGTAAGTACTCATATGCTGAGAGAAAACAGATTTCCCCAGATTTTTAGTTGGTGAAATTCAAACTAGAGTTGAGTTTATTTGTAGTGTTACTGGCTCACTAATGTGAGGACTGGAGTTCTTTTAGTAGATAACATTTTGTTTAATTGGAATTCCTTAGTGTTCCCTGTCATCAAGTTTCTTGCAAATGTTCATCTGTAAAAATCATTCTTCATGCGAGAAGCCATACAGAATCAGGTGGGGGGCTAGATTTGGCCCATGGATCATAGTTTGCCAACCCCTGTCCTAAAGACGTTAGGTTTTTGTTGTTGTTTGTTTGTTTTGAGACAGAGTTTCGCTCTTGTTACCCAGGCTGGAGTGCAGTGATGCAATCTCGGCTCACTGCAACTTCTGCCTTGTGAGTTCAAGCAATTCTCCTGCCTTAGCCTCCCGAGTAGCTGCAATTACAGGCGCACTCCACCACATCCACCTAATTTTGTGTATTTTTAGTAGAGATGAGGATTTCTCTGTGTTGGCCAGGCTGGTCTCGAACCCCTGACCACAGGTACTCCACCCACTTTGGCCTCCCAAAGTGCTGGGATTACAGGCATGAACCACCATGCCTGGCCCAAGATGGTAGTTTAAAAAATGGTTCTTCATTTGGTTTAAGTAGCTTCATAGGTCTTGGGCTATTAAATGTCCATTAGAAGCCCTTTATTGGCTTGACTTAGTAGTCTTTTCAGAAAAAAAAAAATCTTAGGATTGTCACATATATTTCTGATGTTTGAAACAAGAATTTCGATCTGATGATTAACGATTTGTCTACCATCTACTGCATAAGCAGTGGGAACATGTCTCGTTTTTACCCAGAGCTTCAACTTCCTGCTGTGGTCCCAGCTACACATGGGTGCAGCCTTGGTGGCAGGAGCAGGCCAGTCCCTCTGGCTGTTGAGGCCAGCTCAGGTGTCAGAAGAGCTGGCTGTAAGGAAAGGGCCAGGTTCTTTCCAACAGGCCACACTCCAGAAAGCCTTGCCCAGATTTCTGCCAATGGTCTTTGGAGTCCTCTGGAGTAGACTGCTGCCCTTCGGTTCTGAAAGTCCATGCAGGCCAGGGGCAGCTATGTGTTCTTCATTCTCAGTCAGCTCTCCCAAGGGAGAAGGACAGGAGAGTTTCCAAAATCATTGCAGGTCAGACATGGTGGCCCACGTCTGTAATCCTAACACCTTAGGAGGCCAAATCGGCAGAATCACTTGAGCCCGGGAGTTTTGAGGCCAGCCTGAGCAACACAGGAAAACCCCTGACTCCAAAAAATTTAAAAATGAGCCAGTATAGTAGTGAGTGCCTGCAAGTCCCTGCTGCTTAGGAGGCTGAGGTGGGAGGATCACTTGAATCTGGAAGGTCAAGGCTGCAGTGAGCCATGATGGTGCCACTGCATCCTGCCTGGGTTACAGAGGGAAACCCTGTCTCGAAAAAATAAAATTTCAAAATGTTGCTGGAGAACCCCAGAACAAATTCGTGGTTAAATCTAAAGGTGACGTCTTCTGTGCTGAGTGACCCCGAGAGGAAAACAAATCCTGCCTGAAATCCTAGGGTGTGCACTTTTTACCTTATTAGCAGGTTGGCTGGACCTGGCTTAAGGCCTGTGAAACTTTAACACTCCAAATCCTCTGAGACAGCCGTTCGGATCTGTGATCTTATGGGCACTGTGTCCCACGCTTGTGTCATTTGCTCTTCCTTGGTGGTGAGTTAACAGATGGTCTGAAGTTTACGGACAGAGTTTAGACCTATATTGAGGGCACACAGGAAGTGCTTATGGGAGGTTCAGATGTTGCCTTTTTTTTTTTTTTTTTTTT
>NW_016107377.1:537721-539154 GCF_001604975.1 Cebus imitator
GGTGCATGCCTGTAATCCCAGCTACTCGGGAGGCTGAGGTGGGAGAATCACTTGAACCCGGGAACATGCTACTGCACTTCAGCCTGGGCAACAAGAGCAAAACTCCATCTCAAAAAAAAAAAAAAGAGGCAGCTTACGAAAGCTTCATTCTTTCCAGTTTGCAAGAAAACAAGCTGCTGGGGTGGGTGGATTGTACAGAGCTCTGCGCTCCAGATGATAACAGATCAACCTCAAAGACTTCCTTGTGAGACCTGCGCAAGGTCACCTGCTAGATGCAGTCAGCTGTCACACACGGGCCAAGGTGACCTTGGGAGACGGGAGACCTCAGGCTAGAGCTGCCTCATTGCTGCTTATTGCCCTGTCACCATGAGAATGAGGCATGGGCCACATCTTTGGGGTTCTGACATGTGTCTGATGTCACGCAGGTGGGTGGGGACAGGTGAGTTTGAAGGTGTTAGTAAGTACTGGGCATATGGGCTGAGTGAATGCCAGATCTTCCTTATTTTCCAAGGAAGCTATGAATGCAGTTTTTTATGTGAAATCTCCCCACATTTATGTGTTAATTGACAGAGTTGGCCGGGGGCAGTCGCTCCTGTCTGTAATGTTAGCATTTTGGGAGGCCGAGGCTGGCAGGTCCATTGAGCCAATGCGTTAGAGACCAGATGGCAACATGGTGAAACCTTGTTTCTACAAAAAATTTAAAAAATTTGCCGGGCATGGTGGCGCATGCCTATAGTTCCAGCTACTCAGGAGGCCAAGGTGGGAGGATCACCTGAGTCCAGGAGGTTGAGGCTGTAGTGAGTCATGATAACGCCACTGCACTCCATTCTGGGTGACAGAGTGAGACCCTGTCTCAAAGAAAAAAAAAGCCAACAACAAGCAAACCTCTCCTACTCCATGTAAAACATAAACTCATTCATAGCCATGTGCAGCACAGGCCACTGATGAGACTGCTATATATGACCCTCTGTCACCAGCTGCTCCTGGTCCTCCCAGGTTGGTCAATATGGTGTCCCTTTGACCTCTAGGAGGCCTGTGGTTCTGGCAGCTGTGCCCAGGGACATGCTCAGAGCCCAGGCAGCAGCACCTGTGTTTATGGGACCCATGGGAACCAGATCCACAGGTAACTTTGGGGTTCCAAACCTGCTGCAAGACACAGTATCGGTTTATGTACCATCAAGAAAAAAATGCTTGGCACAGTGGCTCACTGTGTAATCCCAGCACTTTGGGAAGCTGAGGCGGGTGCATCAATTGAGGTCAGTAGTTCGAGACCAGCCTGGCCAACATGGCGGAATCCCATCTTTACTAAAAATACAAAGATTAGCCAAGTGTGGTCATGGACATCTGTAATCCCAGCTACTCAGGAGGTTGAGGCAGGAGAATTGTTTGAACCCAGGAAGTGGAGGTTGCAGTGAGCCAAGATTATGCCGCTG
>NW_016107377.1:540087-543131 GCF_001604975.1 Cebus imitator
AAAGAAAGAAAGAAAAGAGGAAGGAAGAGAAAGGGAATAGAGTGCAGAGTAAAGTCTCACCTCTGACCCCATTCTCCCGGTGCAAGCCCCGGTACGCGGGCCCCTGAGAAGGCACAAGCGGCATTTGAGCGCACACGTGCGGCCAGTGCTGCTCTGAATTCTTTCCCCTCCCCTCGTGCACCTTCCCCCACTTTTTTACGCAAATGGGAATGTGGTCTCCACTTCGCTCCTCCCCGGGATATACTTCCCAGAGCCCTGCAGGGCAGCCTCCGGGATCTGCCCCATAGTTTTGCACCGCTGCAGCATACTTAGGACATGAAGGGCCACCACCGTGGTGGCCAGGCCTGTGCTGCTGGGTCTGAGGTGGTCTCCGCTGCACTGCTGCCTGCTGGCCTCAGGGCGTATGTGTGTGCGTACCTCTGTAGAGCACAGTTCTAGGAGCAGATTTCTCCATCCAAGGATATAGGCGTTTTGTTTTATTTATTTATTTATTTTTTTGAGACAGAGTCTCACTCTGTCACCCAGGCTGGAATGCAATGGCATGATCCTGGCTCACCCCAACCTCCACCTCCTGGGTTCAAGCGATTCTCCTGCCTCAGCCTCCTGGGTACCTGGGATTACAGGCGCCCACAACCACGCCCACCTAATTTTTGTATTTTTAGTAGAAACAGGGTTTCACCATGTTGCCCGGGCTGGTCTTGAACTCCTGACCTCATGATCTGCCCATCTTGGCCTCCCAAAGTGCTAGGATTACATGTGTGAGCCACCGTGCCCAGCCAGCATTTTAAATTTTGACATTTTCAAGTTCCCAGCAAAGAAGGGGGGCCATACTCTCCCACCAACGCTGCAGGCCCGCCTGGTCCCCTCCCTTTCTCGCACATGTTCATGCCTGCCCATCTTTGCACTGAACGTGGTACTGCATGATTTTCATACAGACAAGGCTGTGTGTCCTTCCTTGTGGCAAAAAGCCAACTCTGTTCTTTGCTCACCTTTGTTATTTTTCTTTTTTAATTTGAGACAGGGTTTTACTCTGTCGCTCAGGCTGAGTGCACGATCACGGCTCATTGTAGCCTTGACCTTCCTGGCTCAAGTGATCCTCCCACCTCAGCTTCCTAAGTAGCTGGGATTACAAGAGTGCGCCATCACACCCAGCTAATTTTATTTTTTATTTTTTTATACTTAATCTTAGCCAAAGGCCGAGAAGCATTCAGTTTTTTTTATTTTTTATAAAGATGGGGGTCTCGTTTTTTTTATTTTTTATAAAGATGGGGGTCTCGGCTCTGCGGTTCATGCGAGTGGTCACAGGTGCGCGACACTCTCTGGTCCAGGCGTGCAGGTGTCAGCCTCGACCCTGCGCTGGGATGAGCCGTGCTCCCGGTGGAAGCAAGGGAGCCCAGCACAGCCATGGCCGGCACGGTGGTAGCAGTCAGACTGACCTTTGCAGCTGCAGGGTGTGCAGGCCTTCAGTGCTGGCTATTGCAGAGGTGACAAAACGGGACAAAATGACAAAACGGGAAGCAGCATTAATACTAGGTATAAGCCCAACTGCCAATAAAGGAAAAATAAGAGATTCTCATCAATGAATTATGCTTTTAACTCATCCTGACAAAGGAGGGTGTCCTTATACAGCAGCTCAAATCCATGAAGCTAAAGATTTACTAGAAGGTCAAGTTAAAAATGAAGTGAATGTATGATGAATTTTAAGTTCATATTGGTTTATGTACATGGGTACTAAGCTTTTATAATAAAATACCTCAGAGCTACAAAAAAAAAACAAGAAAAAAGCTCTTGGCCTTAGCGCCATTTTTTTTGGAAACCTCTGCGCCATGAGAGCCAAGCGGAGGAAGAAGCGAATGCGCAGGCTGAAGCGCAAAAGAAGAAGGACGAGGCAGAGGTCCACGTAAACCGCTAGCTTGTTGCACCGTGGAGGCCACAGGAGCAGAAACATGGAATGCCAGATGCTGGGGATGCTGGTACAAGCTGTGGGACTGCATGCTACTGTCTAGAGCTTGTCTCAATGGATCTAGAACTTCATCGCCATCTGATCGCCGATCACCTCTGAGACCCACCTTGCTCATAACCAAAACTGCCCATGTTGGTCCTTTGCCCTGAACCTGTGACATTCTGGACTATTTCTGTGTTTACTTGTGGCCGAGTGTAACAACCATAAAATAAATCACCTCTTCCGCTGTCTTAGCTGAAGAAAAAAAAAAAAAGATGAGGATCTCACTATGTTGCCCAGGCTGGTCTTGAACTCCCAGACTCAAGTGATCCTCCTGCCTCAGCCACCCAAAGTGCTGGGATTACAGGCGTAAGCCACCATGCCTGGCCTCTGTTACCTTTTCTCACTCACCTGTAAGACTGCCTTATGTAAAGGAGTTCTCACCGTCTAAGGCTGTCATTGAGAGCAGAAACACATGACTGGCACAGCTTGGTGGGCCCGGCCCACTGGTGGCCACCTTCACCAGCTGCCAAGTGACCTGTGGAACAGGCGGGTGGGTGGGTTTGTGCAGTCAGATTGGAAGCTTCCCTTGTGGTCAGTTGGGAACATTTTCAGTTCCTCCCTCGAAAGGCAGGAAAGTGGCCTCTGCCTGTCAGAGTCTCGTGGATGAAGAGGCGTTGAAAAGGAAACCTGGCAGGCTGGCGTGGTGGCCACAGCTTGCCCGTGACCAGGGCGTGTCTTCACTGCTTGGCATGCGTTTCTGCTGTCTCCAGCCCAGGGCAGTGACTTGAAAGCCAGGTCTCAGACTACGGCTGCCTTCGAACCCCACGTCACTGTCACGGCTCTGGGCTTTCGGCCACACAGGGGAGGGATTCCAGAGCCTCCCCACCCCGACCTTTGCACTTGCAGTTCTCCCCTCCCAGAATGCTCTTCCTGCTCCCCTCAGCCCTCCATGGCTGCATCTCAGCCCCTCCGTGATCACTCCTGTGTCTCCTCCTGAGAGAGGCCCTCCCAGTCCCGTGTCAAGTGGCCTCCCCCACTCTTTTAACCATCTCATTCATTGCAGTAGTTATTCCTTTTTTTTTTTTTTTTTTTTTTTTTT
>NW_016107377.1:543222-574724 GCF_001604975.1 Cebus imitator
AAAAATTTTTTTTTCTGAAACAGTCTCACTCTGTTACCCAGGCTGGAGTGCAATGGCATGGTCTCGGCTCACTGCAACCTCTGCCTCCCGGGATCAAGCAATTCTCCGGCCTCAGCCTCCTGAGTAGCTGGGACTACAGGCACATGCCACCACACCCGGCTAATTTTTGTATTTTTAGTAGAGACGGGGTTTCCCTATGTTGGCCAGGCTGTCTTGAACTCCTGACCTCGTGATCCACCCATCTCGGCCTCCCAGCATGCTGGGATTACAGGCGTAAGCCACCGTGCCCGGCCTGCGGTCGTTATTCCTTTGTCCCTCTTGCAGGTGGGCACCTCATCTGGCTTCTTCACTGCCATGAACCCAGTGTTAAAAACAGCATCTAAGGCCGGGCACAGTGGCTCAAGCCTGTAATCCCAGCAATTTGGGAGGCCAGGATGGGCAGATCACCTGAGGTCAGGAATTTGAGACCAGCCTGGCCAACATGGGGAAACCCCATCTTTACCAAAAACACAAAAATTAGCCAGGCGTGGTGGTGCACACCTGTAATCTCAGCTACTCAGGAGGCTGAGGCAGGAGAATCGTTTGAACCAGGGAGGCGGAGGTTGCAGTGAGCCAAGATCATGCCATTGCACTCCAGTCTGAGTGACAGAGCAAGACGCCATCTCAAAAAATAATCATCATAGACTGTGCTCACGCCTGTAATCCCAGCACTTTGGGAAGCTGAGGCAGGTGGATCGCCTGAGGTCAGGAGTTCAACACCAGCCTGACCAATATGGTGAAACCCCATCTCTACTAAAAATACAAAAAAGTGTGCTCGCTGTGGCAGCACACATACTAAAATTGGAACGATGCAGAGTAGATTAGGATGGCCCCTGCGCAAGGATGACACGCAAATTCTTGAAGCATTCCATATTAAAAAAAAGAAAAACAAAAAGAACACAAAAACTTAGCTGGGCACGGTGGCAGGCGCCCGTAATCCCAGCTACTCAAGAGGCTCAGGCGGGAGAATTGCTTGAACCCAGGAGGTGGAGGTTGCAGTGAGCCGAGATCATGCCACTGCACTCCAGCCTGGGAGACAAGAGCAAAACTCCATCTCACAAAGAATAATAATAATAAATAAAATAAAAACAGTGTCTAGGCCAGGCACGGTGGCTCATGCCTGTAATCCCAACACTTTGGGAGGCCAAAGTGGGAAGATCACTTGAGGCCAGGAGTTCAAGACCAGCGTGGCCAACATGGAGAAACCTCATCTCTACTAAAAATACAAAAATTGGCCAGGAGTGGTGGTGCACATCTGGAATCCCAGCTACTCGGGAGGCCGAGGCGGGAGAATCACTTGAACCCGGGAAGTGGAGGTTGCAGTGATCCAAGATCACGCCATTGCACTCCAGCCTGGGCGACACAGTGAAACCTTGTCTCAAAAACAACAACAACAAAAAACACTGTCTAGCACAAAGTCAGACTGTGTTTACTGAATGATTAACTCCCCAGGGCTGGGCCTGGCCTTCCTCTCTGGGTGGGTCACATGGGCCTCTCAGGCCATTGGTGGTGAAAAGGGAGGAGTCTTAGTGGCCCCATGGGGCCTCCTGCTCCCTCCACCCTGCATGCAGGGAAGCTGGGTGGCTGGGTCGGGGGGACAACAGACGGACTGGCTCAGAAGCCTGGCCTTTCCAGGCAGGAATTTTGAGAATCAGGTCTGAGCAAGTCCCCCTTAGACCCACTGCTGGCCATGACACAGAGCGGACGGGGGTTCCATAATGCAGTGTTGTCCACAGTGGGTAGGGAGCTCAGATGGAAGCCACTGCTTTCAGATTGCCCAGAAGGCTGGCACCTCAGGTTCTGCAGGGCCGCCAGCAGAATCCAGAAAAGGCACGGGTCACAGTGGCCGGGAGGAGCCTGGTGAGGCTACCCACCTTCTTCAGAAGCTGACGGCACCTCTGTTCCCGAGGCCTGGCCCTGGGGCTGGCTTCATCTTGGGGTTACCAGGGGCAGATTCTAGTGCCTCTGCCAGGCCCCAGAGGAACTGAGGTGGCATGCCAAGGACATTAATATAACAGTGATGTCAATACCTCAACCTCAGTCCGGGATGCTGTCTGATAGGCAACAGCTGATAGTGGTTGGCTAGGTGTGGTGATGTGAGATTTCCTTTTTTTTTTTTGAGATGGAGTTTCGCTCTGTGGCCCAGACTGGAGTGCAGTGGCGTGATCTCGGCTCACTGCAGCCTCCACCTCCCAGGTTCAAGTGATTCTCCCACCTCAGCCTCCTGAGTACCTGGGACTATAGGTTTGCACCATCAGGCCCAGCTAATATTTTTATTTTTAGTAGAGACCGAGTTTCACCATACCGAGATTCCCTTTTAAAAATACACTTTGGTAGCCAGGCGTGGTGGCTCACACCTGTAATCCCAGCACTTTGGGAGGCCCAGGAGGGCAGATCACCTAAGGTCAGGAGTTTGAGACCAAGCCTGACCAACATGGTGAAACCTTGTCTCTACTAAAAACATGAAAATTAGCCTGGCATGGTGGTGCGTGCCAGTAATCCCAGCTACCCGGGAGGCTGAGGCAGAAGAATCACTTGAACCTAGGAGGTAGAGGCTGCAATGAGCCGAGATTATGCCACGGCATTCCAGCCCGGGGGACAGAGTGAGACTGCATCCCAAAAAGGCAACAGAAACCTAACACTTTGGCCTGACACAGTGGTTCATGCCTATAATCCCAGCACTCTGGGAAGCCAGCGTGGGCAGATCACTTGAATCCAGGAGTTTCAGACCGGCCTGGGCAACATGGCAAAACCCATCTCTACGGAAAATACAAAGATTAGCTGATCATGGCGTCGTGTGCCTGTAGTGCCAGCTACTGGGGAGGCTGAGGTGGGAGGATTGCTTGAGCCCAAGAGGCAGAGGCTGCGGTGAGTCATGATGGCACCACTACACTCCAGCCTGGGCAACAGAGCTAGACTCCGTCTCAATAAATAAATAAATAATAAATAAATAAATAAATAAATATATACTTAAGTAAAAACCAATTGTCTAGGAGCAAATGTCAAGTAAGTCATAGTGCAGGTAAGACTCAGATGCAGCAAAAAAATCCTGCTGGGGCGGCTGCCTAACACCGGGAGTCACACAGGTTTATCCTTTGGCCTCTGGCCCAACTGTTAATGATATATTTATATTTATCATCTGCCCCCTCCCCATCCCATTAAAATGTCAGCTTCAAGAGGGCAGGGGCGCGGCTGTGTTCCTGCCATCTCACAGGATGTCTGGCCTACAGCAGGTGCTCAGTGAATACTTGTGAATGGGTGAGTGGCTGGAAGGACATGATGAATGAGTGAGCGCAGCTGAGACCTTCACATCCTGTCTCCGCCTCGGTGGGTACCAGTGCAGGCCCAGGAGTCCACTACCAGCTGTGTGACCCCAGGCAGGCTCCTCAACCTCTCTGTGCGTTTCCGTAGCCACGTCGCCGGATTATTCTAAGGATTACGTGTGGTTTAACATGGCGTGGACTTCTCGCAGTCCTCGGCACAGAGCACCGCCTTCGTGAATGTTGGTTCGCTGTTGTTCTTTCCTTTCCTTCCGGTATATTCTGCTTATGTATTCGCTATTGTTCTTCCCCATCTCACCGACGAGAAGCGTGAAACTCCAGGCTCTCCTGGCGCCCGGCTTCCCGGTTCCTGCTCGGGCCTGCGCGCCCGCCCTGGGCCAGCAGAGGGCGCTCGCGCGCTAGGGATCAACGCGCCGGCTCGGCGGGGCCACGCGTCACCTCCCAGCTGGGCTGGAGGAGGGGACAGGCGTGACCGCCGGGCAGGGGACCAGGTATCTGAGTGTGTGCCTTTGGCACAGCGGGAAACTGCGGGAGATCCCCAGAGAGGGAGTGCGCAAGCTTTTTTCCCAGTACCTGTGTTTGCAACCCCTTTTCTCTTTCTTTCTTTTTTTCTTTCTCTCTTTCTTTCTTTCTTTTTCTTTCTTTCTTTTCTTTTTTTTTTTGAGACAGGGTCTCTCATCAAGCCTGGAGTGCAGTGATACAATCACAGGTCACTGCAGCCTCCAACTCCTGGGCTCAAGTGATCCTCCAGCCTCAGCCTCCCGGGTAGCCCAGACTGCAAGTGGGTGCCACCACGCCCAACTAATTATGTATTCATTTAGAGACAGGGTCTCACTCTGTCACCCAGGCCGGGGTGCAGTGCCATGATCAAGGCTCCCTGCAGCCACGACCTCCTTCATCCTCAAGCGGATCCTCCTGCCTCAGGCTCCTGAGTAGCTGGGACTACAAGCGCCAGCCACTGGCCGATTAAAAAAATATTTTTTTAGTAGCAATGGGGTCTCACTGTGTTGCCCCGGCCAGTCTCAAACTCCAGGGCTCAAGTGATCCTCATGCTTTGGCCTCCTAAAGTCCTGAGATTACAGGCGTAAGCCACATGCGTGGCCTCCAACCCATTTTTTGCCAAAGACCAGCTGAGGCTCAGAAAGGGTTGTCGAAGGTCACCCAGCAGGTGTGGGTAGTGAGGGTCGAGCCGTGAATACACGGCTTTGAAGCTCACCTCCCTCGAGGACCCTATGGAAGTTGTCGTGAACACAGGACCAACCACATTTGCCTCGAGAATGCTGGCCCACATGGCCAAATCTTCCGAGTCTTCCAGAGAGACTGGAACATCAGGATGTAGTAAAATGTCTTGATTTTTATGGTAGCAATTAATTAAAGGCTTCATTTGTTTTTGTAGAGCTAGGGTCTCATTATATTGCCCACGCTGGTCTCGAACCCCTGGCCTCTAGCAATCCTCCCGTCTTGGCCTCTCAAAGTGCTGGGATTACAGGCATGAGCCACCACTCCCAGTGTTTTTTATTTTTAATCACCAGTTTCTACCTCTGAGCAAAGTTAGAGATAGTTCACCTCTTCCTCCCACAGAGGAAGGTGTTTTGAAACAAAACCCTCTCCCTGGTTTCTTCACCTGCCTGCCTGAGCTTCTTTAGGCTTCAATTTCCCGGTGGCCTCCTCCAGGGCAGCTTCGCCATCTGGGTTAGGAGCCAGGCTCCATCCCTGAGCTTCCCAGTAGAGCTTCCGTTCGTTCGTTTGTCCATTCATTCATTCAACAAGCACTTAATAAGTATTTACTGTGTGCCAAGCCCTGTGCTAGGGACATGCAGTGATGAAAGAGGTAGAACCCTGCCTTTGAGGAGCTGACATTTGAATGGGGGAGTTAGATAAAGGAGGAAATGCACAGTGTTCTTTTCCAGGCTCTCAGCGCATACCCAGGGAAAGGAACAGGGGGCAGGAAGGCAGCAGTGGGCGGGGAACCTTTTGGAGGAGGTGACTCCAAGTGAGGAGGAGCCGTCAAGCCTGGAATCTGGTGGGTAGACAGTCCAGGCCAAGGGACAGCAAAAGCGGAGGCCCTGGGCAGTAAGATGGAAGTCACATTATCACATTAAGTCTATAGCACAGGGGCCGGGCGTACTCGCTCACGCCTGTAATCCCAGAACTTTGGAAGGCCAGGGCAGGTGGATCACCTGAGGTCAGGAGTTCAGGACCAGCCTGGCCAACGCGGCGAAACCCTGTTTTTCTACTAAAAATGCAAAAATTAGCTGGGCGTGGTGGCCCATGCCCGTAATCCCAGCTACTCAGGAGGCTGAGGAAGGAGAATCTCTTCAATCCAGGAGCTGGAGGCTGCAGTGAGCTGAGATCATGCCACTGCACTCCAGTCTGGGCGACAGAACAGACTCTGTCTCAAAAAAAACGTCTGCAGCACATGGCACATAGTAGACACTCTGTAAACAGATGGATGAATAGACGCAGGGATGAGCTCGTGGCCCCAGCAGCTCCCTCTCTTGGCTTGGTTGCCCACATCTGACCCTGGGGGTGGACCTGGACGTCACCTGGCACGAGGACATGGCTCAGCCAGTTCTGGGGCTCCCTGAGCTGCACTCCAGCTCAGAGTGGGGGTCTCCCTCCCACAGCAGCAGGAGCGTGGACTGGCTGCCATGCGCCAGCCATTCATCATCTGGGGGACACTTCCCCTGATCCTGTCCAAATCCCAGCTCTCCAGGGTCACCCTGACCTACAGACCCGACCACTCTGAACCTCAGGCGAGGCCACCATCTGCCCACGCCAGCCCTGCCCCTTTCACACTCCTCCCTGCCCCCCAGTGGTTCAGGCACCCAAGCCATGGGTTCCTTGGAATGTAATTCTTCATCTTCCCAGATAATTCAGGCCAGAAGCCCGGCCGTTCACTTCGGGCCACACTGCCGTCGGTGCCTTCCTGATCCTTTGCTTCACAAATGACGCGGTAGCCAGAGGCCTAAAGCTGGACCCAGCCACCCACTGACCTCCTCATCATGCCACGGCCCATCCATCTGCACCCTGTCTTGGGACTATAGACACCAGGACCCTCCACTGCCCGTTTCCCACAACCCCCTGCTGGGAACATGCTGACCCAGCTGTGCCGTCCAAAGGGCACTGCCCTCTACAGCTTACAGGCTGATTCTAAATCCTAGAGCTCCCGCTTCACCAGAGGCACGTCGGCATCCACACTCCAGAGCTGCCCATTCCACACAGATTTAATGAGCAGCTACTGTGTGCCCAGCACTGCCCTAGGCCTAGCAGACTCAGCAGGGAACCAAAGTCAAAAACTCGGCCCTCGTGAAATGGATGTTCCAGGAATGGTGATGGGCAGGGCAAGGGAGTAGGGAGAAACAGTAAACAGATGAAAAAGTAAATGATGTGGAAGATGAGATCGTGATACATGCCATAGAGGAAAACAACGCAAGGAGGGGGATAGGGGATGAGGTGGGGCAGAGGTGCCATTGAAAACTGGAATGGGGGCAGGTGCCTGATGCTTGAGAAGCTGACATTTGAGCAAAGACCTGGAGGAGCTGAGGGAGTGAGTCATGTGGACATCTGGGGGAGGAACGCCTCCTGCAGAGGAAGCAGTCAGTGCAAATGGCCTGAGGCAGGAGCACGCCTAATTTGTTGGAGAAACAGCCAGCAGGCCAGTGCGGCTGGAGCAGTGTCCAGGGTCCCGGAGGGAGGAGGAGGCCCAGGAGACAGGGCAGGGGAGGGGTGGTGGTGGGCAGAGGCAGATCTTACAGGGCCTTTCAAAGATCCATCTTTTTCTCCAAGGTAGATGGGAACCATTGCAGAGGAGGGACGAATGTGCCCCAGGTTTTTACCCCTAGCTTCCCTCCAGCTTCCTGCAGAGAACAGACCATTGGGGCATTGCTATAAGCAAGGAGGTGACTGCAGTATCCCAGAGGGGCAGAGGATGGTGCTGGACCTGGTGTTCCAGAAGAGGTAAGAAGTGATCAGTGGACTGCACAGTGACCCATGCCTGTAACGCCAGCACTTTGGGAGGCCAAAGTGAGAGGATCACTTGAAGCCAGGAGTTCAAGATGAGCCTGGGCAACACAGTGACGGAGTGAGACTCCAGCTCCCGCATTTCCTTGATTCTGGGATGCATACCTTTCCTGTGGCCTCTCAGATTCCATGAAACGCAAAATACTCAGGCCAGGGAGCCCACAGGACTCAGAAGTGAGGGGGTGGCCAGGTGCAGTGGCTCACGCCTGTAATCCCAGCACTTTGGGAGGCAGAGGCAAGCAGATCACCTGAGGTCAGGAGTTTGAGACCAGCCTGGCCAACATGGAGAAACCCCGTCTCTACTAAAAATACAAAAAAAAAAAAAAAAGAAGAAGAAGCGAGGAGGTAAGAGGAAGACAGAAGCTAGGGGACCCCCAGGTTCTGGCCTAGAGCAGGGGAGGCTGAGGGAGAGCCAGTTCACGGGGGCCTTCTGTGCTGGGCAGGAGTGTGTAAAACTACGAATCCTGTGAGGCCTTCAGGTGAGGGACTCAAGGAGGCTGGCCAGTCCAGAGTGACCTGGGGACAGGCACCAGAGTAGCCCCTGTGGAAATGGAGTTTAAGGTCTGAGGCTACGCTCCCAGGGGAGGGTATGGTTGGAAGAAAGGAGGCCTTGGCTGAGATTAGGAAAAGGTCTGCCCTCCTACAGGCATGGCCCACCTGGGCAGACCACCTGGGAACCATCACACGCCCACCTCTCCTGGTGGGCACAGCCCTGTGCCAGGCATTGGCTGCAGAACACATCGCTGACTGGATGCCAGGTTACACTCAGCCCTCACTGTACGGTCCTGGGATCTTCTGAAGTCAACAGGATAAAACTTAGGCCCAGAGAGGCCAAGTGGCTTGCCCAAGATCACACAGCTTCCAGCCACAAAGTGAGATTCCACTCTGATCCCTGTACCCTTGAGCCGGTGACCTTGGTTGCCTACCCCTGAGGCTCGGGGGATGGGGGATTGCACTTGCCCAAAGACATACAGCTGCAGAGTGGGCTGAGGGGGGCTGGAATTGGGTCTGAGTGATTTGAGATTCTCTGCTCTCAGCTGGGTTGCAAACCAGACACAGCTGCTGCCGCGCTGGGTCTCAGAGGGCCCTGGAGACAGATGCAAGGGTCCTTGAGTCTGGGGGAGCAGCTGCCACTGTGTGTGTGTGTGTAGGGGTGTGCGTGTGTGTGTGTGTATGTGTGTGTGTGTGTGTGTCTGTGTGCACATATGCATGTCCACAGGCCATATCGGACACTGAATGGGTAAAACAAGGATTCCAGAGCAGGCGGCCTGCATTCAAATCCCAGCCCGTGACTTACTGCTGTGGGACTTTGGGTAACAACCCAACCTCTGGAAGGAGAAAGGGAGGTCTTCGTTTAGATGCCTGCAGGCACGGCCCACCTGGGTAGACAACTTGGCAGCCATCACCCTCCCACCTTGGAGGGTAAGCGTCTGCATTTGTGTAATGGGAATGAGCAGCCCCTCTGTGTGTGCCTTGGAGGAAGCTGTCAGCCGGGGCCTGGCCCTGAAGCCCCTGGGCCTCCCTCAGCAGAGTCCTGCCAGGACGGTGGGCACAGGGCCTCTTCCTCCCACCCTGCCTCCCACCCTTCCTTTTTTTAATTTTTTTTTTTTTAAAGAAATGGGGACTGGGCGCAGTGGCTCAAGCCTGGAATCCCAGCACTTTGAGAGGCCGAGATGGGTGGGTCAAGAGGTCAGGAGACCGAGACCAGCCTGACCAACATGGCAAAAACCTGTTTCTACTAAAAGTACAAAACAATTAGCCGGGCATGGTGGCGGGCGCCTGTGATCCCAGCTACATGGGAGGCTGAGGCAGGAGAATCGCTGGAACCCGGGAGGCGGAGGCTGCAACGAGCCGAAATGGCGACACTGCACTTCAGCTACCTGGGCGACAGAAAGACTCCATCTCAAAAAAAGGAAAAGAAATGGGCTCTTGTTCTGCTGCCCAGGCTGGAGCGCAGTGGCACGATCACTACTCACGGTAGCCTTGACCTCCTGGGCCCAAGTGATGCTCCCACCTCAGCCTCCCAAGTAGCTGAGACCACAGGCTCATGCCACCACGCCTGGCTAATTTTTGTATTTCTTGTAGAGATGGGGTCTTGTTATGTTGTCCAGGCTGGTCTCGAACTCCTGAGTTCAGGCCATCCTCCTGCCTTGGCCTCTCAAAGTGCTGGGATTAAAGGTGTGAGCCGCTAGGCCCGACCCCTCACTTCCTTCCCACCTGCCCAATCCCCTTTGATTCTTTCTCCTGCTCTCAGGGGTCCCTCGGGTCAGAAACGGTCTAGACAAGGGGTGCCCCAAGGCACCAGGGGGCCTGGCTCAGAGCCCCTGGGACAGCATCTGCAGCCCTGGCTGTGGAGCCACACGGGTTCCAGAGGTTTACTCCTGGAAGTCTGGAACTCTGTCCACTCTCTGAGCCTCAGTTTCCCCATCATACAATGGCAAAGATGGGGGAAAGCCCCAGCCGGGGAGCCTGTGACAGCTCCTGGCTCCAGCTCACAGATACCAGCATCACCTCATAATCACTCATGGTCGCGCTCTCTCTCCTTCACCCCAGCCTGAAAATATGGATTCGCCGACACTCAAAGCATGTGTGATGTCAGCCGGCTGTATTTTTAATGAGCAAATGCTAAAAATATGTATAATAAATAATTTTTAAAAATTCTTCCTGCTGACAGGTCAACATTTTCGTTGTTGTTTTGAGATAGTCTCGCTCTGCCGTGCAGGCTGGAATGCAGTGGCACAATCTCGGCTCACTGCAGCCTCTGCCTCCTGGGTTCAAGTGACTCTCCTGCCTCAGCCTCCTGAGTAGCTGGGATTACAGGTGCCCACCACCACGCCCGGCTAATTTTTGTATTTTTAGTGGAGACGGGGTTTGGCCATGTTGGCCAGGCTGGTCTCAAACGCCTGATGTCAGGTGATCCACCTGCCTCAGCCTCCCAAAGTGCTGGGATTACAGGTATGAGCCACTGCGCCTGGCCCAGGTCAACAAACATTTTTAAAAATTAAAAAACAGCTGGGCAAGATGGCTCACGCCTGTAATCCCGGCACTTGTAATCCCTTGGCCTCCCAGCCGAGGCAGGCGGATCACGAGGTCAGGATTTTGAGACCAGCCTGGCAAACACGGTGAAACCCCGTCTCTACTAAAAATACAAAAAATTAGCTGCGCATGGTGGCGTGTGCCTATAATCCCAGCTGTTCTGGAGACTGAGGCAGGAGAATCATTTGAACCCAGGAGGCAGAGGTTGCAGTGAGCTGAGATCGCACAACTGCACTCCAGCCTGGGCAACAGGGCAAGACTCTGTCTCAAAATAAATAAATAAATAAATAAATAAATAAATAAATAAATAAGAGAAAATGCAAGCCACATAACAAAATGCCTGTTTTCCTCAGTGTGTCTCGGAATGGGTGTAGTCAGGAAAAAAATCCAGAAGAAAACACTCCACCATTTCAACTCCAGCACTCCAACCCAGTTCTCAAGCAGGGGCTGCCCCTCTCCAGACACGTGGAGGAGACATTTTGGGTTGTCACACTCTGGGGGGCCTCCATAGGCCTTCTGCAGGCAGAAGCCCACGGTGGACAGGGCAGACGGCCCCATTGCACGGACGCACTAAGCCCAGAATGTGGTCCACGTTGAGAAACCCTGTTCTCAGGAGGCGCAGTGGCTCACACGTGTAATCTCAGCACTTTGGGAGGCTGAGGTGGGAGGATCAGAGGATCTCTTGAGTCCAGGAATTAGAGGCTGCAGTGACAATGATCACGTGACTACACTCCAGCCTGGGCAACAGAGCAAGACCCTGTCTCAAAAAAACCAAAAACAAAATCAAAGAAAAGCAACCCTTCTCTCCCCGTGTGGGCGGGCGGCCATTGCTTTCCTCCCCTCGCCTCTCCATGTTTCCTGAAGGAAAGTGACTAAGAATGTGGACTGAGCCACCAGAAGGCCTGGGGCTGGAATCCTGGCCCTGCCTTTTACTGACTGTGTGCCCCGGGCAGGGGTCCTGACATCGCTGATCATCCGCCTGGGGGTGCATGGCTTGCCTCCGGCAGCTGTGGGAAGATTTGGTGAGAGAGGAGGCCTGTGAAAGGCCTGGGCTCCTCAATTCAGGAGAAGCTGTTCGTGTCTATAGAAAAAATACTGGTAACTGGGCAGGTGTGGTGGCCACACCTGTAATCCCAGCACTTTGGGAGGCTAAGGCAGGAGGATCACTTGAGGTCAGGAGTTGAAGACCAGCCTGGGCAACATAGCAAGACCCCATCTCTTAAAAAAAAAAAAAAATACTAGTAACAGTGTCAGTGGCTGAGTGCTTGTGATGCCCAGAGGCTGGGCCAGCAGGGCAGGTAACGTCACTGTGGTCACACAGACCGCAAGCCTTTGAGGAAAGGACTGGTATCAGGCCCCACTCAACAGAGAAGGAAACGGAGGTGCAGAGAGGCTAGGCAATATGCCCAACGTCACACAGCAAGCGAGTGGCAAGGCAGGGACGAGAACCCTAGCTTCAGGGTCCAGGTCCACACAGTGCAACCACTGGGTCCTCACTGTCTCCAGCCCCCGATAAAGGGAGTTTTTCAGTTGAGTTTTCCCATTTGTCTTCTCTAAAACTTAGAGAATTTTTTTCCCCAAAAGTCTATGTTGGAATTTGGATCACTGCTAAAATGGCAGGTTCCACCTGCACTCAGCCATTAACCTCCTGCCAGGGGCCCCAGTTTACCCGGAGGGGGGCCAAAACAACCAGGAATTTCACACCCCTCCTGCCCTAGGCCAACTTCAAAACAGCTCCATGTCATAAGCCCTGCTTTGATTCCAGTCATTTTATGAGCATGAAATCCAAGCCTTGGTCCCTCCGAGGGTGTCAAGCTCCTTGGGAGACAGGGTGGCCTTGTGGGGTCACTGGACAGGCCTCAGGGGAGGGGTCGGGGCTTTCAAAGGATCTGAGGTTGGGAAAGCCGGGGTCTCCCTTTAGGACTCAGGGCTGTGTCTGGACAGGGGACTCAGGCCCTCTTCTCCTAGCAAGCACCTACTGTGCGCTGGGTGTTCTGCCAGCCTGTGTTGGCCTCCACTCCCCACAACAGCTTCTGCAGAGCTGGAATATATTCCCCCAATTACCGACGGGGAAACTGAGGCTTGGTGAGGAGCAGTCACTCCAGTCAATGGGCAGAACAGGGATCTGGACTCTTTCCCATGAGTCCTGCTGCCTCCTGCCTTCCAGAGCCACAGCAAGAGGGACGAAGGGTAGACAGGTGGAGAGCTTCCCTCCCAACTCCCCGGGCTCTGGGCTGTAGCTAAAGGTGACGAGAGTCACTTGGGTGGACCTTCTGAGGTGCATTCAGGACTCAGGGATAAACATTGGCTGTAACTTATCTGCAAGGCACCAGGTGGAAGGACAGACACCCGAAATCTCAGCTGTGGGTGTCCAAGCTGGGTGTGGACATGTGCTTCTGGGATAAGGGGTTCTACAGAACATGATTTCCTGGTCACCTCCATGAGGCCGGGCCCCAGACAGCTCTTCACATCCCCCACCTCTCTGGCTAGATGGCATCCAGCCCCCACCACAGCCTAAGCAACAGCCCTGAAATGCAGACCCAGCCCGCTCCCAGCTGGGACCCTGCCATGGCTCTCTCTGGCCCTCAGGCAGATGCCTGGCCACACCCCGTGGGCCCTGCCTGGCCAACAGGAACTCTCGGTTCATTCCTTCTCTCATTCATTCATTCACATATTTATTCACACAGCTAGATCTGAACCAGTCTTCCAGGGGGCCGCAAACTTGGTGGCTTAGAAAAAGAGAAATATTAGCCTGGGCAGCATGGCGAGACCCCGTCTCTGCAAAAAATACAAAAATCAGCTGGGTGTGGTGGTATGTGTCTGGAGTCCCAGCTACTCCACAGGCTGAGGTGGGAGGATCGCTTGAGCCTGGAGCGGTTGAGGCTGCAGTAAGCTGAGATCGCACCACTGCACTCCAGCCTGGGTGACAGAGAAAGATCCTGTCTCAAAAAAAAAAAAAAAAAAAGAGAGAGAGAGAGAGAGAGAGAGAGAGAGAGAAATATGTCCTCTCACAGTTCTGGATGCTAGAAGTCTGAAATCAGGGCGTTGCAGGGTGCGCCCCTCTGAAGGCTCCAGGTAAGTACCCGCCTTGGCTTCTTCCAGCTCCCAGTGCTCCCAGGGTTCCTCGGCACTCCCGGGCTTGTGGCCCCACCTCTCCAGTCCCCGCCTCTGTCTTCACACAGTCTCCTCTGTGCCTCTCTGTGTATCCTCCTCCTTTTTTTTTTTTGAGACTGGCTCTGTCATCCACTTCGCCCAGTCCCCGCTCCTCTTCTTATAAGGCTACCAGGCATTGGACTTCAGGCCCACTGAAATTCCAATATGATTACTTATTTAGTTATTTATTGAGACTGAGTCTTGCTCTGTCACTCAGGCTGGAGTGCCGTGTCATGATCTCAGCTCACTGCACCCCCTGCCTCCCGTGTTCAAACGATTCTCCTGCCTCAGCCTTTCTAGTAACTGGGATTACAGGTGCGCGCCACCACGCCTGGCTAAATTTTGTAATTTTTTTTAGTAGAGACAGAGTTTCTCCATGTTGGTCAGGCTGGTCTTGAACTCCTGATCTCATGATCCACCCGCCTCGTCCTCCCAAAGTGCTGGGATTACAGGCGTGAGCCACTGTGCCCAGCCTCTAGTATGATCTTATCTGGAGATCCTTATCTAGTTAATCAGCCAATGACCCTATTTCTGAATATGGTCACATTCTGAAGTTTCCAGTGGACATGAACTTCGGGGGCACACGACGCCATCCCCCATAAGCACCTGCTGTGTGCTCCGGGCCCAAGAAACAATGTGGCGGATGAGGCAGACAGGATGGGCTCTGCCCTCCTAGAGTTCCAGTTCAGAGGTGGGGTGGGCGGGAGGGAGACAAACATAATTACGGAAACGATGCTTTCGTTACGGCTGCAATAAGCTCCACCAAGAGCATCAGACACAGGGACTCACGGGGCAAGAGGCCTCACCTTTGGCTGAGCTGGGATGGGTGAGACCATTAGCGCCCACCCTCCCCCCCGGCCCTCCTCGACCAGGCCCGTGCAGCAACCTCCCACTGGGCTCTTTCTCCCCAACCAAGTCCCCTCTCATGCTTCCTGGGGTCTTTGCCTGGAACTCACTCCCTCCTGGAAGCCTCTCCCAGCCCCACAGCCTATGTTGGATGTGTCCTCTGGGGCTCCCAAGGCCCCCTGAACATCCTCCCATCACTGGTAGGTGGTAGGGTTGTATTTTTTTCTAACTTGGGAATTTTGATGTTTTTAAAGACAGGGTCTCACTCTGTAGCATAAGCTGGAATTATGCAGTCACAGCTCAATGCAGCCTCTACCTCCTGGATTCAAGCAATTCTCCCACTTCAGCCTCCCGAGTAGCTGGGACTTCAGACATGCACCACCATGCCCAGCTGATGTTTTGATTTTTTTGTAAAGATGGTGTCTCCCTACGTTGCCCAGGGAGGTCTCAAACTCCCTGGCTCAAGCGATCCTCCCATCTTGGCCTCCCAAAGTGCTGGAATTATAGGAATGAGCCACCGCTCCCGGCTTAACTTGGGAATTCTTTATGTTTATTTATTTATGAAAAGAATGCTTTCTGTTAAAACAAAGCACAGCAAAACAGCATTGATAGAGAAGTGCACTCTCAGCCAGGCACAGTGGCTCACGCCTGTAATCCCAGCACTTTGGGAGGCCAAGGCGTGTGGATCACCTGAGGTCAGGAGTTTGAGACTCGCTTGGCCCACATGGTAAAACCCTGTCTCTATTAAAAACACAAAAATTAGCCAGGTGTGATAGCAGGTGGCTGTAATCTCAGCTACTTGGGAGGCTGAGGCAGGAAAATTGCTTGAATCCAGGAGGTGGAGGTTGCAGTGAGCCGAGATTGAGCCATTGCACTCCAGCCTGGGTGACAGAGTGAGACTCTGTCTCAACAACGACAACAAAAAAAAAAAGAAAAAGAAAAAGAAAAGAAGAAAAGTGCACTCTCTTCCTCCCCTCCCTAAATCCACTGTCCAGAACTTCTCTCTCTCTCGGCAGGTAGAGGTACTCAGCATAGTCACTGGTACACAGCAGGTGCTCCATAAATGTTTGAATCCATGTGTAGCCAGTGCTGAGCCCTAGAGACAGGAAGACAATGAAGTCACCACCCCTGGTCCCCAGGAATTCACTGGGGTACAATCTCTATGTGGCACCGTCCAGAGTGGGGTACACAGTTGGTGCTCCCTAAATGCTGGTGGTGGCTGGGGAGTTACCCTTGGTCCCCTCCATCTTTGCTGCCTTTGGTGCAGTCAGGGCTGGACCCTGGGTGGAGTGGACCCAGGGGCTGGTGGGGTGCCCGCTGGGACAGCTGGGGCCAGGCTGCCGGAGTCTGGGAGTCCCTGCTTGCTTGTTTCAGACACCTGCTGTTTTCTCTGACTGAGCCTTGACTCTGGTGGTTGGCTTTTGGCATTCAGGTTTCCTGCCACCAACCACTGCCCAGACTTCAGGACCCTGGTGGAGGAGAGAGGGTCACCGGGCCATCCATTAGCATTTATCACGTTCCTTCCATGTGCCCGGGGCTGTGTCCCATGCCAGCATGGGGAGCGGGAATAAAATGCCAGCCCTCACGGTAGGGGGCAAGTCAAGGGGAAGGTTCTGGATTCAGCCGCACAGGCGGAGAGGCAGGAGGAGGGCACATCACAGCCTCCCTCCTCTTATGAAACCTTCTGCGCTGGGCCACTCCTATACCCGCGTGACCTCCTGTGATCCTCACAACAGCCTTTCGAGTCTGGCACCCTTGGATTCCCAGTTACAGATGAGGACACAGGGGCCCAGAGAGGTTGAGACTTGCCTAAGGCCACACAGCAAGTCAGGCGTGGGGCTAGCAAAGACACCAGGCAGCTTGCCCTGAGGCCCAAACCCTGGTCTTTGTCCAGCCCCTAGAGGCAGCCATGTGGGGAGGAGGGAGGGGGCCTTATTTTCTAACTCTGCAATTCTCTGTATTTTCTGAAGCTTGTTCAATGGACGTGTGTCACTTTTGCAATCAGAAAGAAACGAAACCAAGGTAGGGTTTATTGGTGTGTTGTTTTAGTAGAGATTCCCTATGAAGCTGTTTTCTCTCACCCTGCTGAACAGCTGACTGTCCCTGTGCCTCAGTTTCCCTTTCAGCCACAGTGCTGGTGGGACAACACAGGGACACAGACTTTGGGGAAAGCAAATTAACAGTGGCTCTCAGAGGAGGAAAGGCACCTACCCTGCGGTTCTGCTTCTAAGAATTGACCATGAGAGTCTAGACAACACCTGCCCGAGCCCTCGAAGACTCGCACACAGGGCGCCCGCAGTCAGCGAGGTCTGCAGTAGTGAACGTCAGGCAGCAACCTGCATCTTCATCGACAGCCGCCTGGAAAACAGGCCGTGGTGCATTCCCACGGAGGAATACCACACAGCTGCAGACAAAGACAGTTGCAGAGAAGGCCGGGGTATATTGCTAATTGAAAAGAGCCAGGTGCGAAGCAGCTTTCTTTTATTATTTTTTTTTTTTTGAGACAAAGTCTCACACTGTCTGGAATGCAGTGGCATGATCTCAGTTCCCTGCAGCCTCTGCCTCCTGGGTTCAATCGATTCTCCTGCCTCAGCCTCCCAAGTGGCTGAGATTACAGGTACCTGCCACCACACCTGGCTAATTTTTGTATTTTTAGTAGAGATGGTTTTCACCATATTGGCCAGGCTGCTCTCAGACTCCCAACCTCAGGGGATCTGCCTGCCTTGACCTCCCAAAGTGCTGGGATTACAGGCATGAGCCACTGCCCTTGGCCTATATTTTGATACTATTTGTAAAACCAAAAACAAAACAGGAAAAAGAATGTATCTGGATTTTCTTGTGAGTGCCCAGACAATCTCTAGAAAGCATTAGAAGCCATTGTTAATCGGAGTAGGGCTGAGGGTCAGGAGCAGGGGCAGTCTCGGGTTTTTCTCTCTTTTTCTCAGTTATTATAATGTATTACTACAAAATAGTGCAGGCCACTAAATAAAATATAAAGAATAGCATCCCGGGAGGCCAGGCACGGTGGCTCCCGCCTGTAATCCCAGCACTTTGGGAGGCCAAGGCAGGAGGATTGCTAGAGCTCAGGAGTTCAAGACCAGCCTGGGCAACATGGCAAAACCCTGTCTCTTAAAAATAAAAAATTATCTGGGTGCGGTGGTGCGTGCCTGTAGTCCCAGCCACTCGGGCGGCTGAGGTGGGAGGATTGCCTGAGCCTAGGAGGTCAAAGGCTGCAGTGAGCCAGAGATGGCACCACTGCACTCCAGCCTGGGTGACAAAGTGAGACCCTGTATCCAAAAAATAAAAAGAATAGCACCCCGCACACCCACCTAAGAAAGAAAATACTGGTCAGGCTTGGTGGCTCATGCCTGTAATCCCAGCACTTTGGGAGGCTGAGGCGAGTGGATCACCTCAGCAGTCAGGAGTTCGAAGCCAGCCTGGCCAATATGGTGAAACTCCATCTCTACTAAAAAATACCAAAATTAGCTAGGTGTGATGGTGTGCGCCGGTAGTCCCAGCTACTCAGGAGGCTGAGGGCAGGAGAATGCTTGAACCTGGAGGCCGAGGTTGCAATGAGTCAAGATCTTGCCACTGCACTCCAGCCTGGGTAACAGAGCAAGACTCTGTCTCAAAAAAAAAAAAAAGAAAGAAAGAGAGAGAGAGAGAGAAAGAAAAAGAAAAAGAAAAGAAAAGAAAGAAAGAAAGAAAGAAAGAAGAAAGAAAGAAAGAAGGAAGGAAGGAAGGAAGGAAGGAAGGAGGGAAAGAAAGAAGAGAGAGAGAGAAGGAAGAAAGAAAGAAAGAAGAAAGAAAGAAAGAAGGAAAGAAAGAAAGAAAGAAAGAGACTGCAGAGAAAACATAGCCCCTATGAACCCTCCCTAGTTACTCTCTTGCCCCCATAAGAACTGGCTCTCTGAATCTGCAATTTCTCCTTCCCACGAGTGTCTGCACTTTGACGTCTCACTGAGCACCCCCTAAATTTTGATGAATTCTGCACTTTTCTTTGTGGGTTACCTCTACCCCCCAGGAATGTAGAAAAATAAGCGCTGCAGGAGGGTTCTGGCATTGTCACGCCTCCCAGACTGCTCCTGCAGCTTCAGTTTCCTGGCAAAGGGGCTGTCCCTCGCCTGGGCCCCCAGGGGACCCGAGGCGAACAGAGAAGCTGGGCCGTGGAGCACACGAAGACCCGGGCACAAAAGCCCAAGTGCCACTGGCCTGGCTTCTGCAGGCCCGGGGCTCAGAGCCAGCAGGCTGGAGCCAGGCGGCCTCCTGGGCCTCCTCACAGCCGCTTTTGATAAAGCCCCTCTGTGCGTGGGGTGGGGGGGCCCGGCCGGCTGGAGCCAGCTCACATCTGGAGGCCAGCACAGGCCCGGGGCAGCCGGCGCGGCTGACAGCGGCGCCACCCTGAGCCACACGCCGGCCCTGGATAAACACGCCTGCGCCCACCCAGCCACTCACCTTTCGCCCACAACGCTGCCTTTCTTCTCGGACCCAGGCTGGGGCCACCATGAACATTCCTCCCAGGCACAGGGCAGAACGGGCCTCTGACCTCAAGGCTGGGCGATGCAAAAGAAGGGCTTGGAAAAGCACCTACTACCTGCCAGGCGCTCCACATATTTCAGGCTCACCGCTATTCTGGGAGCAGGGACGTGTGGGCAAGAATGTGCCCGCTGGAGCTAGGAGACCTGAGTTCAAATCCTAGTTCCAGCTGTGTGACTTCCGGTAAGTCACTTAACCTCTCCAGGGCTCCATTTCCTCATCTGTAAACTGGCAACAACAGCCCCCTGAAGAAGCTACTATGGAAAGTTGCTTGGACGGGTGCCTCGCCACGCGCTCAGCGCCGCATTGAGCAAAGCAATACTGAGGCTTTTCTGTGCCAGGAACGAGGATTAAGATGGTGAAAAATGGGTACTCAGACCTTGAGGAGCTGTGTCCCTGCCCAGCTGAACAGGAAGGGATGATCATGAGGGAAACCCACAGAGCAATTGGCTCCCCACACCTTGTCGTGCTGCTGGGACAAGGCTACCACCCAGCCGCTACCCAGCCAGGTTCCAGCCCGATTTGGAGACAGCAGGTGTGGGAGCAGGTCGAAGCTCCTTATCTCTCTCCCTGGGGTATTATGGCCCAGCACCAGACTGAATCTTTTCCTCCTGTGCCAAGGTGTGAGCCCTGGGGTTGGTGGGTGTGGCAGGAGAGGCAGGCCGGTCACCTGACGCTGCACCAGATTCTGTGTGACCTTCCGAGGCAGCTCCAGGTGCACACCTGGCTGCATTTTCCTGATGACCTCCACACATCCATCCCATTGTCTCCCTGGCCCTCTGTCTCCTCATCTGCAAGGGGCGGGGTCCCCAACAGCACTGGGTACAAGTTACCTCCCTGACTCTGTTTCCTTGTTTTCAGAAGGACAAGAGCGACAGGTGCCAGTTGTGTCGATCCCATGAGAGGGGCCGTGGGAAAAGCACGGTGCCTGGCACAAAAGGAGAGGTCTGAGTAAAAGTCAAAGTGGCTTCCTGGAGAAAGCCACTGTGCTTTCTGGCCGCCGGAGAAGAGGGAATAGAAGGAGTTTCCGGAAAAGGAAGAGGGAGAGGCTGTGCTGAGCGCCTGCTCCGTGTGTAGCTGGCCAGTGCAAGCCGTATCTGCAGGAGCTGCGTCACTGAGTCTTCCAGCAATCCTATACGCCAGCCAACCCCATTTTACAGATGAGAAAACTGAGGCCCAGAGAGTGGAAATAATTTATTCACTAAGGGATTAAAAGCTGGAGCCAGAATTTGAACCCAGCAAGTAACGATGTTCCTCTTCCTTCCCTCCTCGGGTCTTTACGGCGTCCTCACCATGTACTGGATTCACAGAGGTGAAGCGAACTTGGCATCAACCTCAAGGAGCCCCCTGGTTACATCTCTGTCTACCCCCGCACCTTGAGCCCCGCCCACCTTGCCCCTTCTGGGCCTCAGTTTTCCACCTCTGAGCAATGGGCTCTATTTCTGCTGCTCCTTCTGCCCCAGGGTCCCCAATTCAGGGTGGGGTGGAGGCGCAGCAACCGAGGCGGCTGGTGGGGTGCGGATCATCCACCTGCTGCCACCCCCAGACCCCCGTGAACCTGCTCGCCAGGCTGGAGCCAGCCACCATCTGGAGCGACGGGCTGTTTATGGAACCTGGCGGCGGCGGCCCTGGCCCTGACCCGGCCAATCTGGAAGCGATTAGCAGCCGGGGCTGGGGAGCATTTGGAGTTCTCATCAGTCAGCCGGGAACCCCCTCCCCAAAGCCCCACAACCCTGGCTGCCCAGAGCCCGGGCCACTCTGGGGGACTCCGAGGAGCCCCTTCCTCGCAGGGCACTCCGGCTCGGACCTGCTCCAAGGCCGGGAGCGCAGAACACCAGCAGAGGTGGGAGACCAGACCGGGCCACCCACAGGCCGGGATGCGGGGGCGGGAGGGGGCGGGGTGGAGAGGGACGACTTGGGGCTTTCGCTAAGGAAGGAAACCTCTTGCAGAATTTCTTTCTGTAGTGTTTATAGTGAATATTCACACAAGTGGATATTCAAAGCAAGCCACAGAAAAAAAGGACAACTGAAACAGCATGGAAGCAGACAAAGAGCGCAGGGTGGAAAGTTGGGGTCCTTTTCCCTCCCCCAGGTCCCCACTCCCCCACCACTGCCGCCAGTCTCTTGGGTCTCTGGAGACAGTGTGAGCATCTACGCGCGCATCTATCTGGTCATCTGTCTACCTTTTTCTACGAGTAGCGGCTCGCTTTCCCTCTGCCCCACCCCCTCCTTTTTTCTCCATTAGATTAATCCATGCTTCTACTACTGCTGCTAATGCTTTTATTTTTAAAATTAATTATTTTTTATTTAAGAGACAGGGTCTCACTGTGTCATCCAGGGTGGAATGCAGTGGCGCAATCATAGCTCATTGCAACTTTGACCTCCTAGATTCAAGTGATCCTCCTGCCTCAGCCTCCTGTGTAGCTGGGACTACAGGTGCATGTCACCACATGCAGCTAATTTTTTATTTTTCTAGAGACACGGTTTTCACTGTGTTGCCTAGGCCGGCCTCTAACTCCTGGGCTCAAAGGATCCTCCTGCTTCAGTCTCCCAAAGTGCTGGGATTACAGGTGTGAGCCACCGTGCCTGACCTAACGATAATGTTAATAATAATCATAGCAACAGCAAGATTTCCCTTGGGGTTACTCTGTACCAGACAGAGCTCTGAGGCTTTATATCCGGATCCCCAACCCCTGGGCTGGAGACAGGTACCCATTTGTGGCCTGTTAGGAGCTGGGCCGCACAGCAGGAGGTGGGCATCCGGGAGCAGCATTACCGCCTGCGCTCCGCCTCCCGTCACATCAGCCACATCATTAGGTTCTCAAAGGAGCTCTCACCCTATTGTAACCCGCACATTCGGGGGATCTAGGGTGTGCGCTCCTTATGAGAACCTAACTAATGCCTGACGATCTGAGGTGGAAACGTTTCATCCCGAAACCCACACAGTCCCCAACCCCTTCCATGAAAAAACTGTCTTCCATGAAACCTGTCCCTGGTGCCAAAAAGGTCGGAGACCACTACTTTACATGGATTAACTCATTAACCACAGGGTGGGCTGAGCCTATCATGAGGGTCTGTGGTGGGTTTTTTTGTTTTTGTTTTTGGTTTTTTGAGATGGAGTCTCATTCTGTTGCCCAGGCTGGAGTGCAGTGGCGTGATCTCAGCTCACTGCAATCTCCGCCTCCTGGGTTTAAGCGATTCTCCTGCTTCAGCCTCCCAAGTAGCTGGGATTACAGGCATCCGCCACCACACCTGGATAATTTTTGTATTTTTAGTAGAGATGGGGCTTCACCATGTTGGCCAGGCTGGTCTTGAACTACTTACCTCAGGTGATCTGCCCGCCTTGGCCTCCCAAAGTGATGAGATTACAGACGTGAGCCACCCTGCCTCTCCTGTTGTCTTTTGTTTGTTTTGAGGCAAAGTCTCGCTTTGTTGCCCAGGCTGGAGTACAGTGGTGTGATCTTGACTCACTGCAACCTCTGCCTCCCGGGTTCAAGCTATTCTCTTGCCTCAGCCTCCCAAGTAGCTAGGATTACAGGCATATGCCACTACACTGAGCAATTTTTTTTTTTTTTTAATTATTAGTAAAGATGGGGTTTCACCATGTTGGCCAGGCTGGTCTTGAACTCCTGACCTCAGGTGATCTGCCCGCCTTGGCCTCCCAAGTGCTGGGATTACAGGCGGCAGTCACTGTGCCGCCTGGCCGAAGGTCTGTTGTTATCATCATCCCCATTTTTTTTTTGAAATGGAGTCTTGCTCAGTCGCCAGGCTGGAGTACAGTGGTACGATCTCGGCTCACTGCAACCTCTGCCTCCCGGGTTCAAGTGATTCTCTCCTGCCTCAGCCTCCTGAGCTGGGATTACAGACACCTCCCATCACGCCTTGCCAATTTTTTGTATTTTTTAGTAGAGACAGGGTTTCACCATGTTGGTCAGGCTGGTCTTGAACTCCTGACCGTGTGATCCGCCTGCCTCAGCCTCACAAAGTGCTGAGATTGCAGGCGTGAGCCACCGCACCCGGCCATCAACATCCCCATTTTGAAGATAAGGTAACAGGAGCACAAAGAAGCAAGGCACCTTCCCAACGCCACACAGCAATGACTGGAAAACTGAGATTCAGGCCAAGCCTGTGCTCCAAAACCCCGCCCCATCCTGCCTGCCCGAGACTCCAGAATATTCTGCCATCTGGGTGCATCCTGGTGGATTTGATGAGGCCTTGGGTGATGGATACACCATTGGGTTGTTTTCATCTGGGGCTCGTGGGAGCCGTGCGGGGAACACCCGGGTGGGGCGTCATTGCCTGGGGGCTGGGGTGTGGTTCCATTCCCAGAAGGGGCCTGGCTGGTCACAGGACTGAACAGCCCTCAGGCCCAAGGCCATTGCCCAACTGTCCTCCATGGGGAGGTACTGACGCCCGATCCGTCCCCTGCGAGGACGGTGGAAGCCCCGGCTCCCACATCCTGGGCCTGTTTCTAGGGAACTCAGGCCAGGCCTGGCACGGCAGGGGTTGCGGATACCTCTGCGCTCAGCCTCACTCCTCCGGTACATGCTTCTGCTGCAGCCAGAGGGAAGCATGAAGAACCCATATCCAGTCTGGCCTCTGCCAGCTCATGTGCCCCCATCACCCTCAGGATAAGGCCCAGCCCCCTCTGCTTACTCTCCCCTCCCTCAGGCCTGGGTCACCCAGTGTCATAACCATTGTCTGATGGCTGGCTCCCCCGACAGGTGTCAGCTCCACTAGGATAGAGATTTTTGCCTGTATTATTCATTTCTGTGTCCCCAGAGCCTAGAGCAGAGCCTGGCGCATAGTGGGTGCTCAGAACATTTGTGATTTTTTCAAGACAGGTCTCCCTCTGCCACCCAGACTGGAGTGCAGTGGTGCCATCTTGGCTCACTGCAACCTCTGCCTTCTGGGTTCAAGCGATTCTCAAGTGATTCTCATGCCTCAGCCACCCAAGTAACTGGGATTACAGGCGTGTGCCGCCACGCCCAGCTAATTTTTATGTTTTTCATAGAGACGGGGTTCTTCCATGTTAGCCTGGCTGGTCTTGAACTTCTGGCCCCAAGTGATCCGCCTGCCTCAGCCTCCCAAAATGCTGGGATTACTGGCATGAGCCACCGCTTAAAACACTTGTTGAATACGAGCGTGCATGAATGATAATTATATGAAAGAATGAGTGAGTCAGTGGGGAGCCCAGCCTGACCACCTCGGAGGGCTCTGTCAGGACCATGGCTGCCTGAAGGTAGGGGGTCCAGGCCCAGCCCTGGGGGAGTGGGGGGAGGCGTCCAGCTGGGAGAGGAAGAAACAAACAAGGGTTCATAAAGCATCTACTGCACAGCGGGCACCCTCTCCTTCCTACAGCCTGTAAGACCCATCACACAGATGAGGAAACTGAGTCCCCTTTGTTCACTTCAAAAACCCATCCTTGGAGTTTCCAGGGCTGAGGTGGGGGTGATGGCAGAGGACAAGCCAGGCACCAACCCTGGTTTTTCAGAACTGATCAGGGAGACAAGCCCAACAGGAAGTAAAAGAATATACCCGAGCTAGCACCCAGCTCCTGTGTCATGCCACTCCACAGCCAGCCATCCTGGCACTGCCATGGATGAGCTTGTTTAAGGGGTTGTTTGAGAGGTTGTGCCGTGGCTCATGCCTCTAATCCCAGCACTTTGGGAGGCTGAGGCAGGAGGATGGCTCGAGCTCAGGAGTTTGAGACCAGCTTGGGCAACATAGCAAGACCCCATCTCTATAAAAAATTGGCTGGGCATGGTGGTGCACACCTGAGGTCAGCTACTTGGGAGGCTGAGGCAGGAAGATTGCTTGAGCCCAGGAGGTCACCGATTCAGTGGCTGTGACTGCATCACTCACTCCAACCTGGACAATAGTATGAGACTCTGTCTCAAAAAAAATAAAAGTTGTATTCTTGATACAAGTGACATCTGTCTGCCCCCTCTCTGTTCTGGGTGTCCAACAGCAATACTGGCTACCGCATAGCGCCAGGTGCCCATCAAAGTGCTTTACACAGATGCACTCATTTAATTTTCAAGACTCTTCTGACCTGGGGACTATTATTACCCCCATCCTCCAGCTGAGAAAACTGAGGCCCAGAGAAGATAAGTGACTTGCCCAGGGGCACACTAAGTGTAGACCCAGGAAAGTAACACTATGAAATCACACATGGAGTCGTGGATGCCAAGTTCAGGATGACGTCACCTCTAGAGGGGGTGGGGAGGGGATGAGAGCAGAAGGATGCTGGGAGCCTCCTACGGTCACTGCCATGGTTAACTTCTCTCTTGGAGGTGGGAGCACATGCAGAGGCTCAAGTACCATTTCTTTCTTTTTCATTTGATTTTTAACACATTTTTTGCACCATTTCTTTTTGCAAATTGAACATGGTCCAGAACAGGAAGTAGCTGTGTAGCCACGTCACGGAGAGTGGGGAACAGTGGACACAGGGCAGGCCTTTGACCAGTTCTGTCTGCTTCGGGTGTGAGGGCTCCTGCCAGCCCCCCTCAGCCTCGGGGCCCTCCCAGCTCTCAGTGACGCAGCTGTGGTGGCGCTTGGCAAGCCAGGCTGCCCACAGCTACGAGAGCCCTGTGCATCTGCCAGCTGGGGGCAGGGGGAGCCGGGGCCTGTCCCTGCCAGCTGAGCCCTCTTGCCGGCACCTGGCCCAGGCATCCTGCCTTACCTTGCGGGTGAGGGGCTGCAGACAGCATGTCGGTGCTCCCTTGGCACTGCTGGACCTGACAGTGGTTCTCACTGACCAGAAAGTCAGTGCCTTGTGGGCAGGATTGTGTCTGTGTCTGGCACCACTCTCTCCCCAGAACTAGCCCACAGTTGGTGTTCAGTAAGTATTTGTGGAATGAACACATGAAAAACTGGGCAAATAAACGGCAACGTCCCCTTCCCTGTCTCTTTCCCTGCTTCTTTCTCCCTCCCTCCCTCTCTTTCTTCTTGCCTTCCTCTCTCCCTCTCTTCCTCCCTTGCTTCCACAGATAGTTATTAAGCACCTACTACGTGCCAAGCACATGCAAGGCACTGGGGACACAGTGGTGCCCAAAAGAGACAAATGTCCCGTCCTCACAGAGACAGCATTCTAGAAAGGGAGTTAGACAATGAAATGACCCTACGGGCTGGGCACAGTGGCTCCTGGCTGTAATCCCAGTGCTTTGGGAGGCTGAACTGGGAGGATCGCTTGAGGCCAGGAGTTTTGAGATCAGCCTGGGCAACATAGTGAGACCCTGTGTTTATAAAAATTAAAAAATAATAATAATAAAGTACTGGCCAGGCATGGTGGCTTACGCCTGTAATCCCAGCACTCTGGGAGGCCGAAGCAGGTGGATCCCCTGAGGTCAAGAGTTTGAGACCATCCTGGCCAACATGGTGAAACCCCATCTCTACTAAAAATACAAAAATTAGCCAGACGTGGTGGCGGGCACCTGTAATTCCACCTATTCAGGAGGCTGAGGTAGAAGAATCGCTTGAACCCGGGAGGTGGAGGTTGCAGTGAGCCGAGATCGTACCATTGCACTCCAGCCTGGGGGACAAGAGTGAGACTTCATCTAAAAAAAAAATTAAAAATAGGCCGGACACCGTGGCTCACGCCTGTAATCCCAGCACTTTGGGAGGCCGAGGCAGGCAATTCACAAGGTGAGGAGTTCAAGACCAGACTGGCCAACATGGTGAAACCCCATCTCTACTAAAAATACAAAAAATTAGCTGGGCATAGTGGTGAGCGCCTGTAATTCCAGCTACTCAGGAGGCTGAGGTAGGAGAATCGCTTGAATCCGGGAGGCGGAGTTTGCAGGAGCCGAGATCGTGCCACTGCACTCCAGCCTGGGCAACAGAGAGAGACTCTGTCTCAAAATAAATAAATAAATATAAAATTTAAAAATAAAAATAATTTAAAAATTAAAAAAGTACTTCAGGTCTTAAAAAATCAAAAGAAATAACTCCATAAACCAAGTGCAGAATTGCAGCTGGAGAAGATTCAGGGAGAGAGGCCCTCGGTGCCACCCACGCCTGGAGCAGAGGTAGGGTGTCTTCCTGAGGACAGGACCCAGCAGCAGCTCGTTCAAATCTTGACTGGGCAGGTGAGAGGTGCCAGGAAGGTGGCAGAGCCTGTGCCCCTCGTGAAGCCCAGAGTCTTGAGGGGCACAGACCTTCCTAGTGAGTAGGAAACTCATCATGAAAGAGGAAACCCTCTGGCGCTGAGCAAGTGTCAGGGCCTCACCCTCTCAGTCAGGAAGGTCCCTGAGGAAGTGACGGCCATCAGCGTCCCAGCACTGGGCAGGATCTGCTGGCAACCCACCACGGGAAGAGAATTCCCGCAGGGACACCAGCTGGGGCAAAGGCAGGAAAACTGTCACCACCCCTAGGAAGCTGTGACTCCAGTCGGGCTGGGAACGCCCCTCTCTGGCCTGGGCTTTCTCTTTTGAGAAAAGGGAGCTGTGCTGCCCAGTAGGCAAGGATGCTGGAAAATTCTCTGGGAGGCTTTGAAGGGCTGGGCAAGGCTCTTGATTTAAATCCTCCCAGGCTGACTTGCTGTTTCCTGTCTTCCCTGATGAGCTGTGAGCCCTTGGGGAGAGGGGCCTGGTCTGCCTGCACAATAGGTGCTCAGGGGGGCGTGTCTCTGGAATTAAATGAGCAAGTGCGGTCCCAGTTTCCTCATCTGTGTGTGGGGATAATGCTGATGTGGCCACAGAGAAGGCATGAAGAAGCTTTTTTTTTTTTTTAACTTTTTGTAAAGATGGGGTCTCACTATGTTGCCCAGGTTGGTCCCAAATTCCTGTCCCCAGGTGATCCTGTTGCCTTGGCCTCCCAAAGTCCTGCAATTACAGGTGTGAGCCACTGCACCCAGTCCCTGAAGAAGCTTTCAAATTTTTGTGCTGTCTGCTCTCCCCACCTCCTGGTGACAGGTCAGGCCTCTGAGGATCCCCTAGAGTCCTCAGAAATTCCCTCTCTGGGAGCTGAGGGTGGAGAACAAGGTGAGAGTGTGGGTTGGATAGATTCCCCAGCTCCAGATTTTAGGGCTAGGGAACCTGAGGTGCCTGAAAGGAAGTGACACTCAGCTTCGTTTACAATGGAAGGAAACTGAGGTACAAAAACAATAACGAAATCTAAGCCTAGTTGAGTGCTTACTCTAAGCCAGGCACTGGCTTAGACCTTTTGACCCAAGTTGTTTCATGTAATCCTTTCAACAGGCTTAGTAGGAAGCAAATACTATGATCCCATTTTACAAGTGAGGAAATGAAGACTCAGGTAAGGCAAGGCCATACCACCAGTTAATGGGGAAGCAGGCATGGGAAAGGGAATCTATCTCAGAACCCAGAATCATAAGCCAGGTACAAACCTCAAGGTGGTTTGGGAGGGACAGGATGAGGGTTACATTGGAGAGACTGGAGTGGAGAGGAAAGGACAGATTTTTCATCTGGGGGATCAAGGGCTGTGGAAAATACAATGGCAAAAGTGAGGGGTCTAGGGTCAATGCAATTGCTCTTTTTACCCTGGACACCCCAGGAAAGCTTGGCGAAACCCCAGTCTCCAGCTCACCCCAGCAATCTGGAATTTACTCTGCTTCACTCATTCATTCAATCAATCAGTCAATTAACAGAAAATACAATACAAAATAACAACACCAAACATACCCATTTAAACAATAAATGTAAATGAGTTAAATGAGTCTATTAAAAAAACAAAGACTCAGATTCAAAATCAAAATGCAATCATTTATTCATTGCCTTTCATTTATTAAGTGCCTAAACTATTCTAGGTCCTGTTTTAGAGTTCATGATAGAAGATGAAAATAAAATAGAGGAAACGTGGGGTGGGGGGTGACCTAGGGAGAGAGACCTTTAGCTGCAAAGATCTTGAGGCTGGAATCGGCTTGTAGAACGGAGGAACAAAGAGGGGTCTCTGTGGATGGAGAATGATGCTAGCGAAAGAGTGTGGTGGGGGATAAGGTGGGAGGGGTCAGCAGTGCCCACACCCCAGAGTATCCACAGGCCAGAGGCTGTGGTCCGTGCTGTGGTCCTGCTTACACAGAGCATGGGTCAGCCACTGCTCCTGGCTGTCCCAGCAACCCCAGCTGGACTCTACCCTTCCCAGCTGGGGGCCCTTTATCCCACCTGAAGGGACCCAGGAGAGTAGACCACAGCATCCTCCGCTGGGAAGATCATAAATTACCAGGTGCCAGACTCTGCCACTGGTGGCTTGTGTACTTAATTGGCTTATTAAGTTCTGCCATCGGGTTAGTTTTCTTCCCATTTTGAAGAAGAGAAAACTGAGGCTCACAGAGGTGCAGTGACCTTTCCAGTGCCACACAGCCAGTGAGCAGCACGGCTGGGGTGAACTCAGTGATTTGAACACGATAGTGTAGCTTCTTGGCACCTCATAGCTGTGTCCCAGAAAACAGCAATGGAGGGGCCTCAGCTGGCTATGTGCCCTCACATGGGTCCCCCAACCTCTGTGGCCTCGGGTCTGTGTCTGGGAAGCACCTGAGGTCAGTGTCAGGACTTCGGTGACTTCCTCCCTTGGGGCACTGGAGTTCCCAAAGTGCTGGCAGGCGACTTCTCATTTCATCCTTGCAATCACCCCATTTTTTTTTTGAGATGGAGTTTCGCTCTTGTTGCCCAGGCTGGAGTGCAATGGCGTGACAATCGCCCCATTTGACAGGGGAGGCAACTGAGGCTCCACAAGGAGATGTGATTGTCCAAGGTCATGGCTTCAGGCTCTCCTGACGACCTGGGACCGAATCTGTTCATTAAATGGTGAACTCCCAGGATGGGGAATCCAAGGACATAGAGACTCTGAGGTGGGGTGGGGGGACAAGAGCAAGACCACCAGGATATCAAGGGGACAGCAGGCCTGGGACCCAGGACACGGGCCTCAGCTCTGCCCCGAACTGCATCCTGGGCTAGTTACTAAGCAGAGAGGGGCCGTGGGAAGTCTCCCTATCTCCCCACTCAGGCCATGCCCTGGGTCCTGCCCAAACAGGAAATGCCAGGCCAGCCCCCTCCCCGACCCAGGGTCGTGGGAAGATTCTGCCTGGATTCCAGTGCTCCGAGCACTGGCTCAGCCTGGGGGGATCCTGGCCCTCACAGGGGCAGCATGATTTTGGGCAAGGCCTTTCCTCTCACTGGGCCTCTTTCTCCCTCCGTGTACTCACAGACTCTGCATCAGACGGGCACTGCCACCTCCTGGCTGGGTGACCTTGGGCAGTTGGCTGTCCCCTCTGAAGCCCAGTTCCCTCTTTTTTCTTTTTCTTTTTTTTCTGAGATGAAGTCTTGCTCTGTCACCCAGGCTGGAGCACAGTGGCATGATCTCGGCTCACTGCAATCTCTGCCTCTCGGGTTCAAGTGATTCTCCTGACTCTTCCTCCTGAGTAGCTGGGACTACAGGCGTGTGCCACCATGGTTGGCTAATTTTTTGTATTTTTAGTAGAGATGGGGTTTCACTGTGTTAGCCAGGATGGTCTCGATCTCCTGACCTTGTGATCTGCCCACCTCGGAATCCCAAAGTGCTGGGATTACAGGTGTGAGCCACTATGCCCTACACAGTTCCCTTTTTCTTAAAATGGGGGACAGTACATGTGGCACATGGTCCATTGGCTGAGCCATTATTGCCCAAAGCAAGGGCACAGCAGGGAGGGCTGGCCCCTGGACAGATCACCGTGGCCCTCTGGGGATGGCGTCCTGTCTTTCCCTGGACTCAGAACCACGCCAGGTACCTCTTTGAACTTGTCTCCCGATCTGCAAACAAGGCAGGGCCGTACCCCTGGCTGAATCCTTAGTTATTGCACGGACTGAGTGACAAGAGAAGAGGTCACTGAGGTGTGGTGGCAGCAGGAAAAGGTGGAATGACATGGATTCAGAGAGACCCCAGTGCAGGCTTTGGGGGGCCTGTAGAATGTGGCCTCCTGGTCATTTTCTTTCCTAGTGAGAATGCTTGGCCAACATAGGGGGTGGGGAAGCAGTAGACAGGACCCAATCCCACCTCTTTGGGGCTTGCAAAGCACGGGGCAGGGCGGGAAAGAAAAAGAGGCCTGAGACAGGGGTGAAGGTAGCTCTGCTCCCTCCACGTGGTCCTCCCAGGCAGGAGGCAGGTGCTCCCAGGTGCCAGGCTTTCTATTAATGGTCCTCAATCCCCCCAGGCCCCAGCTCAAAAATCCTAGCCCACAGTTTTCTCAGCAAGCCACCACCCCATGGAGTTGATTGAGCTAGAAGATCAGAGGGGCACAGCAACTTGTCCAAGGTCACACAGGAGAGTGGCCACCACTTCCTCAGGCCCTCCCTGGGAACAGCAGGGGTCCCAGGTGTGAATGAGAAAAAACTGCTTGCCGGCCAGGCGCGGTGGCTCACGCCTGTAATCCCAGTACTTTGGGAGGCTGAAGCAGGTGGATCCCCTGAGGTCAAGAGTTTGAGAACATCCTGGTCAACATGGTGAAACCCCGTCTCTACTAAAAATACAAAAAATCAGCTGGGCATGGTGGCACATGCCTGTAATCCCAGCTACTCAGGAGGCTGAGGCAGGAGAATTGCCTGAACCCAGGAGGCGGAGGTTGCAGTGAGCCGAGATTGCACCATTGCACTC
>NW_016107377.1:575419-588265 GCF_001604975.1 Cebus imitator
AGAGCCGGGGTTTCACCGTGTTGACCAGGATGGTCTCGATCTCTTGACCTCATGATCCACCCGCCTCGGCCTCCCAAAGTGCTGGGATTACAGGCTTGAGCCACCGCGCCCAGCCTTCTTTTCTTTTTTTTTAAAGACAGGGTCTGGCTCTGTCGCCCAGGATGGAGTGCAGTGGTGCGATCTGGGCTCCCTGCAGCCTCCGCCTCCCAGGCTCAAGCGATTCTCCTGCCTCAGCCTCCCTAGTACCTGAGATTACAGGCATGCACCACCACGCCAGGCTAATTTTTGTATTTTTAGTAGAGACGGGGTTTTACCATGTTGGCCAGACTGGTCTCGCACTCCTGGGCTCAAGTGATTCACCCACCTTGGCTTTTCAAAGTGCTGGAATTACAAGCACACACCACCTTGCTGGCTGCACTGGTATATATTTTTTGCTATGATTCCAGCACCCAGAACAGTGCCTGGCACACAGTAGGTGCTTAATATAGCTTAGCTGTCGTCATCATCATCATCATTAAGGCCCTGACTTTCCAATTCCCAGCTGAATGAGGTCTTGCTCAATTTCACTTCCTCTTTCATAAAGTGGAAATAACAATAGTGCCTTCCTCTAGAGCTGGTGAGGACCCGTCCATGCCTCCCACAAACACCTATTAAGTGCCTCCAATTTTAGGAACTGGGTATAGATACGGCTGGGAACAAAATGGAAAAAAACAAAAACAGAAAAAAAACCCTGCCCTTGTGGGAGAGACGGACTAGATGAGCGGGGATTTTATACCAGGCGTCAGAAGGGAACCAGTGCTAAGGAAAATGAAAACACCAGGTCAGGAGAGGCAGCTGGCATGCGGGCCGTGGTGGTTTTACGTGGCGAGGCGGGATCTGAGTGAGTGACACAGAGGCGTGGGGAGGTGACAGGCCTAACCCGCCTTAGCCGGTTGGGCCTGTGGGCTGCAGGAGGGCTCGGGCTTTCTGGGTGAGGTGGGAGCCCTGGGGGGCTCTGAGCAGAGGAGGGACAGGGTCTGACTTAGCTTCTGTGGCTAAAAGGGGACTGAAGGGGACTGATGGGAGGTAGGGACCCAGGAGGCCACAATGGTTCGGGCAGGAGAGGACGAGGCCCTGCCGGGCAGGTGACAGGGAGGAGAGATTTGGCCAAGTCCTGGGTCGGTTTCCATCCTCAAATCTTCCTCAGGCCCATTTCCATCCCCATGTGGCAGCTGAGGAAACAGAGGCTCACAGGGACCCAGTGAGATCCCTGGGGTCTTGAAGCCAGGCCTGGGAAAAGCTGCTTCACGTCAGGCCAGGGGCTGTAACCCGGGCAGCCTCCAGTCCCCTGGAAATCCTCCACCTCGGGGCATCTCTTTGCCCAGACCTGGCCCAGGAGGAGGAGCAAGTGGGAGCAGGACCCTCCTGGCAAGCCTCGCTGTTGGCTCCACAAACCTCAGCCCCTCCTGTGGACTGGGATGCCTTCTCTGCCAGGATGCCTGCTACTGTCACTGTTGTCATTAGATGATTGATGAACTGTAATTAGAAATCATATCAGGCCAGGCGAGGTGGCTGACGCCTGTAATCCCAGCACTTTGGGAGGCCGAGGCAGGAGGATCACCTGAGGTCAGGAGTTGGAGACCAACCTGATCAACATGGAGAAACCCCGTCTCTACTAAAAATACAAAATTAGCCGGGCGTGGTGGCACATGCCTGTAATCTCAGCTACTTGGGAGGCTGAGGCAGGAGAATTTCTTGAACCCGGGAGGCAGAGGTTATGGTGAGCCGAGATTGCACCAGTGAACTCAAGCCTGGGCGACAAGAGCAAAACTCCATCTCAAAAAAAAAATAATAATAATTATATGAATAAAATTTCACAGTCTCAGGCTGTTGAAATAGGTACCATCATTATCCCCATTTTAGAGCGAAGGACAGTCTTGGGCAGTACGGGAGGTGCGGGTGTCACTGCCTAAGGTCACACCCTGGCAGGACTGGGATTCAAACCTCTAGACCTCCGGTTCCAGAGGCTGAGCTTTTGTCAAAGACGTGCAGTGAAACAGGCTTCTCAGAGGTTCCAGGGGGTCCTCATTGCAAAACAAGAGGGAAACTGAGCCAGGCACGGTCACACCTGTAATCCCAGCACTTTGGGAGGCTGAGGCAGGCTGATCACCTGGGTTCGGGAGTTCGAGACCAGCCTGACCAACATGGAGAAACCCCATCTCTACTAATAATATGAAAACTTAGGTGGGTGTGGTAGTCCATGCCTGTAATCCCAGCTACTTGGGAGGCTGAGGCAGAAGAATTGCTTGAACCCAGAAGGCAAAGTTTGTGGTGAGCCGAGATCGCGCCATTGCACTTCAGCCTGGGCAACAAAAGTGAAACTCAATCTCAAAAAAAAAAAAAGAGGGGAAACTGAAGCCAGGACAGGCTCAGGGAGCTGCCCCTGCCCCTGCCCCCAACGCCTAGAGACCCCAAAGCAGCCTCTGCTGAGAGGCCCTTCCCAGGATCTCCCAGAGGCCAGGGCTCTGCACGCTGCAGGAAGTGGCCAGGGCTGGGACAGGCCTGCCCCTTTGATCAGCTTTACGAGCCATGGCTGTTTATGGAGTCTCAGGCCCCCCTTCCCCCTGCCACCCGGGGCTGTGTCTTGTCACCGGCACTTGGGATATTAGCAGTCTCAGGAGAGTCTGCTGGCCAGACGGGTCTTGGCCCTATTTCCTCCAGCCTGGCCCGCACCTTGCCCCTTAGCCTCAGCCCCTGGGGACAGGGAGGGGCAGGGGCAGGCCGAGAGGGTCCCCTCAGGCCAGATGCCTCCCGGGCTGGGGTGCCCCAAGCACTTCCTCCGCAAGTGCAAATGCAAGCTCAGTCCTTTCCCAGGCCTCGGCCTGAAGCCTGGAGCCCACCCCAGGTCTCCCCACCTGCTCCTCTTTCCTGCTCCTCCTCCTCGGGCCTTCAGGTCCCCTCCTCAGAGAGGCCTCCTTGACCACCCTGCACAACCTCCAGCACAACTTAAATTTAATTCCTGGTGCCCGCATCCCCGTCTGGAATTCTCTTGCTCATTCTTTCTCCTGTGGATGTTCTGTCTTCTTCCCCAATACAGAAACCTTGTCTGTCTCGCTCACTTTTGTGTCCCCAGTACCTAGCATGGTTCTGGCATACAGTAGGAGCTCAATAAGAGTGTGTTTTTGTTTTGTTTTTGAGACAGTGCTTCACTCCTGCCCAGGCTGGAGTGAAGCGGCGTGATCTCAGCTCACTGCAACCTCTGCCTCCGGGTTTCAAGCGATTCTCCTACCTCAGCCTCCTGAGGAGCTGGGACTATAGGGGGCGTGCCACCACGCCTGCTAATTTCTTGTGTTTTTAGTAGAGACGGGGTTTTGCTGTGTTGACCAGGCTGGTCTCGAACCCCTGGACTCACATGATCTTCACACTTGATCTCCCAAAGTGCTAGGATTAAAAGTGTGAGCTACTGGCCTTATTTTCTAAATTGTTTCTCCAGTAAAAGAATGATGAACTCTTTCTGGGAGGGAGGCTGTGGGCAGACTGGGGCCCCAAATCATCAAAGGCCCCCATCGTCCCCAATGTGTATGCCTGGAGAATTCACTGAGGCACAGAGGGAAGATTCTGCCCCACTTTGTGGATGAGGAAACCGGCTGGAAGAGGTGGCCTGCCCAGCGTCCTACCCTGAAGTAGCAGGGCTGGGATTCTATCCCAGGTCCCTCTGCCCTACCTAGACCCTGGAGTCTCTGTCCCCCAGCCCCATCCTCCCCATCTTCCACTTCCCCAACCCCCCACCCACTCCACCCCTGGGGCCTGGCTCACGCCTATGTTGTCTCCTGACAAGAAGCTGCAGGGGACAGGTGTCCGACCAGCCAGGCCGGTTCCAGGGCACGCATACGGGGGCACTTCCCCCCAGGGGCGATGCCGTGGGATGGCCGTGGACACCTGCTCCCACACCTGCCCTGCCTCCTCACCCGCCGCCGCCATTCAGGCCCTGTGATTCCCTCAATACCCACAGGGCCACAATGGACTGTTTTGTCCTCAGAGACACCAGGAGCCCTGCTCCAAGCCTCGGCTCCCTGCCCCCCCCCCCCCCCCCAGCCCCCTGCCCCACCTCCTTGGCTCCCTGCCCCACCCCCTCGGCTCCCTGCTGGGTGCGCTGTGACCTGGGGCAGGTGTGCATTTGTTCTGGCCTGAGGAGGAGGCAGCAGCAAATGGGACTCGCTCAGTACAGACGCCATTGGCAGGGGCCTCTCCGCTCATCCCTGCCAGCTGGGAGACTTCAGCGCTGGGAAGGGGAAGAGGGTGGCAGGGATGACAGCCTATGGGCCCCGCTGGGGCCTGGCTGCTTCCCATTCTCATTGAATCTCTAGGTTTTCCAAACATCCTGGAGGGAGTCACTGGTCATCCCTCATTCTAGCAGAGGAAATGGAAGGCATGGTGGTTCAGGCCTGTAATCCCAGCACTTTGGGAGATAGAGGCAGGAGGACCTCTTGAGCCTAGGAGTTCGAGACCAGCCTGGGCAATACAGTGAGACCCTGTCTCCAGAAAAATAAAATAAAACAAAACAGAGAGGGCAGGGCACTTGCCTAAGATAACACAGCAAGCAGGATTTGAACACAGGTTTGTGTGTTTTTCCTATTCTTCCAACTTGTGTCTCCTCGGGCAGCTGATGTCACTAGAGCCTCTGCCAAGCATTTAGCCATGCCCAAGTTCATTCGGAAGTCTCATGCAGCAGACGTGACTTGCCAAACACTGGGCTGGGTCTGGGGACACAGCATGAATGGGATGGACAGAAAAAGAAAACAAAACAAAAAACAGAGAGGGCAGGGCACTTGCCTAAGATAACACAGCAAGCAGGATTTGAACACAGGTTTGTGTGTTTTTCCTATTCTTCCAACTTGTGTCTCCTCGGGCAGCTGATGTCACTAGAGCCTCTGCCAAGCATTTAGCCATGCCCAAGTTCATTCGGAAGTCTCATGCAGCAGACGTGACTTGCCAAACACTGGGCTGGGTCTGGGGACACAGCATGAATGGGATGGACAGAAAAAGAAAACAAAACAAAAAACAGAGAGGGCAGGGCACTTGCCTAAGATAACACAGCAAGCAGGATTTGAACACAGGTTTGTGTGTTTTTCCTATTCTTCCAACTTGTGTCTCCTCGGGCAGCTGATGTCACTAGAGCCTCTGCCAAGCATTTATCCATGCCCAAGTTCATTCGGAAGTCTCATGCAGCAGACGTGACTTGCCAAACACTGGGCTGGGTCTGGGGACACAGCATGAATGGGATGGACAGAAAAAGAAAACAAAACAAAAAACAGAGAGGGCAGGGCACTTGCCTAAGATAACACAGCAAGCAGGATTTGAACCCAAGTTTCAGGGAGCCCAGTCTCAGGGAGCCCACTTTCCAGTGGGGAGACAGAGAAGAAACCAGCAAAGGAAGCAACCAGCGAGATCATGTCAGATACGACCAGGACACAAAAGAAAACTTAACAGAGGAGGCTGGGCATGGTGGCTCACACCTGTAATCCTGGCACTTTGGGAGGCCAAGGCAGGTGGATCATGAGGTCAAGAGATCAAGACCATCCTGGCCAACATGGTGAAACCCCGTCTCTACTAAAAGTACAAAAATAAATTAGCCGGGCGTGGTGGCATGCGCCTGTAGGCCCAGCTACTCTGGAGGCTGAGGCAGGAGAATTGCTTGAACCCGGGAGGCAGAGGCTGCAGTGAGCTGAGATCGCGCCACTGCACTCCAGCCTGGCGACAGAGCGAGACTCCGTCTCAAAAAAATAAATAAATAAAAATAAAAGAAAATTTAACTGAGGGCACTTTAGGGGCGCTGAGGGATCTCCGAGGAGGTGAGGTTTGAGCTGAGACCTGAAGGAGGAGAAGGCGCCAGCATGAGAAGAGGAGAAAGGGTGTCCCAGGCAGCTGGACCTGCACAAGCAAAGGCCCTGGGGTGGGAGAGCGCCCAGTGGGTCTGAGGAACAGCAAGAGATAGGGGCGGATTACTCAGGGCTGGAAGAGCAGGGGGAGGGGTGGGGGAGGAGGAGGAGGACTCGAAGATGGGCCGCTGTTTTCTCATCTGAAAATGGAATTGAGCTGCTCCCAAGGCTGCAAAATGACAGACCCATACACAGAGTTGGAGCTGCCATTTCCGCCTGCTGTGGGGTCATCAGACCCCCCTCCTTCTTTGGAGAGAGCTCTCTCGCCCCTCTCCCTCCTCAGTCTAAGAAGGGTCAGGCAGAGGAAAAAGCTCAGAGCTAGAGGAGCTAAAATCTGTGATCTTGGGTGAGGTTCCTCTGGGAGCCTGTTTTTCCATCCGTACAATGGGCATGGCCCTGGGCCGCACCTCGAAGAAGAGGGAGGTTGATGGGTTTCAGAGCCGGAGCCTGGCACTCAGCAGGTGCTTGGTTCCAAAGAGCTCTCATCTCCCTTGTTGGAGGTGGAGTGGGGTAGGGTGTTGCTTAACCCACTGCAAGTTCAAACCTGCTGGGCAGCTGGGCTGTGAGCTCAGGCTCTGTCCCACCCCAACAAGAGGGTTCTTAGCCCCGGGTCAGGCCCAAAGAGAGTCATCCTTGCCACCTGCCTGCCGGGGTGAGTTGCCCAGTCTGAGAAGGATCCGGAAGCCACCTCCTCAAAAGCTTTAGTGCCCCTGAGATCCAAGGGGTGGAGGCTTCAAGGCCAGTCATTACCTGAGGCAGAGGTTGACAGGGGCCCAAGAGAGCCCAGATGCCCAGATTCCCAGCCTCCAAACTGCTCCATCACACAGATGAGAAAACTGCAGCTCAGAGATGGTGGGGAACTTGTCCAAGGTCACACAGCTGGAAAGGCAGGCAGTGTAGACCCGAACCCAGTCTGGCTGACTCTGGAACTTTTTCTGCAGAGCCATAATCCTCCTCCACTCCAGCCATTTTTTTGTCAAAACAATACAATGAGGCTGGTACTTAGAGTATGCCCATTGCACAGATGGGGAAACCAAGGCTTGGGGAGAAGTGACTTGTCTGAGGACCCAAACGACTTTTATAATTTATTCAACAAATATTTATTAAGCACCTACTGTATGCCAGACCAAAACAGATAAGCAGAGACCGAAACAGATAAGCCTAGCTTTTATGGCCTTCACTGCCCCATGGGAGAGACAGACATGAAACCGTTCAGGAAGTGATACGCCCTGGGCTTTGCAGACAGGCCTGGGTTCAAACCCTGGTTGTCACTCACTAGCGGTGTGACCTTGGGTATATTACTTAACCTCTCTGTGCCTCAATTTCCTTGTGTATAAAATGGAAGACAATAACACCTACCTCACAGGGTTGTTATGGCTCTTAGCCCAGGGTGAGTGTTTCCTGAAGCTATTACTTTCTGCCATCTCATTTTACAAATCTTTTCTTTTTTTTCTTTCTTTCTTTCTTTTTTTTTGGACAGGGTCCTCCCAGGTTCAAGTGATTCTCATACTTCAGCCTCACGAGTAGCTTAAGACTACAGGTGCATGCTACCACACCTGGCTAATTTTTGTATTTTTAGTAGAGATGGGGTTTCACCATGTTGGCCAGGCTGGTCTTGAACTCCTGAACCTCCAGTATTCACCTGTCTTATCCTCCCAAAGTGCTGGGATTACAGACGTGAGCCAGCACGCCTGGCCTACAAATCTTACTTTTTCAGAGGCAGGGTCTCATTCTGCCACCCAAGTTGGAGTGCAGTGGTGCCATTATAGCTTAGCCTTGAACTCAAGGCTCAAGGGATCCTCCCCCATCAGCCTTCTGAGTAGCTGAGACTACAGAAGAGCACCACCACACCTGGCTAAATGTGTGTGTGTGTGTGCGTGTGTGTGTGTGTGTGTGTGTGTGTGTGTGTGTGTGTTTCTTTTGTAGAGACAGGCTGTGCTGCCTGGGTTGGTCTCAAACTCCTGCCTGCAAGCGATCCTTCTGCCTTGGCCCCCCAAAGTGCTGGGGTTATAGATGGGGAATTTGTCCATGGTGAGCCACCATGCCTGGCCTATAGATCATTATTGAGTGCCTACTATATACCAGGGCCTGGTCTGGGAGCTGAGGACACAGAAGTGACTGGGATGACATAGTCACTGCCTTCCTGCTTTCAAACCATCTAGTGTAAGCCCAAGTATCCTGACTTCAAGGCTAGCAGCCACAGAGCTACTTTCAACCCCCTCCTCCAGGAAGGCTTCCATAATGACCCTGGCCTGCTGGGACGTGCTGCATTCTGAAGCTCTTGAGCAACTCTGACACACTACCCCTTTACCCACAGGGGCCCAGAGCCACTTATCTGGGGCTGGCACCGTTGCAGGACGGAGAGGAAAGCTTAGGTACGGGCAGGATATTTTCTGCATTAAGGTCCCGGCGGATGCCGGAGACAGGCAGAGTAGGGATGAAGGAGAGAAATGACTTTTTCAGGCATGACAGTCCTTCCTCTGCTGTCCGGGTCTGGCTCTCCCCTGGACAGTCTCAGCTCTCTGCTGTGTGTCCTCCCCTAGGCCTGGCCATGAGGAAATTGAACACAGAGAAGCCCAGGGCCTTCCCTAGGGCACACAGCAAGCACCCAGCCTCTGGCCTCAGTGTATAGGCAGAGATTACAAACCGAGGACCAACCAGACCCACAGAGGGACAGAGGAGACTTGTTTGACCCCCACAGGGTTAGATACAACTGGAATTCCTTGTCCACGAGATCAGGCTGGGAGAAGGGGCTCACACCTGTAATTCAGCACTGTGGGAGGCTAAGGTGGGAGGATCACTCGAGCCCAGGACTTCAAAGCCAACCAGAGTAATATGGAGAGACCCTATCTCGACAAAAAAAAAGATTATTATTATTTTTTTGAGACATAGTCTCACTCTGTCGCCAGGCTGGAGTGCAGTGGCACGGTCTCAGCTCACTGCAATCTCCGCCTCCTGTGTTCAAGCGATTCTCCTGCCTCAGCCTCCTGAGTAGCTGGGATTACAGGCGTGCACCAGCACACCCAGCTAATTTTTGTATTTTTAGTAGAGACAGGGTTTCACCAAGTTGGCCAGGATGGTCTCGAACTCCTGACCTCGTGATCCACCGGCTTCAGCCTCCCAAAGTGCTGGGATTACAGGCATGAGCCACCACACCAAGCCAAAACAAATTTTTTTAATATCCAGGTATGGGTCTGGCGCAGTGGCTCACGTCTATAATTCCAGCACTTTGGGAGGCTAAGGTGGGCAGATCACTTGAGGCCAGGAGTTTGAGATCAGCCTGGCCAACATGGTGAAACCCTGTCTCTAAAAAAAACACGAAAAATTAGTTGGGCATGGTGGCTTGCACCTGTAGTCCCAGCTACTCAGGAGGCTGAGTCGGGGAGGTTCCTTTGAGCCCAGGAATTCTAGCCTGCAGTGGGCTATCATCTCAGGACTACACTCCAGCCTGGCGACAGAGCCAGACTGCGTCGCTTTAAAAAAAAATTCGATTGCAATTCTGACTTCCCGTTTTCCCACAGCAATGGGCCGGCTTTCCTACGTGGCAATGAATCACACCCGTCACAGTCTCTACCAAGCCCTATTGCTTCACCCTGCACTTATTTAAGTACCTGCCTAGCATCTGCAGGCATTGGAGTCATCTGACCCTTGCTTAAAGCAAGGAAAAGAAGAAGAAATGGAATTTTAGGCAGAGATTAGACTAGGAAGAATCTAGGCTTCCCAAAGCAGCTGCTGGAGGTTCTGGAATTTGCAAGCCTTGGCTGGGAGGGAACATTCCCACCGACCTTTCCAGGCTCTGCTGACCCCAGGGCCTTTCTGCAGCTGGGGCCCAGGCTGTGAGTGCACACACAGTCCTGTGGTGCGATCCGAGGACTGGGCCCCTTCCAAGTGGATGTGTGGGCCCCGTGTGTGTATTTGTGGGCACGGGAGACTTTCAGGGCACACGAATCTTGGATCTGCCATTTCCTGGCTGTGTAGCCCCAGGCTAGGACCTTACTCTCTCTGGGCCCAGTTTTGTTTGTTTGTTTTGAAACAGGATCTCCCTCTGTTGCCCAGACTGGAGTGCAGTAGGATGACCATAGCTCACTACAGCCTCAACCTCCCAGGCTCAAGTGATCCTCCCGCCTCAGCCTCCCGACTAGCTGGGACTACAGGCACACACCACCACGCCTGGCTAATATTTTTTTAAATTTTTTGTAGCGACCGGGTCTCGCTACGTTGCCCAGGCTAGTCTTGAACTCCTGGGTTCAAGTGATCCTCTCACCTTGGCCTCCCCAAAGTGCTGGGATTATAGGCGTGAGCCACAGTGCCAGGCCTCTTATCTGTAATATGAGCCTAGGTTGGCACCAGACAGGAGTAAGAGTAACTTCTACTATTTGATATAAAGCAAGCGCTTGGCATGGGTTAACAGCTTCAGTCCTCACCAAAGAATGAGGCGACTGGGGGGGCGTGGTGGCTCACACCTGTAATCCCAGCACTTTGGGAGGCTGAGGTGGGCAGATCATGAGGTCAAAAGATAGAGACCATCTTGGCCAACATGGTGAAATCCTGTCTCTACTAAAAATACAAAAAATGAGCCGGGCCTGGTGACGCATGCCTGTAGTCCCAGCTACTCAGAAGGCTGAGGCAGGAAAATCACTTAAACCTGGGAGGCAGAGGTTGCAGTGAGATGAGATCACACCACTGCACTCCAACCTGGGCGACAGAGCAAGATTCCATCTCAAAAAAAAAAAGAAAGAAATCAAGAAAAAGAAACAGAATGAGGAGACCAAGGTACAGAAAGTAAAGCACACTGTGCAGGACCCCAGTTACAAAGGGCAGAAGGCAGCCCGGCCTGGCTCCCGGGGCCACGTGCCTGCTCCCCTCATGGAGAATATCAGCTGTGTTTGCTCTCAGCACTCTCCTTCCTACATAATTGTTGATACTGAGGGTGAGAGGCACACATTCCATTTGGGGACTTCTTTTTTTTTGAGATGGAGTTTCCCTCTTGTCTCCCAGGCTGGAGTGCAGTGGCGCAATCTCAGCTCACTGCAACCTCTGATCCTGGGTTCAAAGGATTCCCCTGCCTCAGCCTCCTGAGTAGCTAGGATTACAGGTGCTCGCCACCATGCCCAGCTTAATTTTTGTATTTCTAGTAAAGACGGGTTTTCACCACATTGACCAGGCTGGTGTTGAACTCCCTCCCAAAGTGCTGGGATTACAGGTGTGAGCCACTGCGCCTGGCCCATTTGGGGACTTTCTGTATTCATAGGGACCCTGTATGCATGGTGTGCTTGGTGGACCAGGCCCTGCACACATGTGAGTGTGAGTTAGTGTTTACGTGTGTGCAGGAGAGGTTCTGGGGCCCACGGAGGACACTCATGTGTCTATCCATGTACACTCATGTTCATTTGTGCACATAAGTCTCTTTTCCTGCACCTGTGTGTCTATTTGCACCTGCGTGTCTATTTGTATGTGTGTGTCTGTCCCTGAACACGAATGTTTGCCCCTACATACAAGAGTCTGTGCTCATATGTGTCCACCCTTGAACATATACTTATCCTTCCATACATGTGTCTATCTGTACATACGCTGGGTGCTGTCTCCTCCCATGCTCTGGCATGAGCTCAGTGTATGTGGTCACCCCCACCACATGTGTGCACAAACCCAGCTCCACCCATTAAGCCCAAGGAGGCCAGAGTTCCCCGTGGGTACCCCAGAAACTCAAACACCCCCATTCCCAGGCCTGCGAATGTCCACTGTCCCCCAACCTCCACATTTTCCATGGGGGCTTCTGACAGACCCTGAAAGGCCTAGAAAAGGTGGCTGAGCTGAGCCCCCACCCTCATTCTGCATCTGATGCCACTTGCTGCTTGGGGCTGCTTGCCCGGCCTCCTCCCTGGGCATCAAAGCGGGTGTGTATCTGCTGCCGTGGGGAGGGGCTGCTGCTGGCCTGGGGTGGGTCTGCAGGGAGGCTCCTTCCCATGCCCTTCCACCCACAGGAACGCTGAAACTTATCACCATGCCACAATCACAAGAACACGGACTCTGCTACTATACTGTCAATGCACACATACTACATACATGCACAAAATACATGACAGACACATAGCACTCAACACACACATCCAGGCACCTGCCAAAAAAGATGTGACACGTACAGACCTGCACCTGCATAGTCACACCAAATTCCAGACACACGATACACTGCACGCACCCACAGGCTCCTACAAATACAGAAGCACTAACTGCCCGAATCAGAGACACACAATGCAGGTACACAGATGGGTACACACAGACACACAGAGACGCACAACACCACACACAGACCCACATGCAGACATCTACATCACAGACACTCACTCACACACGTAGCCCCCATCCAAGGCCATGTAGCTGGCCCCACACCCCAGCAGGACTGTGGTGAGCTCTGCCCCTCCTGCTCTCTCCCACCCGGCATTTGCCTCCTCCAAGCCATGTCCCCGTCCCCACACACTCCATCCTCCCTACTGCTCTCCCTGGCTACCACACTGGCCTCCTGGCCAGTCCTGGAACACACTAGGCACATTCCAGCCTCAAGGTCTTTGTACTTGCTGTTCCCTCTGCCTGGAATGCTCTTCCTGACCCCTTGATATCTGCATGTCTCCCTTCCTCAGCTCCTTCTGATTCTGCTCAAGACTGTCATCTTGACTGGGCGAGGTGACTTACGCCTGTAATCCCAACACTTTGGGAGGCCGAGGCAGGTTGATCACTTGAGGTCAGGAGTTCAAGACCAGCCTGGCCAATATGATGAAACCCCATCTCTGCTACAAGTACAAAAATTAGCCAGGAGTAGTGGTACATACCTGTAATCCCAGCTACTTGGGAGGCTGAGGCAGGAGAATCGCTTGAACTCAGGAGGCAGAGGTTGCAGTGACCTGAGATCACACCACTGGACTCCAGCTTGGAT
>NW_016107377.1:588682-604502 GCF_001604975.1 Cebus imitator
AAAAAAAAAAAAAAAAAAACTGTCATCTTGCCAGTGAGGCTGCTCCTGAGCCTGCCTCCCACCGCTGTGAGCGCAGCCTGCGTCTTGCTCCCAAAAAAAAAAAAAAAAAAACTGTCATCTTGCCAGTGAGGCTGCTCCTGAGCCTGCCTCCCACCGCTGTGAGCGCAGCCTGCGTCTTGCTCCCTGCGTGGCTCTCTGCTATGATGCTGCTGCTGCTGTCCTCAGTGCTCTCCACTACCTGATAGTCAACTGTCGCTGGTCTCCCCATGAGGGCCCTGGGGCAGAGGTCTCATTTCATCCACAGTTGTAACTCCCTGCAGTGAGCCGAGATCGCACCACTGCACTCCAGCCTGGGCAACAGAGTGCAAGAGACTTCGTCTCAAAATAAATAAATAAATAAACAAGTTGTGACTCCAACATCTAGAACATTGCCTGGCACATAGGAGGTGGTCAGTAAATATCTGCTGAATAATCACAACAGAATAGAAAGGATTGGAAGGCTCTAGAACAGACCAGAACACACAATAGAACAGAAACAATACAATGGAATAGACAGGATACACCACGACAGCCCAGCACAACCGGTCAAAGCCAAGCTGACGCTCAGGGCTTCAGCAGAGTTGGGCAGAACAGCCAAGAATCCCTTCCTAAAACTATGATCCGGACCTCAGCAGACGCCATCGGGGCGGGTGGCCACGAACTGCCTCTGGACTGGGTCTTCCCACGCCCCCTCTCCCCCAGCTATCCTGGGCTGAGGGCTTTTCCGCCTACTCTGTCCCTGTTCCTGCCCAGCCGGACGGGTCAGGGGTGGTTTCTGGTCTGGACACCGGGGCTCTGGCTCCTGTCTGGGGTGATTCCTGCTGAGTCACTGGCCACGGCTCTGGCCAGGCTCCCATGGGCCTGATTATGTTGGAGGTTGGGGGGCCGTGGCCAAGGGATGAGGCCCTCAGCCTGCGTGCGCATTGCGTGAGGGGTGCTGGGCCGGCCACAAACTGCTTCTCTCCGTCACTCGTGGCTTTTACTTCACCTTTCCCATGGTCAGATGATGACAGAGAACCCTCTCTCCACCAGCCACCTCCCAGGCCTGACCAAAGCTCTGGCTAGGCTGATGGTTACAAAAGAGAGGGGGAAAGAGAAGGAGAGACTTAGGGGACCCCTCCCCCAAAGCAGCCCTCCACTGGGAAGGCCAACGGTGAGAAGCTGCCCTGGCCGCGGCCCGCCTCTGGACAGGGTCCTGATCCAAGGCTGGCGCTTCATCTCAGGGCAGAGGCGAGGTGTGGGGACGCTGCCTGTCTGCCTGGAAGGCCAGTTCTCCCCCTAACCCCACCTGGAATCTGACTGTCTCACCCCCTCCACAGTCCCTCTGCTCAGGACCCTCCAGGCGCTCAGAGCAAAAGCCGCATCCTCCCCATTGCCTGACCCACCAGCCCACTCCGTCCCCTCGCTGGCCTCACCCCCTCACCTCACCCACTCTGCTCCCACCCCGCTGGCCTCCTGGCTGCTCCTTGACTCTGCCCGCCACACCCCTGTTTCAAGGCCCTTGCGCTGGCCGTTCCCTCTGCCTGGAACTCTCTCTCCGCAGATACTCACATGACTCCCTTCATTTTGTCCCGCAGATCTCCTTGGCATCACTTTCTGAGACACCTTCCTCAACCCCCTCCAACAGGGAAAGCCCCCGCTGTGTCCTGACTCCCCAACGGCGCCTGTCCGGGTACAGTGTGCTGTGTGCTCGTGTGTGTCTCCCTGGGTGGAGTGATGGCTCTGTGAGGCAGGCGGGTTGTCTGCTCTGTTCACGGCTTAAAGCAGGGCCCAGCCCACAGGAGGTGTGCAATACCTTCTGGGCAAATAAATGAATGGATGAACTAAAGGAATTGGGAGGGGGAGTAGGGAGAGCACACTTAAAGCTCAGGCAGGCCCCAGTGTGGTGGCAACACCTGTAATCCCAGCACTGCGGGAGGCCAAAGCCAGTGGATCACGTGAGCTCAGGAGTTTGACACCAGCCTGGGCAGCATGGCAAAACCCTGTCTCTACAAAAAAATATAAAAATTAGCAGGGCGTGATGGTGCATGCCTGCGGTCCCAGCTACTCCGGAGGCTTAAGTGAGAGGATCACCTGAGCCCGGGGAGGTGGAGGCTGCAGTGAGCCGTGATGGCACCATGACACTCCAGACGGGAGAGCTTCCCTGAAGAGGCAACATTTAAGCTGAAGCCTGAGATTTGAGAAAGAGCCTTGAGTGTTCCAGGCAGAAACACAGCCAGTGCAAAGTCCCTGAGGCCGGAACCTGGTCAACACACCCCAGAAGAAGGCAGGCTACAGGCTACAAAGCTGAGTGCAGCGTGTGTGTGCTGGTGGCGGGGTGGGGGGAGCCTGCAGCCTGTAATCCAGGGAGGGCAGGGACCCCACTCTGACTCCCCAGAATCTCCTTGCCCCCTGCATGTCTGATGAGTCCCTGGCAGGTGGTTTTCTGTCTGTCCCACCCAACAATGGTTACAACTGGTGTCTCCGCTCTCCACTCCTTCCTTCCCCCAGATCTCCCCTCCCCCTCCCTCCGCCCCAGTCCCCCTTTTCCCGCCTGGCCTGGCAGAGCCGGGAAACAGTGACTCAGGAGTCTGGCCGACTCAGGCCTCCCGCCCCTTCCTGTCGGGGCTGCTGGGCTGGAGCCAGCTTTGGCCTGACATCCAACCTCAGGCCTGACGTCCAACTGGGCTCCGGCCAGGGGCGCCCTCTCCTCCGCATGGCAGACATGCCACGTGGCTTCTTACTGGCAGCAGGAATAAGAGCAACAGCCTGGACCATGTACATTTAACCCTCCCCACCACGTGCCATGGCTATCCCCATTTTCCAGGGGAGGAAACTGAGGCTCAGAGAGGTGGTGACACTTGTTACACAGCAGGACTGGCACCTGGGGATGTGGTGCTGGTAGTGGCAGTGCCCAGTTGTGCAGGGCAGGGGGCTGGTTGGGGCTGAGGCTTCGCCAGTGTAGACAGGCTTCAGGTTTCTCCTGGCACCTCCCAGGCAGGAAGGACCCTGGGCTGCAGGCCTGGCCCTGCATTCTAACACTCCCATGACCCCAGAGCCGGGGGCCCCCCTTTCTCACTAACCCCACCCCACATACACTCACCAAGAAAGAGCCAGGCCAAGAGTCAGGGAAGGAAAATACCCAGCAAACGAGACAGGGGGCACTTCCTGGGGGGCCTAGGCCCCCTCCCCATTTCTTCCATCGGTGACCCCCCACCATCAGCCAGTGACCTCAGTTGAACATAGTTACTTCATGGTGCAAAAACTAAACCACATTTTTCCAGCCTTCCCTGAGAAAGATACACGTGGTTCAGGGTTTGGGCTCTGTTTAGATCCTGACTGCTTGGGTTCAAGCCCCAGCTCAGCCGCTTCTTAGCTGTTCAACTCTTGGCAACTGTCTCCACCTCTCTGGGCCTCAGTTTCCCATCCGTACAGCCCCCCAGCGTTGTTTCATGCCTTGGCTCACAGTGAGTGCTCAGAGAATGTCCCTGTTGCCCTCCACAAGCCCTGAGTCTGTGCAAAGCCTCAGCAGAGAGGCTCAGGAACCCCCACCCCTGTGTCCATGTTGAAAGCTCACCTGTGGAATTCTCAGTCACCCCATTCCTCCTGACGGAGTTACAAATCCAGGGTAGATTTTTATTCTCTGACATCCACCTAACAGGCCGCAATTATGATTATTTCTGGCCTAAAATGCAATGTGGTTCTGGTGAATTAATGGGTCCAGGCTGCTCTCTTTCCTGAGGAAACAGGGACCTGGCATTTCTGGAACACTATGTGCCATTTTCTGATCTGGAACATTCAGTTGTAGCATGGACATGGGAGCTTCGAGGTGGACACTATTCCACTCCTGGGCCACCCAACGTTTCCAACTCTGGGGAGAAGATTCTGAGGGTCCTGACTCCTTTGTGACCCAGAGCCACACCCAAAACAAGAGCCTGGGCTTCTGGGGCGGGGGAATCCTTGTGTAGGAAAGGATGGGACCAGGCACGGTGGCCCACGCCGGTAATCCCAACACTCTGGGAGGCCGAGGTGGGCGGATCACGAGGTCAGGAGTTTGAGATCAGTCTGACCAATACAGTGAAACCCCGTCTCTGCTAAAAATACAAAATATTAGCCAGGCATGGTGGCTCACGCCTGTAATCCCAGCTATTCAGGAGGCTGAGGCAGGAGAATTATTTGAACCCAGGAGGCAGAGGCTGCAGTGAGCCGAGGTTGCGCCACTGCACTTTGGCCTGGGCAACAGAGCGAGACTTCATCTCAAAAAAAAAAAAAAAGAATGGAGCAGCACAGAGCCTCCTTCATTGGCTTGTTGTGAGAATTCCCCAGGATCACGAGTGCTTTAAAAGGTGCTTAGGTCAGCTGAGCACAGTGGTTCATGCCTGTAATTCCAGCACTTTGGAGGCTGAGCTGGGAGGAAGATCTCTTGAGCCCAGGAGTTCAAGACCAGCCTGAGCAACATAGTGAGAGCCTGTCTCTACATATATAAAGTGCTTAGGTGATAATTCCTTAATAAATTAAACACAGAATTGCTGTATGACCCAGGTAATTCCACTCCTGGGTATATGTCCCAAAGAACTGAAAATAGATATTCAAAAAAAAACTTATACATAGGCCAGGCATGGGGGGTGGGGGAGTGGGCTGGGCCATGCCTGTAATCCTGGCACTTTGAGGGGGCAAGGCAGGCGGATCACCTGAGGTCAGGAGTTCAAGACCAGCCTGCCCAACATCGTGAAACCCGTCTCTACTAAAAATACAAAAATTAGCCAGGCATGGTAGCGTGTGCCTGTAATCCCAGCTACTTGGGAGGGTAGACAAGAATCGCTTGAACCCAGGAGGCAGAGGTTGCAGTGAGCCGAGATTGTGCCACTGCATTCCTATCTGGAGAACAGAGCAAGACTCTGTCTCAAAAACAAAAAATCCCACACAGATGCTTAGAGCAACACCATTTACAATAGCCAGAAAGTGGAGGAGACAACCGAAATGGCCATCAACTGATGCATAAATAAAATACGTACCTACAGGCTTCCTACCACATACGTATGTGAACATGGGTGAACATGCGGTACAATGAACAGGCCACATAGTACATGATTCCATTAATACGGAAAGGCAAATCCAGGCAGATGGAAACTAGGTGAGTGGTTTCCAGGGGCGGGGCGTCAGAGGGATGGGAAGTGATGGCTCACCGAGTCCAAGGTTTCCTTTCGGAGCCGTGGAAACGCTCTGGATGTAGGCGGTGGCGGCGGTTGCACAATATTGCGAATGTACTGAATACCAGTGAATTGCACACGTGGAATAGGCTGCGTAGCCATGTCGCCATGCAGCAAGCATCCAGTGAAAGTTAGTCATGACTGTCGCTGTGATTTTACGGGAATCCTGTTGGGCTCAAGGCCTGGGTTCCAGAGCTGGCTTCTGACGCTTGAGTCAAAGCTGCAATCCAATAAAACACAGCACCGGTTTTCCCTGCCATCCGTCAGCGGCACCCATGCTGGGATCCTTGTGGCCACATTTTCTGCACCATGGAGGAGTCAGTAGGCAACTCATGATAGCTCTCCCCAGCTGGCCTTGCAGCTGGAGAAAGAAAGACAAGATATCCACACACACCCAATAAACAGAGAGTATGATGCCGTAGAGATGAGGGTAAGAGGTAAAGAAGGGCCTGGTTTAGCCAGGGTCATCAGGGAAGGCTCCTCAGAGGAGGTGACACAGAGTCTGAACAAAGCAAAGGAGAAGCCAAGTGGATCTCCACCTTCGAAGCTACAGATGATGCACCCCTGCCCACCTCTCCCACCTCAGCCCCACCAGGCTCACTTTCCTATGCATCCCCTGGACAGGCTCCTTCTTACCGTCTGGCTCTCTCCTCAAATATCACCTCCTCAGGGATGCCTTCCCCCGGTCTCAGTCACACTCCATTACCTTCCCCTGCCTTGTTTCCATCTTAGCACTTTTCCCACCCACAATTATCTTCCTTATGTGTCTATGATCTCTCTCCCCCATCAGACAACCAGCTCTGTGACAGAAAGGCTTTCATTCTGTCTCGTTTGCTGGCATATCCTCCATACCTCATGCCTGGAACCCAGCACATAGTAGGTGCTCAAGAAATATCTGTAGAAGTGAGTGACAAATACATGAATGAATGAATGTGTGAGTGAGTGAATGAATGCTTCTTTGTAAACAGATGGAGGCTAACGCCCTCAGAGGGGCCAAGACTCCCCCCAGTGACACACAGGTGGGGACAGTGGTGACTCCAGGGGCCCTCTCTCTGCCCAGGTCCCACCTGGGGTGTCAGTGAGGCCGATTATTAACCAGGCGCTGTGTGACAGGCAGGAAACCCTGTGGCCAAAGTAGGTCTGAGGACCACTGCCCTACTATCTCCTTCCCTCTGATGCCCCTTCTGCCCCACAGCTTAGGAGTTCTACCTGCTCCACTCCCTAGCCCACATCCTGGTTATGCCATCCTTCAGCCCTGGGTGACCCATAGGGACTTTCCCCAACAGGTTAGGGCTGGGGCAGGGGAAAGTGCCAAGTGGTTGCCAAGATGGCTCTCTGTTCCCGAAACTGCCATCCAGGAAGTGAGCAGGGGTGACAGAGTGCCCATGACACTGGGACTCTGCCGAAGCCCCCAGCTCAGCCAGAATGCTCGTCCACACGAGCCTGAGCAGGGGGACACGCTTCTCTGAGCCTCCATTTCCTCACGGGCAGTAATTCTTGCCTCTCAGGGCTGTGTAAGCAAGAAATGGGGTTGCACGGGCAAAACACGTCCCGATTGCCCAGGGTTGCACAGAACACACTTTCTTTATTTTCTTTTCTTTTTTTCTTGTTTTTCTTTTTCTTTCTGCCCCTTCGGATTGGAATATTTTTATTTTTTTCAATGGATGAAAGGTTTCTATGTTGCCCAGCCTGGCCTCGAACGCATAGCCTCGCCTCCTCAAGTACCAGGACCACTGGCCTGAGCCACCACGGCTCCCAGGACACACTGTCACTAAGAGACAGAGTATGGGGCATAGCTATAAAAAAAGTAGTTGTTGTTTATCTGAAATTCAAATTTAACGAGGCATTCTGGGGTTTGTTGTTGCTGATCCTGTTGGGTTTTGTTTTGTTTTGACACAGGATCTTGCTCTGTTACCCAGGCTGGAATACAGTGGCACAAACATGGCTCATTGTAGCCTCCATCTTGTAGGCTGAAGCAGTCCTCCAACCTCAGCCTCTCGAGTAGCTGGAGCCACAGCTACAAACCACCACGCCTGGCTAATTTTTATACTATTTTTTTTTTATAGAGATGGGGTCCTGCCGTGTTGCCCAGGCTGGTCTTGAACTCCTGGGCTCAAGTGATCTGTCCGTCTTAGCCTCTCAAAATGCTGGCATTACAGGCAGGAGCCACTGTGCTTCGCCAGATCTTGGTTTTGTTTTTGCTAAATCTTTTTTTTTTTTTTTTTAGATGGAGTCTTGCTCTGTCGTCCAGGCTGGAGTGCAATGGCGGGATCTCGCTCAGCTCACCGCAACTGAATCGCTCCGCCTCCCAGGCTCAAGTGATTCTCCTGCCTCAGCCTCCTGAGTAGCTGGGATTACAGGCACGTGCCACCACTCCCAGCTAGTTTTTATATTTCTAGTAGAGTCAGTGTTCTACCATGTTGGCCAGGCTGATCTCGAATTCCTGACCTCAGGTGATCCACCCGCCTCGGCCTCCCAAAGTGCCAGATTACAGATATGAACCACTGCGCCTGGCTAATTTTTGTATTTTTGGTAGAGATGAGGTTTCACCATGTTGGCCAGGCTAGTCTCCAACTCCTGACCTCAAATGATCCACCCACCTCAGCCTCCTAAAGAGCTGAGATTACAGGTGTGAGTCACCGCACCCAGTCTGTTTTTGCTAAATCTGACTGTCCTCGTCTGGCAGGAAATAAATGTTCAATAATGCTCTCTAAATGAATGAATGAATGAAGCTAAAATATATTGGCTGAAGGAATACACAAATAAATGAGCTATTGAAGAAATGGCAGTGTCTCCTTCTTTCCCTATTGTAAATTCTAATATGGTCTACTGGGTCTGACATACTGGACACTGATACCATATAATCGAGATGCCTAAGGATTTTTTACTTTGAGACAAGTAAAATTTGATAATTACTTTTATTTTTAATGAATGAGAATTTTAGGGAAACTACACTTTTTTTAAATGAAGGAAAACTGGTTTCTCACCCAAACCACACAAGTGAACAAATTCTTCACTATAAAATGAACTTTATTTCATAAAATACATATGAAAGCAAGTTACTAATATTTCAAACCATTTAAAAACTGTATACAAAGTTAAAACATCAACATTTTCTACAAAACAAGAGCATTTAATTCTAAATGGCCTAACCATACCCTAGTTATAGAACTTCAGGGTCATCCCAGGTACTGTGGTCCACACCTGTAATCCTAGCACTTTGGGAGGCCGAGGCAGGTGGATCACAAGGTCAGGAGTTCAAGACCAGCCTGACCAACATGGTGAAACCCCATCTCTACTAAAAATACAAAAATTAGCCAGGTGTGGTGGCACGTGCCTGTAACCCCAGCTACTCAGAAGGCTGAAACAGGAGAATCACTTGAACCTGGAGGCGGAGGTTGCAGTGAACCAAGATCGCACCACTGCACTCCGGCCTGGGCTATAGAGCGAGACTCCGTCTCAAAACAACAACAACAAAAGAACTTCAGGATCTACTCCAGGGACAGAAGTCCAAATATTGTTGGAATTCAGAGATCCTACAGACTTATGGATATATCAGTGACAAGTGAGAACCTCATCCCATCCCAAACAGAGAGTTTAAGTTCAAAATCATGATACATTAAACAAAACATTTTAGTGAATATACTAAAAAATTAAACCCACCTATGCCAAAGAACAGAAGCATAGCAGATGAGAAAACCCAAGAATACTCGAACATATGTTTTGGTCCTCTGGCACTTTAATCAATTGAATCAACATAAATTTTAAGATTCCCAATATTTCTTTGTGAATCTGACACAAAAAGGCAGCTGGAGAAACAGCATCAAGTGACTATACGGACGACATAAAAATGGACTCTTATAGGCAGGCTTGGCGGCTCATACCTGCAATCTCAGTACCTTGGGAGGCCAAGGTGGGCAGATCACCTGAGGTCAGGGGTTTGAGACCAGCCTGGCCAGGAGGCGGAAGTTGCAGTGAGTCCAGATTGCGCCACTGTTCTCCAGCCTGGGTAACAGAGGGAGACTCTGTCTCAAAACAACAACAACAAAAATAGCAACAAAAACAAATGATTGAGTGACGGAAAGCCCTTTTGTACAGGTATTATTATTATGGTTATTACTCTTTTCTCACTTATGGTTCAAAAGTTCCTGCTTTTGAGAACCACCTCTCTCCTTTCTCAGGCTCTTTTCTTAGCGGGCTGGTGGAAGCCAAGGCTTGCAGAGAGAAATGACTCAGCCAAGGCCCTCCAGGCCTGTCTGCATCTGACGTCCAGGCCTATTCACACTTCCAGGCAGCTCCTGCCCTCCACACAATCGTAACACCTGTTCCAGCCTCACACATGGCACCCCTTCAAATCTCACACAGCCCCATGGAGCTGGAGCAGCTGCCAACCAAGAAACTGAGGCTCAGAGAAGTGATGTGACTCCTCCGAGCTGATGGTGGCATCTCCTGGGTGCTGCCTCTTGTCCAGGGGCCTTAGAGCTGCAGCTGGCAGAACTCCAGGCTTGACTATCAACCGGTGCATCCCAGCCCCACACCTACCTGCCCCGGCTGCCGCTGGACCAAGATCCAGTGAGCAATTACTCAGCCCAGGCTGAACTCCATGGAGGAAATTCCTCCCTTGCAGCTTTGCTCCCTCCCTCCACAGCCAGGAACTACCTCCCCCAAGGCCAGTTCATCTCTTGGCAACACTGGCATTTGTAGAAACCCAGGCTTGGCTGTGAGCTGGCAGCAGGTAGGAGGTGGGGAGAGCTTGTGCCAGGTATTCCGCCAACACAGCCAGCTCTGTGTTTCATTCAGTCATTCAACAAACATTTATGGAGGGTCTGCTGGGCCAAACACTGGGTCTGTATGTTGTTGGCTGCTGGAAGAAGTAGATCAGATGATGAGTGTTTTAAAAAAGCCCAGCACACAGCAAGGGCTCATGTAGCTATTCTTCCCTGAGCACCTACTGTGTGCCTGGCACCATGTGTGGCCCTGGTTGGCCTGAGAGGGAGACAGGATCAGACCAGGAAATCAGAGTAAAGAAGAGCCTGGGAAACTGATCAAACCTGTTATGGCTCATGGAGCCCATACTCCGGCACTGGGCGCAGCCCTGGCAGTGTCTCGCTTAGGTCATGACAGCCCTGAGCAGTGGGACTGCTACTATCCCTGCCACACAGAGTGGAGGGAGAAGGCCAGGACTCTGCCCCAGGCTTAGCACTGCTCTAAGATCTCCCGACCCGGCACGGTGGCTCATGCCTGTAATCCCAGCACTCTGGGAGGTAGAGGCAGGTGGATCGCTTGAGGTCAGGAGTTTGAATCCAGCCTGGACAACATATTTAGGAGAGAATGAGCAATTGTAGAACACCTACTAATTGGGTCAACTCCCTTCATGAGCAATCTATCCATCCATCCATTCATTCAATAAATCTTTATTAAGACCCACCACAAGGCAGGCACTGGGGACACAGCAGTGAATAAAATAAGCAAAACTAAAGCTTCCTACAGTGCCAGTAAGAGCACAACGTCTGGAGCCAGATGCCTGAGTTCAAGTCCCAGCTCTGCCACCTACTAGCTGTGTGATCTTGGGCAAGTAGTGTGACCACTCTAAAACTCATTTTTGGGGGGTTTATTTTCGTTTGTTTGTTTGTTTTTGAGATGAAGTTTCGCTCTTCTTGCCCAGGCTGGAGTGCAGTGGCATGATCTCAGCTCACTGCAATCTCTGTCTCCCTGGTTCAAGCAATTCTCCTGCTCCAGCCTCCCGGGTAGCTGGGACTACAGGCATCCACCACCATGCCAAGCTAATTTTTTATATTTTTAACAGAGACTGGGTTTCACCATGTTGGCCAGGCTGGTCTTGAACTCCTGACCTTAGGTAATCCACCTGTGTTAGCCTCCCAAAGCGCTGGAATTACAGACATGCGCCATTGCCCCTGCCAGGGATCTGCATTTTAATAGCTATCACTGGTGATGGTTGTACTGGGACCCAACATGGCCAACTAGGCCTGGAACTGGGCAGAGAGGCAAGTTATCCAGGCAGAGGCAAGAGCAGGACCCAGGATGTGAGATGGGTTGGAGTACGCTCTGGTTTATTTCAGACAGGAAGGAGAGAGAGGAAGGGGGAGGAGGAAGGATGTGGGGAGGGAGTAGGGATGGAGGAAGGAAGGGAGGAGGGAAGGAAGGATGGAGAGGAGAAGGAAGAAAGAAATAGGAAGGAAGGAAGGAAGGAAGGGAGGAAGGGAGGAAGGGAGGAAGGGAGAAAGGGAAGAAGGGAGGGAGGGAGGGACGGAGGGGAAAGAAAGAGGAAGAATGAATGAAGTAAAGAATTCTCATTTGTCCCAAGCTTGCCCAAACTGAGTTTGCAGCCAGACCACAGGGCTTTCATTTTCTCCCCTGATTTTTCTGCCAGAGGCAGGAAACATTCTCCCTTGGGAAGCTCAGAAATAGCTGAGCTCAAAAACTAGGCTGGGTGAGGATTTCAGGCTACAGGGAGGGATTTACACCAAAGGCTTCTGGAGAGTCTAGAGGTTAAGGGCACAGCCACTGGCGCCAGTCGGCCTGGGTTCAAATCCCAGTTCTGCCCCCTTTCTGGCTCTGTGACCCTGATTTGGCCTCAGTTTCTCTCCCACAAAGCAGGAATCAACAACAGTGCCAGGCATGTTTGCATCTGGGCATTCGCATTTCACCGGCGGGACTTGCTTCCTCTCCATCTTTGCAGGCTCCACTCAGCCAATTCTCTCCTCGGCAAGGCAAGATGAACCCCCAAGTCCAGGCTTCCACCTGGCCCGTTTAGCAACCCCAATAGAAACAAAGTGCCTCCCCCTCCAAGGGTCCAGCGAAAATCCCAGTCCTAGCTCTCATTGGCTGAAAGGATACAGTGTTCCGATTGGTCAGTACTGAGTGCATGCCCCACCCCTGATGATGGAGTCGGCCCCACCCAAAACCCTTGGACACAGGCACAGAGAAGGGAAAGTCCATGCTGGGTAGGAACTAAAAACAGATGTCCCTACAAGGGCCCACAAAGGACAAGAATAGGAGAGAAGCCATTGGCCGGGTGCGGTGGCTCAGGCCTGTAATCCTAGCACTTTGGGAGGTCGAGGCGAGTGGATCCTTTGAGGTCAGGAGTTCGAGACCAGCCTGGACAACATGGCAAAACCCCATCTCTACTAAAAATGCAAAAATTAGCCAGGCATGGTGGCAGGTGCCTGTAGTCCCAGCCACTTGGGAGGCTGAGGCAGGAGAATTGCTTGAAGCAGGGAGGCGGAGGTTGCAGTGAGCTGAGATGGTGCCACTGTACTCCACCTTGGGCGACAGAGCGAGACTGTCTCCAAAAAATAAAATAAAATAAAAATACAAAAATTAGCCAGACGTGGTGGCCCATGCCTGTAATCTCAGCTACTCAGGAGGCTGAGGCAGGAGGATCCCTGGAGCCTGGGAGGTGGGAGTTACAGTGAGCTGTGGTCGTGCCATTGCACTCCAGCCTGGGTGACAGTGTGAGACCCTGTCTCAAAAAAAAAAAAAAAAAAGAGAGAGAGAGAGAGAAGCCACCATAATGTGGTCGAGCACCTAGCATGTGCCAAAAGCTTTATTCACATGATCCTGTTAAGCCTCCTGGCAAACCTGCCCGGCCATGTTGCTTTGGGAAACAGGAAAGGGAGCCTTGAAGGAGGCGAACAGACCAGGCCAAGACCACCCAGAGCTAGCTCTGCTTCCAGCCCTTCCCTCCACACCGGCCCTGTCTGATGTCAACCTCCACGAGAGGGGAACTAACAGGGGCCGTTCATAAGACACTCACTTCGAGAAGAACAGTCGCTGCCATTCCCCATGGCTGAGTCTCTGCTGAGCCTGTCACCCGCCCGACACCCCTGAGACTCTGAGCACTCCAGGCACTTGCCCTGAGTCACACAGCAGGGAGAGGGGAGCCAGGGTCTGCACCTGGGGCTGCCTAAGTCCAATCAGGGTGTGAAAGGCAGGGCCGGCTCCCACCAACGGGGCCAGGGTTAGGGTGGGAGGAGCCGGCCGCCTTTCCAGCGACCTCCTGGACCTTGTCTCAGCTGTAAGAGGGCCCTAGCTTCTGCTCTCATCTGGATGTGACAAGAAACAGCCCAGCAGCTTGCCCTAGACAGGGTGGGGGCGGAGCTGGAGAGGGTGGGAAGGGAGGCGCCAGCCAAGCTCCCTGAGGGGCGGTGAGGAGAGTGGGCGCCAGGGCTGGAAGGCTTGGATTTGAATCCAGTTCTGCCCCTTAAATCCTGTGTCGATCAGCAAGGACCTGACCTCTCTGGTCTCTTCTGCAAAGTACGTCCAGGCAACCGCCTGCAGGTGTGGGAAGCTCCCTGGAACTGGTGCTTGGTAGCTGACATTTACACAGCCCCAAGCCTGGCCAAAACCTGGGACTGACCCAGGAGGAGCGCTTCCTTCATCACCACCTGTGTGGAGGGGGGTGCTCTTGTTATTATCGCCACTTTACAGAGAAGAAACTGAGACACAGAGGAGATGACTTGCCAGATAAAGTCACACCATTAGGAAGCGTCAGAGCAGGGACTGGAACCCAAGCAGGTCTGGCCAGAGAGCCCGCCTCTTGGCCACTACCCAGTGCCTGAATGCAGTCAGGGGTCCAGGTTAGCAGCTCCCTACCCTGTTGCTGTTGACATCTACCAGTGTTTCTGGAGTTAGGGCCTACCCTGAGTCTGGAAATGGAGGTGGGGTAGAGGGCAGGGTAGAGGGCAGGGAGGAGGGGAAACTTCCCCATTTTCCATCCCAAACAGCCACCCTGCTGGGAAAACAGGCCCAGAGTGGGGGTATGTGCAGTGCCCCAAGTTGCACAACCGTGGGGTCAGGTATGGCTTATCAGGACACCGTCTGGCGCAGCCGGCATCTGCTGGATCCCCTTCACTTATTCTCCCTCTCTCCCTCTCTCTCCCCTCTCTCTCTCTCTCTCTCTCTCTCTCTCTCTCTCTGTCTCTCTGCTCAGTGGGGTGGGGGCTGCCTCCGCGCTGGCTCCACACTGACTCCACGCTGGCTACAGGACATTTGTTACTGTGTCAGTTCTAGCTCCCACCCCGATGGGGGCCGGCAGGCAGGGGGCTTCCTGGCGGCCCTGGGAAGGAGGAATGCGCCCCCACCCCCGTCCCCATATGGCCTCCTTCCTGGCCCATCTGCTTCCCATTGCCCTACGTGGCTGCTGCGGGGCTGCTGGAGCCCGCCCGCAGGGGTGTGAAGTTTATGTGGCTGGGCCTGGAGCCGGCGGTGACAGGGCCACACACGTTCACACAGACATACACTGGACACCCCCCACCAGCCCTGCTGCCTGTGTGTGCACCCATACACACATCAGTCCACCCCCCACGTCCCCAAATATACCCACAATCTCACATTCACTCCCATCAACTAACACCAGAGATCTCCAACTCACACCAGAAATCCCAACTCACACACACGGACCCGTGAATGCCATACCAAACCCTGACACACACACACACACACACAACAACCCACTCTCAGAACAGACCCGCACTCACAAACACAGACACACAGATTGGTACATGCTGAGTCATACCCCCCAATACCCTTCCCAGATGTGCCCCTACACTCACACCTGCACACACACACATCTCTGACCCCACACACAAAGACACACCAGCTTTCCCAGATGACACAAACACAAAACGGGGATTTCCACATAGGCCCAGGCCTCGGAGAGGCCATTGGGTAGGGAAAGGGCCCCCTCCAAGGCACAGGACAGCCTCTCCCCCAAACCCCCTCACAAGAGCCCAGACCCCTGTGCCAACACAGGCCACACACTGTCCCATCTCCTCCTTATTCAAAACTGGAGGCCGTGGAGGTCATTCCTCAGAGGGGCCTGGAGGCCTCGGTAGGCCTCCAGGGAGTGTGGGCAGAGACCAATTCCAACCCAGGCCCCTGCACTAGGCACCCAGCGCTCCAGCTCAAACCCCGAAGGGAGCCGCAGAGTCCCCTCTGCCCGGGCACCTGCACCAACCCCAGTAAGATCCTGTCCCTCACCACCACTTCCAGGGGCCTCAAGGAGAATTCAGGGATCTGTGAACTTGGACTGGGGAAGAGAGGGATGTCCTGATTTTCACTAACTGCCAACTGGAATTTGGCATTTCCTTCCCTACGAGCAGACATGGGAAACCACAGTGGCAGTGGCTGGATGGTGGCTTTGTCACTCAGAAATCCCTTGTCCATGTCTCTTTACAGTGTTACAGAAAGAGCATTCATCCCCTTTCTGATTTCAAAATTAACATAGTCACCAGGCTAGACATTAGATCTTGTTATTAAGTGCATTATCAAAAAAGCAGGCTAGGCACAGCGGCTCACAACTGTAATCCCAGCACTTTGGGAGGCTGAGGAGTTGGAGACGAGCCTGGGCAACATGGTGAAACCCTGTCTCTACCAAAAAACAAATAATTATCCAGGTGCAGTGGTGTGGGCCTCTGGTCCCGGCTACTCAGGGAGCTGAAGCGGGAGGATCACTTGGGCCTGGGAGGTGGGGGCTGCCGGGAGCTGTCATTGTGCCACTGCATTCTAGCCCGGACAACAGAGTAAGCGCCTGTCTCAAAAAAAAAAAAAAAAAAAAAAAAAAAAAAAAA
>NW_016107377.1:604551-606606 GCF_001604975.1 Cebus imitator
AAAAAAAAAAAAAAAAAAAAAAAAAAAAAAAAAAAAAGCACAGCTGTCACTATATCAAGCATTCAGCGATTAAATATTTTAATGACTCTAATATGATGTTTTATTTTCATGCTATACAATTTCATTTATAAATGTAAAACTAAATCTATAAACAAAGAAGAGCTCTATGGCACAGGAGCTGATAAGAGCCCCTGAACTAGGCCCAGGTTTTTCTTTCTTTCTTTTTTTTTTTTTTTTTTTTGAGATGGAGTCTTGCTCTGTCACCCAGGCTGGAGTGCAGTGGTGCAATCTCGGCTCACTGCAACCTCCGCCTCCTGGGTTCAAGTGATTCTTCTGCCTCAGCCTCCTGAGTACCTGGGATTACAGGCATGTGCCACCATGCCTGGCTAATTTTTGTATTTTTAGTAGAGACAGGGTTTCACCATGTTGGTCAGACTGGGCTCAAACTCCTGACCTCATGATCTTCCCACCTTGGCCTCCCAAAGTGCTGGGATTACAGGCATGAGCCACCGCGCCCGGCCTCCAAGTACTACTATGATTATAGCTTTTTACAGTGAGGACCACAGCACAGTTGGAAGAGCTTGCCCAAGGTTACACAACTCTAAATGGCTAAGCCAGGATTTGAACCCAAGCAGCTGGCTCACCCTTGAGCTCCAAGTTATTCTGTCTGTGGGAACCCAGTGCCCAAGCCCCACCCCCAAGAAGAGGATCCCCGGACCTAGGAGGCCGCTCCACACACACCATCCACCCTGGGTACCTGGAAACCTCCTGGCCAGCCCAGGACAGGTCCTGCTGACTGCCCCAGCCAGAAGGGAGCCAGGGCGGTGTTTACAATGTGTGAGAATTCTCACCACGTAGCAGTGGCAGGCAGAGCAGGCTCCCAGCTCCCAGGTCCCAGCTCTGCTACAGGTTTTACAGTAAGTTGAAAATGAGCTTCCTCTGTGGGGCCTGAAGAGGCAAGAACAGAGCTGGGGCCCTCTGTCCCCTATTGTCCATTCACCTGACCCTCTGCTTGTCAGTAGCTGAGGAAACCTGTCCCCTGCTAGCCAGAAACCAAGTCACCAGAAAGAGAGCTGAGGTTTTCTTTGTCCTCCACAGCTTGGCTTTGTCCATTCATTCATTCATTCATTCATTCCTTGAGCATTTCTTGAGCACCTACTGTGTGCCGGGTTGGAGGCAGAGGTTATAGCTGTGAACCAAGTTCCCACCCTCACTGAGCTCACAGCAGGTGGAAGAGACAGACAAGAAACAAGTGAACCAGAGGCATGCAAGAGAATAAAAAGAAATAATGGTCTTTGCTGGAGGCAAAGAGAAAGGCTAAGGCAGCAGGGCTTAGACACATGGTCTGAGAAGCCTTCTCTAAGAAGGTGATCTTTGAGCCCCAGCCTAGCAGAAATGAGGGAAACAGCTGCAGAGACAGCAGGGGTAAGAAACGGTGTTCTGGGAAGAGGGAATGGCAAATGCAAAGACCAACGCCTGGCTGCCCTGAACTTCACTTCTGCCTTCTCTGAGTCTGAGTCTGAAATTGGTCCTTTGGGCCGGGCGCAGTGGCTCATGCCTGTAATCCCAACACTTTTCAAGGCCAAGGTGGAAGGATCACCTGAGATCAAGAGTTCGAGACCAGCCTGGCCCAACATGGTGAAACCCTGTTTCTACAAAAAATACAAAAATTAACTGGGCATGGTGGGGGCCCCTGTAGTCCTAGCTGCCTGGGAGGCTGAGGCAGGAGACTCACTTGAACCTGGGAGGCGGAGGCTGCAGTGAGCCCAGATTGTGTCACTGCACTCCAGTCTGGGCAACAGAGCAAGACAGAAAGAAAAGAAAAGAAGAAAAGAAAAGAGAAATTAGTCTTTTGCCCCTTCCCCAAGTCCCACATCCTGGAGGGTAATCTGCCTTCCCTTTCCTCCAGTCATTCTCCCATTCCTCCTCTTTCCTTCTAATCCAAGGCCCCAGGGTATTAATTATATATTACCCTTCCCTTCCCTTCTCTCCCCTCCCCCTTCCTTCCTCTCCCTCTCCCTCCCCTGTCCTCCTCTCCCCTCCCCTCCCTTCCCC
>NW_016107377.1:606725-615845 GCF_001604975.1 Cebus imitator
CCACCTTTCTTCTTTGAAACAGGGTCTCGCACTGTCTCCCAGGCTGGAATACAGTGACACGATCACGGCTCATTGCATCCTCAACCTCCCAAACTCAAGCAATCCTCCCACCTCAGTCTCCGGGAGTAGCTGGGACTACAGGTGTGTGCCACCATGCCCAGTTATTTTTTAAATTTCTTGTGGAGGCAGGATCTTGCTATGTTGCCCCGGCTGGTCTTGAACTCCTGGGCTCAAGCTATCCTCCTGCGTCAGCCTCCTAAAGTGCTGTGATTGCAGCTGTGAGCCACCATGCCCAGCTTCACTTTCTCTTTCTATGTCCCTCTGCCAAGGGCATCCTTCTGTTGTGTTGACTGGGATGGAAACCCAGGAGTCAAGAAGCTGGTGTTTTCTGCCCTCTGTTCTTCCTTGGGCTTCTGATACAGTGCCTGGCCCATTCTCACTTGACAGATGAGAAACTGAGGGTTAGAGCGTACCTTGGGGTGGCTCCAGCCCCACCATGGCAGCTGCAGGCTGGGCACCTGCAGGTCCCGGGCCCTTAACTTTGATCTTATTTTAAATTATTATTATTATTATTGAGAGACGAAATCTCATTCTGTTGCCCAGGCTGGAGTGCAGTGGCTCAGTCTCGGCTCACTGCAACCTCCCCTCCTGGATTCATGCGATTCTCCTGACTCAGCTTCCCGAGTAGCTGACACTACAGGCATGTGCCATTATGCCCAGCTAATTGTTTGTATTTTTCTTTCTGGTAGAGACAGGGTTTCACTATATGGCCAAGCTGGTCTCAAACTCCTGACCTCATGATCCACCCGCCTAGGCCTCCCAAAGTGCTGGGATTACAGGTGTGAGCCACCGCGCCCGACCAACTTTGATCTTATGAATGGCCTCCACTTTCAGGGGCCGCCCCAATTTCTAGTGTGATTCAGGTGTCCCCCTAGGCCATGTGGCACAGCCTTGGCATCTGAGTGTGCCACCATGCCCTGAGTGTCTCAGCCTCAACTTGTGGCCCATGGGACGGACCTTGGTGTTACAGCACCCATAAGCGAACGGTGTCTCCCGTTGCTCCCTTGTCCTGGGCCCCAGGCCGCGATTTAGTCCTCCTGTCCCAAAAGGGAAGAAGGGCCTATTCAGCCGGGAGTTCATCGAGGCCAGGGGAGCCTGGGCCTGAAGGCGTCCTTCCAGGGTGGGGACTGGGCGGGCGCGTCCTGCTCCTCCACCTGCCGGCCTGGCGCGCGGGGGTCCCGGGAGGGCCGGGGAATGCGCGGGGGGTGCCCGCCGCCCCCAGCCCGGCTCACGTTTCCGGCCCCCGCCGCCCCCTCGCCGCCGCCGCTGGCGGCCTCCTCATTAAGGCGCCTCGCCTTCCACCTCCGAATTTTCCACGCAGGGTTAGCCTGGCGACGCGCTGTCTGCGGGCCCCATAAAGGCGGCCGTGTGCTGCATTCGTCTCGCCGGGGCCGCGGCCTGGAGGGGCGCCCGGGCTGCGAGGGGCCTCCGCCCGCGGCTGCAGAAACGGCCCCCTCCCCGGCCGGGCGGGCGCAGCCTCCAAACTCCAAGTTCAGAAACACGCGGAAGACAAAGAGCCCCGCGGCGGCCTGCGCTGGGCCTGCTCCGGGTGCACAGGGGCCTCGGGACCCACGGCCCCGTCCGGCCGACCTGGACAGGAGGGGCTTCTCCGAGCCTTTGCAGGAGGGCAGAGGAGGCTCAGGGTGAAGGTGTCCCAGGTCGTACCGGAGGAGGGGGGCCATTACGAGTCGGCTCCCAGCCCAGCTTCGCTGTGGAGTCCCTGCCCCGTGCCAGGCACTATTCTAGGGACTTGGGGTATTGCAGGGAGCAGAAGCAAAGCTCCCTGCCCTCCTGGGGCCGACTTTCCATCGGAGGAAGCAGACACTGGCAAAGAACCCCCTGAAATAAAGTGTCAGGTGCCAGTGAGTGCTGGGAAATAACGCAGGGTTGCGGAGTGAGGGTGGTGGGCTTGAAATGGCTCCTGCGATGGTCAGGGAAGCTTTGTTTTTATTTTATTTTATTTATTTTATTTTATTTATTTTTGGAGCCAGAGTTTTGCTCTGCCCAGGTTGGAGTGCAGTGGTGCCATCTCAGCTCACTGCAACCCCCCCAACCCCCAGGATCAGGCCATTCTCCTGCCTCAGCCTCCCAAGTATCTGGGACTGCAGGCCTGCGCCACCATGCCCAGCTAATTTTTGTATTTTTATTAAAGACAGGGTCTCACCATGTTGGCCAGGCTGGTCTCAAACTCCTGACCTCAGGTGATCCACCAACCTCGGCCTCCCAAAATGCTGGGATTATAGGCGTGAGCCATCATGCCTGGCCACCCAGCTGATTTTTGTACTTTTAGTAGAGATGGGGCTTTTGTACTTTTAGTAGAGACAGGAGTTAGAGACTATGTTGGCCAGGCTGGTCTCTAACTCCTGATCTCTAGTGATCCAACCAAAGTGCTGGGATTACAAACATCAGCCATGGTGCCTGGCCGTAAGGTCTTTTTGAGGGATGGAGTCCTGTGGACATCTAGACCCTGCCTGCCAGGCCCTGCTGTCCTGTTGCCACTGGTGCCTCTGCTGGAAGCCCCCTCATTAAAACATCTTCCTGGAAGAGTGTTGCAAGAAGCAGAAAACGCATACACAAAGGCCCTGTGGCAAGACCGTGCTTAGCTATCATTCCTTCCCCATTTACCATAGGTACTTCTCATGCTTTCTTTCTTTCTATTCCTTTCAACCACTCTGCCAGTCCAGAAATCTGCAGAATGTCCCTCTTCCAGCTGAAGGCACTGAGGCTCAAAGAGGTTAAGAGAGTGAACCGAGACCCCCTAGCAGGTCGGTAGCCAAGCTGAGAGTTGAACCAGGATCTCTCCTCTGGTCCATTGATGTGACAGGGCAAGGTCAGGTCCGATTCACGTCTGATTCCCCATCTTTTAGCACAGGGACTGTCCCCGGGCAGCAAGGGAGGGACGAAAGAGAGAAAGAGTTTGAAAACAATGTCCACTTCCACACCCGTTGGTAGGATTCTTCCTGGTGACTCGTCTCCATGTGAAGATACGTGTAGTAAAAATATCCTTTTCTTGGCCAGGCGAGGTGGCTCATGCCTATAATCCCAGCACTTTGGGAGGCCCAGACGGGAGGATCACTTGAGGTCAGGAGTTCAAGACCAGCCAACATGGTGAAATCTCCTCTCTACTAAAAACACAAAAATTAGCTGGGCATGGTGGTAGACGCCTATAATCCCAGCTACTTGGGAGGCTGAGACAGGAGAATCACTTGAAACCAGGAGGCAGAGGTTGCAGTGAGCTGAGATCACGCCATTGCACTCCAGCCTGGGCAACAAGAGCAAGATTCCGTCTCAAAAAAAAAAAAAAAAAATCATTTCCTGAGCCTTTACTCTGTGCCGGGACTTTCCGTGCATGCAATTCATGTAATTCACATATTCAAGCCTCATCTCTACCACTTTCCAGATGGAGAAATGAGCACGGGAGAGGCTCTTGCCTGGGAGAGTCATGCAGCCAGGGCGCCGCAGAGCTGGGTCTTGAGCTCTAACACTTGCACTCTAAGCCACATTTAGTCACCTACAGGGGTGAAAATGACAGCAATAAAACTGCCAGCCAGCGTTTCCAGCATATTCCATGTGGAAACTCACGCAGGCCGAGGTGAGGCTACCTTATTTATCCCCATTAAGTGAATGAGCAAACTGAGGCTGCGTGAGGTGCAGTGAAGGGCGGAGGTAGAATTTGTTCCTGGATTAGACAGTGTTTCTCTTTCCACACCCCCAGCTCAACCTCCTGAATGAGGGGGGCGGGGTTAGTAGCTGGAAGTTGAAGACTGGAAGAAATGCAAAGCCGGCAGTGACTCACATCTACGATCCCAGCACCTTGGAAGGTGGAGGCAGTAGGATTACTTGAACCCAAGAGTTTGAGACTAGCCTGGGCAACATAGCAAGACCCTGCATCTACGAATTCCATAGCCCAATAAAAAGTGGGGCAAAGGTTAATCAGAAAGAAATTCCCACACTAGAAACTATGCAAAACATACGTCTGATAAAGAAACTGCGGCTGGGTGTGGTGGCTCGCGCCTGTAATCCCAACAGTTTGAGAGGCGGAGGTGGGAGGATCACTTAAGCCCAGGAGGTCAAGGCAGCAGTGAGCTACAATCCCGCCACTGCACTCCAGCCTGGGCAACAGAGTGAGCCTTGTCTCAAAAAAAAACCACTCACAAAAAAACCAAGAACCTGTATCCAGACTATCTAATAAACTCTCAAAAATAAATAACAGATGTTGATTTAAAAATGGACCAAAAATGTGAATATTATATCTCTTCACTAATTAAAATATATGGATGAGCTGGGCGTGGTGGGTCACGTCTGTAATCCCAGCACTTTGGGAGGCCAAAGTGAGAGGATCACTGAAGTAAGGAGATCAAGACCAGCCCTCGTCTCTACCAAAAATACAAAAATTAGCCGGGTAGCCTGGCAAGCAACTGTAATCCCAGCTACTTGGGAGGCTGAGGCAGGAGAATTTCCTGAACCAGAGAGGTGGAGGTTGCAGTGAGCTGAGATCTGGCCACTGTACTCCAGCCTGGGGGAGAGAGAGAGACAAAGGAAAGAAACAAAGAGAGGGCAGGGAGGGAGAGAGGGAGGGAGGGAGGGAGGGAGGGAGGGTGGGAGGAAGGGAGTGGGGAGGGAAGGAAGGAGAGAAAGAGAGGTGGGGAGAGAAGGAGGGAGGGAAAGAAACGCATTTCCACGTTTTCCTCCCTGTCTCTTCTCCTGGGCACCCAGTCTTGGTGCCCCCATCCACCCACCCTTTCATGAGGACTGCAACCCTTCCCCAGCCTGGTCCCTGCACTCACTCACTCTCCAACCCCACTCAGTCCATCCACAAAGACAGCTCCTGCCCCTTCCTCCTCTGCCAACCTGCCAGGGAAAGCCACAAGCGGCAGGTGCCTCCGCCCTGGTATCCCACTTCCTTCAGTTCCCACAGCCTATTTCCCACACACAGACAGAGGGAAGTCGCTCCTCCGCATAAAATGCCCCAGTGAATTCCCACTGGCTGTGGCCCATGAGGCTGGTGGGGTGGGGGGAGCAGCCCCTGCCCACCTTCCTCCTACCTCTCCCCACTGCCACACTGACCTCCTGCCATGTCTTGAACACCCTAAGCGTGTCCCCCACCCCAGGGCTCTGGCACTTGTCATCTCTGTGCCTGCCACTTCCTCCCCCTCTTCCAGTTCTCTTCGCCTGGCTGACTCCTACTCCTTCCATCTCTGGGAAGGCTCTGCTTAGTGTCCCCAAGTCCCTGACTAAGCTGTGCCCCCCATGGCTCTCCCACAGCACCCTGCACTCTTCCTGGGCAACATCACTCCCTTCCCTGAGAAGTGGGTTCAAATCCCTGCTCACCCATTACCACCTGGCAGGCCCTTGTGCAAATCCCTGCTCCCTCTGGGACTCCGGCCTCCTCCTCTGTCTGACTGAGGGTGTGATAGTAATGGGGGTGTTTCTCTGGAGGCTGCAGGGAGAACCCATTCCTGGGCTCCAGAACCAGTTGCTCAGCCTCAGCCAGGATCCCTGACATACTGTGTCCTTCTCAAACAGCACAAATCTTTTTTTTTTTTTTTTTAGAGATGGGGTCTCACTGTGTTGCCCAGGCTGGAGGGCAGTGGATGTTCACAGGTTCGATCCCACTACTGATCAGCACAGAAGTTTTGACCTGCTCCGTTTCCGACCTGGGCCGGTTCACTCCTCCTTAGGCAACCTAGTGATCCCCTGCTCCTGGGAGGTCACCATATTGATGCCAAACTTAGTGTGGACACCTGATCAGCATAGCGCACTACAGCGCAGAACTCCTGGGCTCAAGTGATCCTCCCACCTCAGCCTCCTGAGTAGCTGGGACTACAAGCACACGCCACCACGCCCGGCTCTGTTTTTTGTTTTGTTTTGGTTTGGTTTTTTTGAGACGGAGTTTCACTCTTTCACCCAGGCTGGAGTGCAGTGGCCTTGGCTCACTGCACCTGCCGTCTCCCAGGTTCAAGCAATTCTCCTGCCTTAGCTTCCCAAGTAGCTGGGACTACAGGTGTGCACCACTATGCCCAGCTAATATTTTTTTCTATTTTTAGTAGAGACAGGGTTTCATTATATTGGCCATGCTGGTCTCCATCTCTTAACCTTGTGATCCGCCCACCTTGGCCCCCGCAAAGTGCTGGGATTACAGGTGGGAGCCACCGCGCCCGGCCTCAGACTGTGTCCTTCTCAAGCCAAGGCGAACTGTCAGCGCCCTGAGAACAGGGACTTGACTGTTCCCTGCTGTGTCACTCCGGGCCCGGCGACCTTAAGACTCAGTGCACATGTGCTGAATGCAGGAAGGACTGAGCTGCGAGCCTCAAGCCTTCCGCAGACTTGCCCCCTGCCCAGAGAAGAGAGTCGGGATGAGAGCCGTGGCTCAGCCCCGTCAGGGACACTCCAGCCTCTCCTTCCCAAGGCAGTGGACCCCACCAGAAGAAATGACATGGCCCTGCCACGGGACAGGTCCCTTTCCAATTCTGGTGCCTAAATAGAGTTACTACATGACCCAGAAATGCCACTCCTTTATTTCCCAAGAGAAAAAAAAAACTTACCAAATTTCGTACTTTATACATGGCCCTTTACTGTCAATTACATCTTGTACAACCTGTTACACACACACACAGCTACTAAAATGGCTAAGATAAAAGATAAAAACAGGCTGGGTGTGGTGACTCACACCTGTAATCCCAGCACTTTGGGAGGCTGAGGCAGGAGGCTCACTTGAGCCCAGTGGATTGAAACCAGCCTGGGCAACACAACGAGACCCTCATCTTTACAAAAAAATTTAAAAATTGGCTGGGCCTGGTGGCTCACACCTGTAATCCCCAGCACTTTGGGAGGCTGAGGTGGGTGGATCACGAGGTCAGGAGTTCAAGACCAACCTAGCCCACATGATGAAATCCCGTCTGTGCTAAAAATTCAAAAATTAGCCGGGTATGGTGGTGGGCACCTGTAATCCCAACTACTTGGGAGGCTGAGGAAGATAATTGCTTGATCCCAGGAGGTGGAGGTTGCAGTGAGCAGAGGTTGCACCACTGCCCTCCAGCCTAAGCGACAGAGCAAGACTCCATTTCGGAAAATAAATAAATAAATAAATAAATAGCCAGGCATGGTGGTGTGCACCTGTGGTCCCAGCTACTCAGGAGGCTGAGATGGGAGGATCATTTGAGCCTGGGAGGGCGAGGCTGCAGTGAGCTATGATCATGACACTGCACTTCAGCCTGAGTGACAGAGTGAGACCTTGTCCTAAAAAAAACAAAAATAAAACAAAACAAAAGATTAAAACCAGATTAAAAACAAAAGATTAAAACAGTGTCTGATGCCTGTAATCCCAGCACTTTGGGAGGCCAAGGTGGGTGGATCGCCTGAAGTCAGGAGTTTGAGACTGGCTTGGCCAACATGGCGAAACCCCATCTCTACTAAAAATACAAAAATTAACCAAATGTGGTGACACGTGCCTATAATCCCAGCTACTTGGGGGGCTGAGGTGGGAGAATTGTGTGAACCCAGGAGGCAGAGGTTGTAGTGAGCCAAGATCACACCATTGCACTCCAGCCTGAGTGACAGAGCCAGATTCCATCTCAAAAAAAAAAAAAAATTAAAGCTGATAATGACAAGTGCTGACACGGATACAGAGCAACTGGAGCTCTCTCACACATTGCTTGTCGTCCCCACACAAACCTGGACGGAAATATTCACAGCTGTATTCTTCATAATAGCCCCAAAGTGTTTCCACTTATGAACCCAAACGTCCATCAGTTGGTGAATGAATGAACAGAATGTGCTATATTCATCCAGACAATATTATTGGCCACAAAAAGAATGAAGTTATGCACTGCAGCATGGGTGAACCTCAGAAACACTGTGCTACGTGAGAGAGGCCAGACCCAAAAGACCGCGTGATGGCTTGTATGATTCATTGCTATGATTCCATCTCTGTGACATGTCTAGGATAGGCAAAGCCATAGAGATGGAAAGCCGGTTGGTGGTTGCCAAGAGCCGAGAGGAGGAGGAAATGGGGAGTGACTGCTAATGGCTATGGGCCTTCTTTTCAGGTGATGGGATGTTCTGGAGTTAGACAGGGATGATGGTTGCACAACCCTGTGAAGATACTAAAGCCTACTGAACACCCTTTAAGTGGATGTAGCCTTTAAGTGGATGAATTGTGAGGCGTGTGTGTTATATCTCAATACAGCCATTTTTTTAAATCCTGGTGCGGGGCTGGGTATGGTGGCTCACCGCTGGCTCACAGTGCTGGCCTGTAATCCCAGCACTTTGGGATGCTGAAGCAGGCAGATCACAGGGTCAGGAGATCGAGACCATCCTGGCTAATACAGTGAAACCTCGTTTCTAGTAAAAATACCAAAAAAAATTAGCCTGGCATGGTGTTGCACACCTGTAATCCCAGTTACTCGGGAGGCTGAGGCAGGGGAATCACTTGAACCTGGGAGGCAGAGGTTGCAGTGAGCTGAGATCGAGCCACTGCACTCCAGCCTGGGTGACAGAGTGAAACTCCGTCTTAAAAAAAAAAAAAATCCTGGTGCCACCACACCACTTACCTAATGGCTGTGCATTCTTGGACAAGTCCTTTGTCTTTTCTGAGCTCAGTCCCTGCCTCTCCTGAAGGGGTTCTCACCCCATCCACCTCATTCCCTGGAATGATTGAGTCACAGCAGTGAGTGACCTGCAAGGTGAAGATTCTTGGTCTCGGTAGAGATTCGTGGTCTCAGTGAATATTTGTGGTCTTGGTGAAAAGCAGCACTCCAGGGTTGAAGAATGAGCTGTCATAGACACTGAGGTGGAGGATGAGTTCAATTCACTGGCAGTGCTCAGGGTGGGCACCACAAGGCACCCAGATATCACTCCATGGCCCTCAAGAGTGACAGGGTAGGCTGGGTGCGGTGGCTCAAGCCTGTAATCCCAGCACTTTGGGAGGCCGAGGCGGGTGGATCACGAGGTCAAGAGATCGAGACCATCCTGGTCAATAGGTGAAACCCCGTCTCTACTAAAAACACACACAAAAAAAATTAGCTGGGCATGGTGGCACGTGCCTGTAATCCCAGCTAC
>NW_016107377.1:617700-646672 GCF_001604975.1 Cebus imitator
CTGAGGCAGGAGAATTGCCTGAACCCAGGAGGCGGAGGTTGCGGTGAGCCGAGATTGCGCCATTGCACTCCAGCCTGGGTAACAAGAGCGAAACTCTGACTCAAAAAAAAAAATATATATATATATATATAAATTAGTTGGGCATGGTGGCACATGCCTGTAATCCCAGCTACTTGGGAAGCTGAGGCAGGAGAAGTGCTTGAACCTGGGAGGTGGAGGTTGCAGTGAGCCGAGATTGTGGCATTGCACTCCAGCCTGTGTGACAGACAGAGACTCTGTCTCGAGGAGAAAAAAAAAAAAAGCAGCAGCATTTTGGGCTGCTAATCACGTGCCAGGCTTATTCTTTCTCTGTTCATATGAGATACATACAATGGGCTGGGCGTGGTGGCTCCTGCTTGTTATCCCAGCACTTTGAGAAGCTGAGGCAGGAGGATCGCTTGTGCTCTGGAGTTTGAGACCAGCCTGGGCAACGTGTCGAGACCCCGTCTCTACAAAAGAAAAAATATATATACAAAAATTAGCCAGGTGTGGTGGCATGTACCTGTAGTCCCAGCTACTGAGGAGGCTGAGACGGGAGGATCACTTGGGCCCAGGAGGTCAAGGTTGCAGCCAGCCGAGATCATGCCACTGCACTCCATCCTGCGAGACAGAGCAAGACCCAGTCTCAAAAAAAAAAAAAAAAAAAAAGAGAGAGAGAGAGAGTACATACTATGTATATTTTAGGGATTGTATAATCATCTATAATTGCAAAGTTTTCAGAACACATGAGGACTCCGAGTAACACATACAATCTGCTTGTGCTGGGCTTTTAAGCTGTTGATGGTGTTTACTGAAGCATGCTGGGTAAAATGTATGTGTTTATGTGCTTTTTATTTTGTTATTGGGTCAAAGATTGAGCACACTTTGGTGACCTGCAAAGTGAAGCCTGGAGAAGGAGGGGACTCATCTGGGGTCACAAAGTGAGGCATTGGTGGCATTTGTACCTGCAAGCAGAAGACTGATGACCTTGGGAAAGCCCCTTGCCCAGAGCTGGGTCTTTCCCTGGGGTAAAGATGGGTTTCTTTGAGGGATCCCCATCCTGAGGGCTCCCTTGAGTGACACATTGGTTTCATTTCTCCTTGCTGCTACCTTTTCAGCCCTGGAATAAAGTCTTTATTTCAGCTCATAGCTCCAGCTAAATAGAATTGAGTTTGGTGCCCTGGGTCCCCTAGCCTGAGGACTTTCCAGCTTGTACCCAGAGAGGAAGTGTGCATGGCAAGTCTCCTGGCTCCAGGTTGGGGCTGCCCAGCCCTGGCACTCAGGATTCCAGGGGATGACACAGGATGCCAGACCCTGGGCATCTGCAGGCCAACTCAGGTCCTCAGACTATGGTAAGGGACGCAGAGCACCTGAAACAGTAGGATTATCCTCTAGATGGACTTGGAAAGCTGTGCTACTCTCCCAGAGCCCTTTCTTCATATTCGTAAAATGGGCACAGTCACAGCCACTGAAACTTATACTCTTCCAGGCCCAAGGGCAAGCAATTTATAAGCATTTACTCACTGAATCTGTACAACAACCCCAGGAAGGAAGGGCTTCTTGTCAGATAAGAAAATGAGCACTCAGAGAGGTTGAACAGCTTGCTCTAGGTCACACAGCAGGTAGGCAGTGGAGCAGAGACGGAACCCAGGAAGTTTGGCTCTGGAGCCCCTAACCTCTGCAGGACTGCCTCTTATACCCATATTGCCTTGGGCTGTTGTGATGATTAAATAATCTGTGCAAAACAGGTAGTGAACCGGGACTAAGTGTTTCTGTTACCATCATCATTCACCTGAGTGATTGCTCTTTGCCTCCCTGGGTCCCTATTTCCCTGACTTGGTGAAAAATCCAGGCCAGGCACCATCCTTTATCTCCTCCCTCAGTCTTCTTATCCATGGGTCACCAAACAGCATCCCTGCCTCCTCTGCCACCACCACAGGGCCATGGCCGCCTCCTCAGCTGCTCTTCCTGCTGCCAGACCTGCTCCCATCACAGTGGCCCCAGGGATCTTTCCAAAGAGGAAACCCACTCAGTCCTCTCCCTGCCAGGCCCTCCTGTGGCTCCCCAGTGCCCTCAGGATAAACCTGTAGTGCCCTCAGGATAAAGCCCACCTCTCCCTCTGCGGCTATCACCCAACCCTGGGTTGCCTGCTCATGTGGTAACCTCTGCAATCAGGCCTTAGTGGAGCTTTGACCTAGGGCTCTCTCTCTTCCTGGAGAGAGAGAGAGAGAGAGAGAGAGAGGACAGAGGCAAAATTCTACTCACCTCCCAAGTCTCCTCCTAAGGATTCCCTCCTCCAGACCGCCTTCCTGACCCTCCTGCAGGGTTTGGTGAGTGAATAATAAAAAGTTCCTGGATCTACTTGAGGCTCCAGTGAGCTGTGATTACACCACTGCACTTCTGCCTGGGCAACAGAGTGAGACCCCACCCCCAAATAAAACAATAAATAAGTGCACCTGGATTCATTCCAGGTCCTGAGAAAGACTTGCCTAACCTTTGGCTATAGCCACCGATACACCTGAGGTTGAATTGTAGACCCCAGAGATGTTCAAGTCAATTCCCAGGACTTGTGAATGTGGCCTTATTTGGAAACAGGATCTTTGTGGATGCAATCAAGTAAAGATGAGATCATCCTGGATCAGGGTGGCCGCCATATCCAATGACTGGTGTCTTAAGGGAAACAGATGGCCATCCGGGCGAGGTGGTTCATGCCTGTAATCCCATCACTTTAGGAGGCCGGGGCAGGCAGCTCACCTGAGGTCAGGAGTTCGAGACCAGCCTGGCCAACATGGTGAAACCCCCTCTCTACAAAAAGTACAAAAATTAGCCGGATGTGGTGGTGGCACACGCCTGTAATCCCAGCTGCTCCAGAGGCTGAGGCAGGAGAATCACTTGAACCCAGCAGGCAGAGGTTGCAGGGAGCTGAGATTGTGCCACTACACTCCAGCCTGGATGAGAAAGTGAGACTTCATTTCAAAAAAAAAAAAAAAAGACAGAGAGAAACAGAGACACAGAGAAGAGGCAAGGAAGGGCTCTCCCTTAGAGTCTTTGGCAGGAGTGCAGCCCTGCGATGATGCCTTGATGTCCCGCTCTGACCTCCGGAACCGTGAAGGAATAAACTTCTGCTGTTCTCAACCCAGTTCATGGGAATTTGGTGAGGGCAGCCCTGGGAAACTAATAGATCACCTAACTGTGGGTGTCACAGCAAAGTCTGGCTAAACGAACTCAAAAACAAAAATTCAAAATGGACCAGGTGTGGTGGCTCACGCCTGTAACCCCAGCACTTTGGAAGGCTGAGGCGGGTGGATCACTTGAGGCCAGGAGTTCAAGACCAGCCTGGCCAGCATGGTGAAACCCTGTCTCTACTAAAAATACAAAAAAATTAGCCAGGCTTCATGACACACACCTGTAATCCCAGCTACTTAGGACGCTGAGACATGAGAATCGTTTGAACCCAGGAGGAAGGGGTTGCAGTGGGCCAAGATCGCGCCATTGCACTCCAGCCTGGGTGACAGAGCAAGGCTCTGTCTCGAAAAAAAAAAAAAAAAAAAAGAGGTTCCTAACATTAAAAAAATAAAGAAAAATAGTTGCTTATTTTCTTAACTGACAAAGATGTAAACCAAGCTCTCCACGGCGTCATGCTGGGGACAGTAAAGGCATAAGGATAGAGGGTATTGATCACATGCCACTTGAACTTGACATCTCACCTTCTCACTCTTCAAGGAGGGAATACATTCCTGTAACATTTAGGAAACTGACAATTTGGGCTGGGTGTGGTGGCTCATGACTGTAATCCCAGCACTTTGGGAAGCTGAAGTGGGAGGATAGTTTGAGTTCAGGAGTTTGAGACCAGCCTAGGCAACATGATAAAACTCCATTTCTTCCAAAAATACAAAAATTAGCTGGTTATGATGGCATGTGTGTTTAGTCCCAGCTACTCAAGAGCCTGAGCTGGGAGGATTGCTTGAGCCCAGGAGGTTGAGCCTGTAGTGAGCTGAGATTGAGCCACTGCACTCCAGCCTGGATGACAGAGTGACACTCTGTCAAAAAAAAAACGAGGAAGGAAGGAAGGAAGGAAGGAAGGAAGGGAGGGAGGGAGGGAGGGAGGGAGGGAGGGAGGGAGGAAGGGAGGGAGGAGAGAAAGAAGAAATAAAGAAAGAAAAGAAAGAAAGAAGAAAGAAAGAAAGAGACAATTTGAAAGCAAAGAAGAGCAAGGACAGCCCTGATCTCTGTCTACCAGGAGACCCTTGTCCCAGCTCAGAGGACACCCATGAGTAGCCGTCAGGTCACTAATGCAGCCCAGATGTGCCAGAGATGGCCTTGGCCCCAGACCTGCCTCCCTGGACACTTGCATGGAGACTGGCTTTATAGCCAGTTTATTTCCTGGACTCGTTTTAAAGAAAATCCCCAGGGAGGATCTAATGGCCTGGCCAGATCCTGCTGCTCCCAGCCCCGTTTCTCCCAACCCCACAGCTGTGAGACCCTGCCCCAACAGAGGGGAAGTCTTGCAGGAGAAAGCCAGCCCATAAAGTAGAAGGAATGATGGGGTTAAAAAATGACCATTCGGTAACCACCATCATAACATGTAACTGATTTCGGCAAAAAGAACCAGAAAGAGCTGAAACTTGTGGATGAAAGTTTGAGGCATCATAGGATATTCACATAGTCTCCAAGCACCTCCTCACAAGATACAGATGGAGTGCAAAGCGGGAAAAGAGGAACTTCAGCAAGGAGGAACCTGGCTGGCGGGCACCACTGTAACCAAGCAGTCAAAATTGATGTCAGTGTTGGGATGTGCTGACCTCATGTGCTTCATGACACCTTGTACCTGGAAAGACACACGCTGCTTCTGTGGTTCTGCCCAAAGTGCATATCCCAAATGTAATTATGAGGAAATATCAGAAAAAAAACCGGAGAGCATTCTACAAAACAGCTGGCATGTTCTCTTCAAAAAACACCAAAGTCCTGAAAGACAAAGAAAGGCTGAGGAGATGCCTCGGGATGAAAGAGGTTAAAGTCAGGACGGTCCTGCGCAGCGGCTCACACCTGTAATCCCAGCACTGTGGGAGGCCGAGGCAGGCGGATCACCTGAGGTTGAGAGTTCAAGACTAGCCTGACCAACATGGAGAAACCCCATCTCTACTAAAAATACAAAAAATTAGCTGGGCATGGTGGCGCATGCCTGTAATCCCAGCTACTCAGGAGGCTGAGTCAGGAGAACCGCTTGAACTCCGGAGGAGGAGGTTGCAGTGAGCCAAGATCACACCATTACACTCCAGCCTGGGCAACAAGAGCGAAACACCATCTCAAAAAAAAGAATCAGGACAAGTAGCTGGCCACCATGGCTCATGTCTGTAATCCCCACTTTGGGAGACTGAGGCGGGCGGATTGTTTGAACCCAGGAGTTCCAGAACAGTCTGGGCAAAAGAGTAAGAACTTGTCTCTATTAAAAAAAATTTTTTTTTAATCAAAAAACAAAAATGAGTCAGGACAAGTGAAACAGAGTGTGATCCTTGCATTGCCTCCTGGTCATTCCCTCACAACCCCAAAATGCTGTGAAGGACATCATCGGGACTTTTGTAGAAATGTGCTCATGACTGTGGGTTACAGAGAAGCATTGCACTAATGTTACATTTCCTAATTTTGATCATGAAACTATGGGAGAATGTCCTTATCCTTAGGAAACATAGCTTAAATATTTAGCAGTAAAGAGGCCTTGTGTCTACAACATATTCTCAAATGGTTCAGGCCGGGCGCGGTGGCTCACACCTGTAATCCCAGCACTTTGGGAGGCCAAGGCAGGCAGATCACTTGAGGCCAGGAATTCAAGACCAGCCTGACCAACATGGTGAAACTCCATCTCTACTAAAAATACAAAAATTAGCCTGGTGTAGTGGTGCACGCCTGTAATTCCAGCCACTCGGGAGGCTGAAGCATAGGGTTCACTTGAACCCAGGAGGCAGAGGTTGCAGCGAACTTAGATCGTGCCATTGCACTCCAGCCTGGGCGACAGAGTGAGATTCCATCTCAAAAAAAAAAAAAAAGTAAATGGTTCAGGGAGACAGGGAAGATGTGGATGTGATAAAAGGTTAACGTATTGAATAATCTGAATGAAAGATTCCAGTTTACTGTTTCTTGCCATTTCTGACAGGTTGCAATTATTTCAAAGGAAAATGTCTTAACAGTCTTTTAAAAATGGCTCTCTTCCTCCCTCCCTCCAGTCTTCATCCACCCAAATCCCACCTTCTACAACCCCCTAGGGAACCACTTTTGTTAGATTATTGTCCTAACTTCCAGAGTCTCCGTATACAAATACAAACAAGAGTAAGTCTCGCCGGGCATGGTGGTTCAAGCCTGTAATCCCAGCACTTTGGGAGGCCGAGGCGGGTGGATCACGAGGTCAAGAGATCGAGACCATCCTGGTCAACATGGTGAAACCTCGTCTCTACCAAAAATATAAAACATTAGCTGGGCATGGTGGTGCGTGCCTGTAATCCCAGCTACTCAGGAGGTTGAGGCTGGAGAATTGCCTGAACCCAGGAGGCGGAGGTTGCGGTGAGCCGAGATCACGCCATTGCACTCCAGCCTGGGTAACAAGAGCGAAACTCCGTCTCAAAAAATAAATAAATAAAAGAATAAGTCTCGTGTTGATTATTTTCACCCCTCTTCTGCCCACAGAAGAGAGCATATCTTCAGCTGATTGATTTCTCACTTAGTGATGTGGGGTTTGCTCTGGATGGGAATGTAGACGTTGTGCCACTCTCTTTTCAGCCTTATAGTATCTACCCCTCTAGAACTGACATCCCCTTGGTGGTGCACTCTACCAAGCCCAGCTTTTTTTTTTTTTTTTTTTGAGACAGAGTCACACTCTGTAGTCCACGCTGGAGTGCAGTGGCACGATCTCAGCTCACTGCAACCTCTGCCTCCCAAGTTCAAGCTATTCTTGTGCCTCAGCCCCCCAAATAGCTGGGATTACAGGCACGAGCCACCATACCCAGATAATTTTTGTATTTTTTTAATGGAGACTGGATTTCACCATGTTGGCCAGGGGGTCTTGAACTCCTGGTCTCAAGTGATTCCCCAACCTTTGACCTCCCAAAGTGCTGGGATTACAGGTGTGAGCCATCTCGTCCAGCAAGTTTCTTAATTTTTTTGTAAAGACAATGTCTCGCTATGTTGCCCAGGCTGGCCTTCTCCTGGGCACCAGTGATCCTCACACTTCAGCCTCCAAATAGCTGGACCTACACAGATGTAAGCCACCACATCCAGCTTTCCCAGTTAATAGTACGGAATAACTCAGCCACTGAGTTATTCAGCTCAGGCGTTCCAGGCCCTGGGCTGGGTGGGCACAATTGCCACAAGTTTCTTAAATCCAGGCGTCATCTCCAAGGCCACCAACACTCTGAGCCAGGCTACCATCCTCCCACCTCCCCTCTGGCCTTTTTTTTTTTTTTTTTTTTTTGAGATAGGCTCTCATTCTGTGTCCCAGGCTGGAGTGCAGTGGCACGATCTCAGCTCACTGCAAACTCTGCCTCCCAAACTCAAGCAATTCTTCTGCCTCAGCCTCCCAAGTAGCTGGGAGTACAGGCATGTGCCACCACACCTAGCTAATTTTTGTATTTTAGTAGAGATGGGGTTTTACCATGTTGGCCAGGCTGGTCTCGAACGCCTCACCTCAGGTGATCCACCTGCCTTGGCCTCCCCAGTTGCTGGGATTACAGGAATGAGCCAGCGTGCCCAGCCCCCTCTAGCTTTCTCATGGTCTGCCAGCTTTTGCCTTTCTCCTCCTGGACCCCTGAGCTCCATTCTTCCCAGCAGCCAGGGAGATCTTCGTGGGAAAGGTACAGCAGGCCTCAGCACCAGTCTGCTTTAAAGCCCCTGAGTCTGCTCTAAGGGCTTAGACAAAATTCCCACCTTCTTATCACCACAAGCTCTGCAGAGCTGGGCCCCTCTCCTCTCCCACCATCTTCCCGGTCCCTCCGCCATCCTGGTCTTCCTCGTGGGGGCAGCACATTCCAGCAGGCTTGCTGTGCCCTCCCCCAGGTCCTCCCCTTCGTCTTTCTCCTCCTTCAGGTCCAGGCTGGAATGTCAGCTCTTCAGGGCTCTCACCGCCTTGGCCTGGGGAGCCCCACCCCGCTGTTCCCTAGTGCCTGGCACTCCTTCATTCATCGCTGTAGAAAGCGGCTTGTTTATTTAATCACTGGTTTGTTTTCTGTCTCCCCAACCAGAACATATGTCCCATGAGCGCAGGGATGGCCTGTCTTGTTCATAGCTGTAACCCCAGGACCTGGCACACACGGTCCCCTTGAAACCCCTGAATGAACACCTCTGTACAGTCTCGAGTGGAAGGCACTACTGTCACCAATTTTATAGAGGCAGAAACTATAAAACAAACCACAGAGGGAGGGAGCCTTGCTCCAAGTGTCCTGAGAGGCAGGGGCATGAGCCGGGCCTACCTAACTCCCAGGATGACCGGAGAGCCAGGCTTGGTGACCTCAGGCAAGCCCACCTCTGCGCCTCATTTTCCCGAGGCCAAACCCTCCGGGATTATGTGAAGTCATGAAATCATTCATGCAGAGGCAGCACCTACTGTGGGTGGATGGAGGTGGCCTAGAGGGACCTGCAGGGACCCAGGAAACAGTAGGCCTTCAGCTCATTGATGCCCAACCCCCATTCCCCCAACTCCCTAACTTCCCTTCAGGGAGGGAGGCCACAATTTGGCGATTGTTAGAGAACGTTTTTTTTTCCTTTTGGGAGGAAAGCTGCAAGTCATTAAGGGCTGCTCCCGGCCTGCGGGTCACCATTTCCTGTTTAGAAGAAAGAATCATCTCTCCTTTGGAACATGAAGCTGCCCCCACCCCCAGCCTGACTCTGGGGCTCCGAAGCTCTGGGAAGCTCTGGGACGCCTCAGCTCCTCGCAGGAAACTGGCACCTCCAGCACCTTTTGTGTTCAAAAAGGACACTCATTTTCTCCTGGCCCCAGGAGGCCCCCAGTGGTGAGGTCACCACTGCCGGCCAGTGGGGAGTGAATTACCCTAGCCCAGGACACAAGCTGACTGTCCCCGCGGTCCTGGGAGCAGGAAGCTGAGTGACCCCTACCCTTTGGCCTGGCTTCTCACCCTCCTGGCTCCAGCCAGCCAATTTCCTTGCATCAAAGGCCATTTGGTACCCAGCAACAAGACAGAGGTGTGGGGCTGACACGGAGGCCCGAGGGGCCCGGAGCCCTTGGAAACAGGAAGGACATCCTCTGTCTCCTTGGTCAAATTCCACTCACATCTAGGGGAAGCGGCCAATCCCACCCCAAAAGACCTGCAGTGCTGGGACAGAGCTTTGCTGCCTGCCTAGCTGATAAGGCCCAGGAAGCCAGCTTTGCACCCCGAGGGTCAGATCAGCTTCAAAATTCTAGAAAGGAAGCAAGAGCCACAATGTATAGTGAAGAGCTCGCATGGATGCTGGCGGCTCACCCACATGCCAGCAGGCAAGACACCTGGGCCGAGGGGAAAACCCATCCCATAAGATCCCTGACAGTGTCACCCAGGACTCCAAAGCCCTGTGAGGTTCCCAAGGACAAGATTTTAGGCTGTGTCAGAATATCTAAGCTTCAGGAATTCCTGTCCCCTTCTCCCTTACCAAAGACCTTTCAAAACACCCACCCCTGTATTACAAAGAAGCTTTTTAATATATAAATTAACTGCTTTATTGAATATCAATAAACTGTACATATAACTATACAAAACGTTTCCTTGATACAAAATGCTTGAAATATAAATACCAGTGTACCTTTAAAAATGTAAACATCTTCCTCCCAGGCCCACCTGTCGGGCACCCAAAATAGTTCTGGGAGACACATGGGTCAGACCAGAGCACCCCACTCAGGCCCCCGACAAGTGACAGCCATTACTCACAGTCCCTTTTGAGACATTGTTAAATTGCCCGGGAAACAGGTGCCACCCCGCCAAACAGGAGGTTGAAATAGCTGTCCGGGCTGGGGCATCTAGTCTGCTACCGCCTCCGCAGGCCCCGGGGCTGCACCTGGGGGTGGATTATTGCATAGTCAGTCACACCTCGTGGAGGGTGGTCTGAGGGTTCCTTGTGGGGTGGGGGTGAGGGGAGTAGGGTCCCCTGAGTGGGGTGGGAGCTTCCCAGTGAGCCTGTCAGCTTTCGTCCCGTAGCTCAAAGCAGCTGTATCCAAACAGCTCTGGATACAAAAACCTAGAAAGGCCAGCTCAGGACAGCCCCCGGCCTGGGGCTGCCAGCTGCCCTCCCTCCACAGAAGTGGCCACGGGCAGGCCTCTTCCAGAGCCCACCGAGGGACCCAGGCAGAGGAAACAGAACCAGAAAATGGCCTTCATCAAAGTCCTGTGGGGCTGAGGCAGCCAGAAGTGGGGCGCTCAGGAGGGAATTCAGTGAGAAGGACCTGGCCCTTCCTGCTGGAGCTGGGGAGGCTGTTGGGGAGGAGGCCGGTAAGGAGAGGAAGAAGGAGCCTAGAGGGTCAGCGGGGACATCCTGAGCAGCCGGACTCTTGGTGCTTGTGGAGCAGGGACATTCGGGAGAAGGTCCGAGCGCATGCCTGGCACTGGTACTTCTTGACATCCGAGTGGGTCTGGAGGTGGGCCCGCAGGTTGGAGCGGTCAGCGAAGGCACGGCTGCAGTGGGGACAGGAGAAGGGCTTCTCGCCTGGGGACAGAACGGCAGAAAGGCTGAGTGAGCCGTGGGACAACAGTTGGCAGTGATGGGAATCCCTCCCCACGTGCCCCAAACCCTGAAAGAATCCCATGATCCCAGGAAAGCCAGGCCACAGCGAAACACGCAGCCAGGGTCCAAAGGCTGGGACCTGACAGCTCTACTGCTTCCCATGGTACAACTCCAGGCAAGCTGTCCGGCTTCTCTAAGCCCGCATCTTCCCACCTGTAAAATGGGGCTATTCACCCCCCACTCATAGGGGTCGGTAAGTGACAGGAGATGGGGTACAGCACTCATCATCCTGCAGGGACGTGTGAAGGGGTCTGCAATGAGGACTGCACACTTTTACTGATTGGTCTTACTGTCACTCAATCCTGCGGTGGTCCTCATTTCAGAGATGGTGAAGCCGAGGCCCAGAAGTAGCATGTTCAGGGTCCCCTGGTAGGACCCCAAAGCCTCTGATTTCACCCACTGTCCTTACTGCCTTTAGTCAAGGGACAATGTGGTTGGTGTGCCTTACGGTCCTGGAGTCATTCCTTGATTTACTTTGCTGGGGGCCAAAGCTAGTCAGCCTTACCAGGCCTCCCCAGGCTGGGTAGGCCACCCCCGGGCCCAGCCAGCAGCCTGCTTTCCTCAGCACCCCACCTCCTGCACCGCAATCCCAAATCTTGTCTGTTCTCCAATGAGGCTGTATCCCATAAGGGCAGGGGCTTCCCTGAGTCCATTTAAGCCCCAGCCCAGGGTCTGGGCCCCTTTCTACCACGCAAGAGGCTACAGAAACCTGCGCCCCCCGCCCCCCGACACACCATCTGCCTGGCTGAGGCTGTGTTGGGAACTCAGTCCTCAATAAGCCCTTAGAGAAGAAATAGCTGTTTTTAAAAATAAAAAGGCCTCAGAGGAACCTGCCCCTCACTCATGCCTCGTCACTATCCCTGCTCCAACCAAAAGCCTAGTTCCAAAAACACCAATCATGTTGTTTTGTCTTTTCTTGGGGGCGCAGCATTTTCCAAACAAAAAGTCATAATAGTAACTCATTAAACAAAAACCTATGGAGGCTGGGTGTGGTGGCTCATGCCTGTAATCCCATCACTCTGGGAGGCCGAGTGAGGCAGGAGAATTGTTTGAAACCAGGAGTTTGAGACCAGCCTGGGCAATAAAGAAAGACCCTGTCTATAAATTTTTTAAAAATCTATGGAGCTCCTACTATGTGCCAGACACGATTCTATAATACTGAACAGTCTTTTTAAAAAATATGCAATTCTCCAATCCCTTCACACCCAGTCCGATACGCCCCAAGGCCAGGGCTGGCCTGTTAAATCCAGTGCTGGATGGAATTTTTTTTTTTTTTTTTTTTCCTGAGACGGAGTTTCGCTCTTGTTACCCAGGCTGGAGTGCAATGGCGCGATCTCGGCTCACCGCAGCCTCCACCTCCTGGGTTCAGGCAATTCTCCTGCCTCAGCCTCCTGAGTCGCTGGGATTACAGGCACGCGCCACCATGCCCAGCTAATTTTTTGTAGTTTTAGTAGAGACGGGGTTTCACCATGTTGACCAGGATGGTCTCGATCTCTTGACCTCATGATCCACCCGCCTTGGCCTCCCAAAGTGCTGGGATTACAGGCGTGAGCCACCATGCCCGGCCTGGATGGAATTTAAGAGCTGGGAGTGAATTAATTCCATCACCTCCTGGGTACCTAGGGTGCTACACTGAGCTAGCAGGGTAGGAGGGAGTCCAGAGGATGCTTCCAATGGGACCTGTACATTCAACAGTGACCTATGGAGTGCCTGAGAGCTGGGCTCCGTCTCTGGAAATGCACCACTCCACAGGGTGGGGGACCTGGGACGGGGGAGGGGATGGCTGGGCGAGCATGCTACTCCACTCTGCCACTGCCCAGCAGCCTCCGCACGCCAGGCCTGAAGGGTTTGTTGATTGCATTCTGAGTCTTCATGTGAAAGAGAAAGTTAAGTTCTCACTTGTGAACTAAGGGCTGACTCTGGAGATCTGGTAAAGGGGCTGGAGTCCATTCGTAAGACTGGGCGGGATATGATGGCACCCCCTTCCCAGGGCTGTGGTGAAGCCCTGAGCACTGCCTCCTGCACAATAAGTGCTCTAAGTGTGATGAGACACACCCGAACAAAAGAGGAAGGAGACATTCTAGGACATGATGGGCTCTGGGAGTGGGGCTGTGTGCACACGCAGGAGTCGAAGACCACCACTCCTCAGATCCCGCGCCCCGCAGACGCCTTCATGGTTCTCCTGGCAAGTGTGAAATCGGCACCAGGCCGGCGGGGACAAAGGCCGCCGAGGGGGGCACCATACATGCGATACCCCCCGGATTAAAGGGGCCTGCCACGCACTGGGCCAGCAGCTGTGACTGGAACAGGTGCTGGGCACCGCTGCCCCATGCACCTGCTCTACCCCTCCCAGCCCCCACCCACTGGGCCCACCATTAAGGCACACAATGGGAGTCAATGAGGACAGCAGTGATACATTTCAAGGGGATTTCTGTGTCTCAGCCGTGCCTTTACATTAAAATAATGCCGGATGGGGGGCGAGGGGGGGGGGCAGGAGAGCAGCACCCTGAGGGGTTCAACGCTCCCAAAATAGAGCCCTGTGAGCTGGGCAGGCACCCAGAAGGCCAGGCAGTTGGACCTTTACATGTTAAAATCAGGGCTAAGGGTGCACAAAGGAAGAGAAATGGGTAGCCTTAGTCGAATAAGATGCCAGTAAAAAGTTCTACCTCTTCTCCACAACCAGAAAGTTTTCTAAGCATTTAGTAAATTTTCGAGACACCAAGACTCACGTCTTGGTCTGCCCCAAAGATGCCATTTCCTGGTCTGCCAGATAGGACTGAGTGGGGGTGGGGAAGCAGACCAGAGAACCATCAGGTATAATAAATTACTGTAAAGTGATTAGCATAAAGTGATTATCAACCTTCACAGCCACTCTCTAAAATATACGCTATCATCATCCTCCCCTGAGGCTCAGAGAGGTTAAGTTGCTTGCCCAAAGTCACACAGCAGGGAAGCAGAGCAAATGGCAAGGAAGCATTTTGTGAGCATTTAGCAGGTACCAGGCACTTTGCCAGGTGCTTCCCATACGCATTCCTGCATTTAGCCTGGATAGAAACCCCACAGGCTGCTCTCATGCCCCTCTGAAAGATAGGGAAAATGAGGCTCACAGAAGTGAAACATCAGCCCAAGCTTTGAGAAAGTTCTCAAAGCAGGATTCAGAGCCAGGTGGGGGGTCTGACAGCATCCTGTCTGGCCAGGGAGGGGTGAATCAGGAGAGGGTGGGGCCGAGTGGACCCCTTCACACCTGGCCACCACCACAAGGTGCTGGTAGCACCTTTCCCATATCCAGCTCCTACCCATTTGGTTGAGAAACTGGCTACAGGGGATTGTGAAGGTGTCTGCTTTGCCCATCTGCTTAGCTGATGATGGAACATTTCTGCCAAAGGTTTCCAGAGAAGCCAGGCCCCTGAACTTGGGCTAGAAGTTAGGAGACTCGGGGCCTCCATGTACAACTTTGCGAATGAGAAAGTAAGCACAGATTCACAAAAGCTGGCAGAGAAAGCAGTGGGGCGGGCCAGGAGGGGCACTTACCAGTATGGGTCCGGACGTGGCCTTGCAGCAGCCAGGGCCTGGAGAAGGCCTTCCCGCAGGTGCCACAGACGCAGGGCAGCGTGTGGCTTCGGATGTGCATCTTGAGGGCACCCAGGCTGAGGTATTCCTTGTTGCAGTATTTGCAGTTGAAAGCCTTTCGAGACTGGAGATCCTTGGCCTCAGAGAGCTGGACCAGCTGCTTGGGCACTTGGACCAAGCCTGGGAAGGCAGCATAGGCCTCAGCCTCCAAGGAAGAGGCCGAAGTGGAGGAGAAGGACGAAGGAGCCGGTGAGGGTGGGCTGGGGGGCTGGGAGCCTTTCCCGCTGTCCTCATCCGACAGGGAGGTCAGCTCTGCTGCCCTGGGGCTCTCCTGGAGCCGAAGGGAAGCCCAGGCAATTGGCTGGGCTTGCGGGGCCAGGACTGAGTCCCAGATGAGCGTTGGCAGTGAGGCGGTGGGGTTGAGGATCTCCGGAGGTGGGATGGCTGCCAGCAGGTGGGCCTGGTCATAGGGCTGCTGGAAAGTAAACTCTGAGGGAGAAAGAGCAGTCAGGCGTTAATTAAATCATTCACTCAATCAACAAACGGGAGTCCACCGCTGGCCAGGGGCTGGGTAAGGCTGACTCTCAACACATAATTAGATCAATAAAATTATCCATAGCACAGACCAGATTCCCGCCCTCCTCGCCCAGGTCACCCAACCTGAGTCTCTCTCTCACAGGTAGGACCCCTATTTGAAGAGGGTCATTTCCAGATCTCCGTCTCCTGCTCCCAAGTCCCCGGCCTGAGGCCAGAAGCCCATTACCCCAGCCCCGGAGCCACCACTCCGCCCAGTCCCCCTCATCACACACATCTGGTCTCTCCACCCCTCCCCTCAACCCTCTGGACTCCGGACTCTCCCCAGCAGCGTCCGGCGGGCCCTCCTGGCACAGGCCTCCTTCCCCTCTCAGGAGCTCCTGCGCCTCTCGCAGGCTACAAAGGCCCCCCAAGCGCAAGGCCCCTGCCCGCTACACAGCACCCCCACCCCCAACCACTCAGCTAGATCCCCGGGACTGGAGACCCACCTGCCGGTCTCCCGAGCCCGAGCCCTCAATGCTCCACAAAACATCCTTCGAATCGATCCTGGCCCAGGCAGGCCGCCTCCCTCAGGTGCCCCCCACGCAGCCTTCGCCTGTCTCCCTCAAACCTCCTGGAGCCCGGGACCCCTCCAACGCACCTGGATTAGAGTCCTGCAGCTCGCTGTAGTTAGGCTTCCGATTGGGGTCGGAGGGCTTCCTAACGAGAAAAGAGCGCGGCATGGTGGCCAACGCACCGGGGTCGCCGAGTCGCGCAGGAGTAGCGCAGGAGCACCACCGCTTAGGCCGTGCCGCGGCGCAATGAGTGCAGCCGCGCCGCCAACTCCCTTAAATACTCCAGGGGGCGGCATGGGAGGGGTCTTATCTGCCACGCCCCTTTGTCACCTCCGCACCAATTGGAGGCGCGCCTCCGCCGAAGGCCACGCCCCGAGCAGGTGCGCCGGGGGCGGACCCGGCTCGCGCCGCGTGGCGCTGGGAGTCCGGGCGGAGGCTACTGCGAGGCGGGGTTCGGGAGCGCAGCGCGGGTCGTCCCCACTGCTAGGGCTGTCCGGGGCGGGACATCGGGCGCAGTTAGGCCCCTGCGAGGCGGGACCCCTCGCACCCACCCGCTGAGCGCCCCGCGGTCGGAGCCCTTCTGACGCCCCCTGGCGCTGCGCACCGGCCGGGACACCTGACCTTCCGACGCCCGCCCCCGCCTCGGGCTTGGGAGGGGGCGGAAATTTCCTCCGCCCGGCTGGCGCCTGGAGAGCGTGGCATTGAGGAGGGAAATGCATATTGCTGGGGAGGATGCGAGGAAACGGACATCGCACGTGGCTCTTGGCAGCATGAAATGCCATGGCTTTTTTGCAAAGCAGCCTGGCTCAGCTAGCGAAATGCGCCCGTTCCTTCCCTTAGCCAGTGTTTACGGAGCTTCCAGCACGTGTGGGGGACTGTACCTGGGGCAGGGGCACAGCCCTGGACAGGACACTCAGAGCCTCTCTCGAAGTTTAGCTACCCGTCCAGTGGGGGAGACAGACGAAGTAAACAGACAATTACAATGCAAAGGGAAGTGTGCTTTGGTGGGGGAGAGACGGGACGCGGCGACCGTTAAGAGGCGGGTCACCTGACAGGGGGGTCGGGGTGACTTCCCAGAGGAAGTGAAGAATTATCAAGGGGAAAGGCCGGAGGGAAGAACCGGAACTGCTTCCGAGTAACTCCTGGAGAGCAGCTCCCAGGGATGGGGTGGGGTGGCCAGACCCGGAGAGGTCAGATGTGAGGAGTTTGGACTTTGCCTCAAGGGCACTGGGGAGCCACCGAAGGATTTTCAGCTGAGGAGGGACCTGGTTAGAGTTTCCTTGAAAAAGATCCCCGTAGGCCGGCAGAGAGTTGGGATGAGGCGGGTGTGTCTCTTGAGCCCTTTGAAGATCCCCGATCCTGTCTAAAGGCTCTCACCGCTCCTAGGGGACCCTGACTGAATGTATGTGGGTTGGGCCCAGGTGAGGAGCAGCTGCACCCCCACCCCAGCTTCCCTGGGAGGCATGCCAGGCCCAGGGGTTGTGCTGAAATAAACTCCACAGGTCTCGCCATGCCTGTTTCCACCTGTGAAGGAAGACTACGAATACCTTTACGCACCCTCCCCGCCAACCACCACCACCAACTAGAAGGGCAGGACTATTGTCTGTTTTGGTCACTTGGTGCCGGGTGTAACAGCAGTGAGCAAAACCATCCTCCCCTGGTTCTAACTGGAGAGTGGGAGTAGGGTGGGGGAGACAGGCAACAAGTAGTCATTACGCAGAATACTCCCCCTCCCATGTCAATTTAGCTGCAATCACAATCCTCTCCTTGAAGCTAGAGTGAGGCCAGATCACCCGCTCCTCTGCTCAGACCCTCCCATGCGCCTGTCTCAGAGTAAAAGCTGAAGTCTTCTCCTCGGCCAACGCGGCCCGCTGCTCTGACCCCAGCTGACCTTGGCTTGAGCCTCTCTCCCTCCCCCAACCACAAGGATCCTGCCCCCAGCCTTCCTTCTGTGCCTCCAACATCCCAGACCTTTCCCACCTTGGCACCTGCCATTCCTCCTCCTCTCCTCTAAGTCTTTTGCTTCTAGATCTTCCCACTGGCTGCCCTTCACTGTTTGTTTCAGCAGCAACTTCACCAACTGCTCAGCCTCGTTTAGTGAAGAGAGAAATGGCAAATTCAAGCCACAGTGAGATGCCATTTCACGCCTATCCGAAGGACAACAAGGAAAAATGTGGTCACCGTCAAGTGTGGATGAGGAGGTGAGGACAGGCAAGAGTGTCAGTGGTCACAGTCACTTGGAAAAGTTTTGCATCAGCTCATAACAGGTGACTCTCCTCTCCCAGCAAGTCCGTCCTCAAGCCAACTGCATCCCAGGGGTTCTCAGCTCTGGCAACACATTAGATCCCCATAGGGAAGGATTAAAACACCTAAGCCTCTGCCCACCCACCCCCACCCACATCCTGATTTAATTAGTTTGGGTGGGGCCTCTGGCATCAGCATTTTAAAAAACTCCCCTTGGAATTATAATGAGCAAGGTTAAGAAGTGCTGTCCAGCCCCAAACCCAGAAAAAAACACAAAAGGATATTGCACCTCGTTTCTAATAGCAAAAAATCAAAAACACAACTGGATACAACATCACTGTTTATCAATAGTAGAATGGATGAATGAACCGCGGTGCAATCCTATAACAGAATACTATACAGCAACAAAAACCAACCACAGCTCCGTGCAGCCACAGGGATAAATCTCAGAAACACAGTGTGGAGCAGAAGTCATAAACAAAAGCATAGTTATTTGGATTTACATGAGGTTTTGAAGCAGGCAGATGAAACCCTATATTATTTAAGGATGTATGTGGGGGTTGTAGAATTAGAAAGAAAAGCAAGGAAGTGCTTTTTTGTTTTGTTTTTGAGACAAGGTCTTGCTCTGTCACACAGGCTGGAGGGCAGTGGTACGATTACGGCTCACTGCAGCTTGGAACTCCTGGGCTCAACCTCCCAAAGTGCAGGGATTACAGGGGTGAGCCACCGCGCTGGCTGCAAGGAGATGTTTGATACAAAATTCTGAAGAGTGGCTGGTGGGGATGGGAGGCAAGAACAGACTGCACATGAAGCTTCTAGAATTTTGGTAATGATCTATTTCCTAGGCAGAGAGGGATCTTTATTATTAGTACACTGTACACAGACTTTATTTTACAGTATCTTCATGACATTCAGTGTACATAGACAATTTAAACACTTTTAGGAATGAATGATATATTTAACACAAAAAATGTAAGTCACCTCCTCAGGGGAGCCTCCCCTGATCACCCTAGCTAAAGTAGGACCCACCCCTGCCCAAGAACCCACCTTTTTTCATTTTCCCCCTTTCTTCGCTGGGACGCGCTACCATGCCTGGCTAATTTATTTTTTGTAGAGATGGGGTCCCGCTGTGTTACCCAGGCTGGTCTCGAACTCTGCGGCTCAATCGATCCTCCCACCTTGGCCTCCCAACTTGGTGACATAACAGGAGTGAGCCACCGCGCCTAGCCCACCTTTCTGTCTCGTGGCCTTATTCTGCTTTCCTCGAAGCAGTGGTGGACGCTCCGTCAAGTACTTGCAGGCAGCCACCGCCTGGGCCTCACGCTTTCCACTTTCCTTCAATGGTCGGGCACCGGCGCGGGGCATGTGGGTGGGCGGCAACGCAGAGGGGAGGGGACTTGCTCGGATCGGATCGAATTGTCCCCGCCGCCCCCTCCAGACCCGCCCTCGCCACCCTCCCTCCCGCAGGCGGCGGAGACCAAGAAGTGAGAAGAGGCTTCGGGCCAGGCCTCTCGGCCGCGGTCCAGCTCCCTTTGCAGCGGAAGGCGAGGTGACAATTTTGATACTGTGGTGTCAGGTCCTCCCGGAAATGGGCAACTTTTCCAGTCCTGGCGGCCTTGGACCTGGCAGGGCCAGGCCCTCGCTCCCTCCCCGCACGAGGGGGGTCCCGCCCGAGGCCCGGGGCGCGGTCCTCTGGCGCCCTCTGCTGGCCAAGATGCCTCTCTGCAATCGTCGCGGGGTGCTGGGCGCACGCGCTTTTCTTGGGGGTGGAAGGCTGGTGGGAGGGCGATCTGGGAATACCTTGTGTGATCACGAAAGGCTTCTGGATCACGAAAGGTTTCTGAACATACATTTGAACAGAAGCCTGCATTTTCTGCAGGTGCCGATCTCCCACTAGAAGTAAAACCAGTAGCTAAATAATGTGATTTACAATTACCCAGCTAAAAGAAGTCTCCCTCCATTCCAGACCTCCTTTTACCTCCCCAAAGCAACTTTTTTTTTTAAACTAGTAACTTGTATGACCTTCCAGAGATGGCCTACGTATTTATTAACATGTGCATGGGCAGTGCGTGGTGGCTCACACCTGTAATCCCAGTGCTTTGGGAGGCCAAGGTAGGAGGATCACTTGATCCCAGAAGTTTGAGACAAGCCCGGGCAAAAGCAAAACCATGTCTCTTTAAAAGAAAAGAAAAGAAAAAAGCCAGGCATGTTGCCTGCCTGTCGTCCCAGGTACTCGGGAGGCTGAGGTGGGAGGATCACTTGAGCTGGGAGGTAGAGGCTGCTGTGAGCCAAGATCGCACCTCTGCACTCCAGCCTAGGCAAGAGAGTGAGGTCCTGTGTTTTATATATATATATATATATACACACACAAACACACACATATATATATATATATATATATACACATATATATATAACCCTTTATGTATTACAAATAGGAACCTCCACACTAGCCTACAATTTGCTATAATAACATTTTTTTTCTTTTGAATCGTTATCACATGGGTAATGCTATAGCAATATTCGGTATTTTAAAAATCATCCCATATCATGACATGCAGTGCCCTTAACTTTCTACAGGCTGCAGACTTTTCTTTGTATGGATTGTACCACATCCACACAATTTACCTAATGAGAAGACTCATGATGGGCATTTAGGTTAGATTGCAATTTATTGGCTACTACAAATAATGTGACAATTTCAATGAATGCCCTATATATACACGCATCTTTGCACTCCATATCAAAGGATATGTTATATAAAATGTTGATACATTTGTCCGAATGTCACCCAAAAAGATTAAACTCCCACTAGCAGGGAGTTGAGGGCCCCTTTTCAAAAGCTGTCCAACACAGAGTATTGTCTTTTTTCTTTTTCTTTTTTTTTTTTTTGACAGAGGGTCTTGCTATGTCGCCCAGGCTGGAGTGCAGTGGCTTGATCATAGCTCACTGCAGCCTCCATCTCCTGGGCTCAAGTGATTCTCCTGCCACAGCCTCTTGAGCAGCTAGGACTACAGGCCTACAGGTGTGAGCCACCACACCTGACTCTAACTTTTTTTAATTTTTATATATATATATATATTTTTTAGACAGAGTCTCACTCTGTCACCAGGTGCCAGGCTGGAGTGCAGTGGCTCGATCTCGGCTCACTGCAACCTCTACCTCCCGGGTTCAGTTCAAGCAATTCTCCTGCCTCAGCCTCCCGAGTAGCTGGGACTACAGGCGCATGCCACCACGCCCAGCTAATTTTTTTGTGTTTTTAGTAGAGACGGGGCTTCACCATGTTGGCCAGGATGGTCTTGATCTCTTGATCTCGTGATCTGCCCGCCTCAGCCTCCCAAAGTGCTGGGATTACCGGCGTGAGCCACCGCGTCCGGCTATTTTTTATTTTTTGAGACAGTCTCTGTCACCCAGACTGGAGTGCCATGGCACAATCTCTGCTCACTGCAACCACTGCCTCCCAGGCTCAAGTGATCCTCCCACCTCAGCCTCAAGAGTAGCTGGGTCTACAGGTGTGAGGCATCACATCCAGCTAATTATCTTTTGTTTGTTTGTTTGTTTTGTTTTTTTTGTAGAGCCAAGGTTTTGCCATGTTGTCTAAGCTCAAACTCCTTGGCTCATGTGATCCACCTGCCTCAGCCTCCCAAAGTACTGAGATTACAGTCGTGAGCCATTTGCTGGCCTTTACCTTTTTTATCTTTGCCTGTCTGATAAGGGAAAATGGGATCTCCTGTTGTCATTTGCATTTCACGTGACTGGGGTGGAGCTTTTTTTTTTTTTTTTTTTTTTTTTTTTTTTTTTTTTTTTTTTTTTTTTTTGAGGCGGAGTTTCGCTAGTTTCGCAGGATGGAGGGCAATGAGGCGATCCCGGCTCAGTGAAACCTCCGCCTCGTGGGTTCAAGTGATTCTCCTGCCTCAGCCGTCCAAGTAGCTGCGATTACAGGCCTTCGCCACCACTCCCACCTAATTTTGTATTTTTAGTAGAAACAAGGTTTCTCCATGTTGATCAGGCTGGTCTCAAACTCCTGACCTCTGGTGACTCGCCCACCTCGGCTTCCCAAAGTGTTGAGATTACAGGCGAGAGCCACCGCATGCGGCCAGGGTGGAGCATTGTTTACATACTCCAAAGCCCTTTCTGTTTCTCTGTGTTCTGAACTATTGCTTCATGTCCTTTGGTCACCAAATTGATTAACTTGATTTCCTTCTGTTTATTTAATCCTGCATGTCCTTCCAGTGAATGAACTTGATTTCTAAGAGCTCTTTGTTTATTAGGCTGCTGGCCCCTGTTGATTGGATCATCATCAGTGAATAAATTGATCAGGAGTTGGAAAATTAATCTTGACCAGGAGAAAGACATTGTCTACAGAAAGTTCCCTGCATGAGTCAGTGCTCTACTGCTATCCTCATTCTGGATTTATAAAACAAAACCTGGCCAGGCGCGGTGGCTCACGGCTGTAATCTCAGCGCTTTGGGAGTCTGAGGTGGGCAGATCACCTGAGGCCAGCCATTCAGACCAGCCTGGCCAACACGGCGAAACCCTGTCACTACTAAAAATAGAAAAAATTAGCCAGGCGTGGTCGCGCGCGCCTGTAGTCCCAGCTACTTGGGAGGCTGAGGCAGGAGAATAGCTTGACCCTGGGAGGTGGAGGTTGCAGTGATCCGAGATTTTGCCACTGCACTCCAGCCTGGGTGACAGAGTGAGACTTTGTCTCAAAAAAAAAAAAAAAGGCAAGGTCCGAAACACAGGTATTTCTTAGAGACATATAAACCACCTTTGGAGAGAGACACAATAAACTTGTAATGTGCTTGTCTCTGAGGAGTAGTTGGTAGCTGTCAGCAGGGGTAAAAGGAAGAGTCTTTACTAAATGCCCTTTCCCGTGTCTTGATTTCATTTTTTATCATTTACAAGTGTTATCGGCATTTGTTTTTTTAGAGATGGAGTCTCGCTATGTTGCCTAGGCTGGTCTCAAACTCCTAGGCTCAAGCAATCCTCCCACCTCGGCCTCCCAAAGTGATGGAATTACAGGTGTGAGACTCGAATCTGGACAATTGCATTATTATTATTATTTTATTTTATTTTATTGAGATGGAATCTCACTCTGTCGCCCAGGCTGGAGTGCAGTGGGGTGATCTAGGCTCACCGCAACCTCCGCCCCCCGGGGTTCAAGTGATTCTCCTGCCCCAGCCTCCCAAATAGCTGGGATTCAGGCATCCTGACACCTCATCTGGTGAATTCTTTTTTTTGAGACGGAGTTTCGCTCTTGTTACCCAGGCTGGAGTGCAATGAATGGTGTGATCTCGGCTCACCGCAACCTCTGCCTCCTGGGTTCAGGCAATTCTCCTGCCTCAGCCTCCTGAGTAGCTGGGATTACAGGCACACGTCACCATGCCCAGCTGATTTTTTGTATTTTTAGTAGAGACGGGGTTTCACCATGTTGGCCAGGCTGATCTTGAACTTCTGACCTTGTGATCTACCCACCTCGGCCTCTCAAAGTGCTGGGATTACAGGTGTGAGCCACCTCTCCTGGCCTGCATAAATTTTTAATAGGGTAGCAAAAGTTGTCCATGATAGAGGACTTGTTGAGTTGTCTAACAGGCTCATCAATGGAATCTTTTACAGCTGTTACAATTTTTTTTTTTTTTTTTTGAGACGGAGTTCCACCCTGGTTACCCAGGCTGGAGTGCAATGGTGCGAACTCGGCTCACGGCAACCTCCGCCTCCTGGGTTCAGGCAATTCTCCTGCCTCAGCCTCCCAAGTAGCTGGGACTACAGGCACGTGCAACCATGCCCAGATAATTTTTTTGTATTTTTAGTAGAGACGGGGTTTCACCATGTTGACCAGGATGGTCTCAATCTCTTGACCTCGTGATCTACCTGCCTCGGTCTCCCAAAGTGCTGGGATTATAGGCGTGAGCCACCGAGGCTGGCCCTGTTAAAATGTTAATTCGCAGCCAGACGCGGTGACTCACACCTGTAATACCAGCACTTTGGGAGGCGAAGGTGGGTGGATCGCTTGAGGTCAGGAGTTCAAGACTAGCCTGGTGAACACGGTGAAACCCTGTTTGTACTGAAAACACAAAAAATTAGCTGGGCATGGTGGCAGGTGGCTATAATCCCAGCTACTCCGGAGGCTGAGGCAGAAGAATTGCTTGAACCCGGGAAGGGGAGGTTGCAGTGAGCCAAGATGGCGCCATTGCACTCTAGCCTAGGTGACAGAGCAAGACTCCATCTCAAAAAAAAAAAAGCTGGGCGAGGTGGCTCACGCCTGTAATCCCAGCACTTTGGGAGGCCAAGGCAGGCAGATCGTGAGGTCAGGAGTTCAAGACCGACTTGACCAACATGGTGAAACCTGTCTTTATTAAAAATACAAAAGTTAGCTAGGCGTGGTGGTGCGTGCCTGTAATCTCAGCTACTCGGGAAGCTGAGGCAGAAGAATCTCTGGAACCTGGGAGTCAGAGGTTGCAGTGAGCAGAGATTGCTCAACTGTACTCCAGCCTGGCAACAGAGTAAGACTCTGTTTAAAAAAAAAAAAAAAAGTTGATGCTCTTCTGTGGGTACATTACCCTCCCCAGTCCCTGCTCTCTTGTAGGAAAAGCCAGAGCCTTCATCATGGCCCACAAGGCCATACAGGATTGGAGCCCCCCACCGTGGCCCCTTGTGCTCCCCATCCTAGTCCCCATGCTTCCCATCACCCCCAAGGCTCTGGCTGCAGGGGAAACCACACCAGCTCTGCTCCTGCTTCGGGACCTTGCACCTGGTGTTCTCTGTCCTCTCCCAGCTCTTCTCCCAGATAGCCCGGGGCTCACCCCCATCACAGCAAAGCCCCCCAGGCCACCAATTCATTCCCCTCTCCTCCCTTTCCCTCTGGCACTCCTTACCCGCTTGCTGCTTGGTTTTTCTCCACTTCGCTCACAATCTGGGCATGGCGTATGTTTCGTTTATTTTGTTGATTTCCCTTTAGACCACAGGTTGCCAAACTACAGCCCCCAGGCCAAATCTGGCCAAGGCTTGTTTTTTGTATGGTCCTAGAGGTAAGAGTGGCTTCTATAGATGAATATTGCAACTGATTTAATGACAGATAACACTAACCTGGAACCTTAATTAAGGCGATACGTGAACCTTCAAAATTCCATGCTTGCTGGACATCATGGTTCATGCCTGTAATCCCAGCACTTTGGAAGCTGAGGTGGGCAGATTGTTTGAGCCTGGGAATTCGAGACCAGCCTGGGCAAAATGGCGAAACCTCATCTCTACAAAAAATATAGAACTTAGCCAGGTGTGACGGCGTGCACCTATAGTTTCAGCAGCTTGGGAGGCTGAGGTGGGAGGATCACTTGAGCCCAGGAGGTCAAGGGTGCTGTGAGCAGTGATTTCGCTATTGAACTCCAGCCTGGACAATAGACACTCTGTTTCGAAATAATAATTCATACTTACAAAAAAAAAAAAAAAACCCTGGCTGGGCCCAGGGTCTCACACCTGTAATCCCAGCACTTTGGGAGGCCAAGGTGAGAGGATCAGTTGAGTATAGGAGTTCAAGACCAGCCTGGGCAACATATCAAGACCCTGTCTCTATTATTTATATTTTAAAAACTAGCAGGCTGGGCACGGTGGCTCATGCCTGTAATCCCAGCACTTTAGCTGGCCAAGAAGGGTGGATTACTTGAGGTCAGAAGTTCGAGACCAGCCTGGCCAACATGGCAAAACCCCACCTCTACCAAAAAATAAATACAAAAATTAGCCGGTGTAGTGTTGTGTACTGCAGTCCCAGCTACTTGGGAGGCTAAGGTGGGAGGATCGCTTAAGCCTGGGCAATTGAGGCTGCAGGGAGCCAATATCGCACCACTGCACTCCAGCCTAGGTGGCAACAAGAGACCCTGTCTCAAAAAAAAAAAAAAAAATGAAAAACAGTTCAGGCACAGTGGCTCATGCCTGTAATCCAAGGACTTTGGGAGGCTGAGGCGGGTGGATCACCTGAGGTTGGGAGTTCAAGACCAGCCTGACCAACATGGAGAAATCCCATCTCTACTAAAAATACCAAAACTATCTGAGTGTGGTGGCATGCGCCTGTAGTCCCAGCTACTTGGGAGGCTGAGGCAGGAAATCTCTTGAACCTGAGAGGCAGAGTTTGCAGTGAGCCTAGATTACGCCATTGCACTCCAGCCTGGGTGACAGAGCAAGACTCCATCAGAAAGAGAGAGAGAGAGAGAGAGGGAGGGAGGGAGGGAGGGAGGTCTCGAACTCCTGACCTCAGGTGATCTGCCTGCTTTGGCCTCCCAAAGTGCTGGGATTACAGGCATGAGCCTTTGCGCCCAGGCTCTAGAAGCTATTTTTGAAGAATATGAATGTTTATTTTAGATATATGTGTCACCATTTCAAATAAACTTTTCATGAAAAAATCCAGCCACAAAAAAGTGAGGCAGATACCGATAGCCTCTGAGACTCTTCCTCCTCTGTCCAGTGGAGTGATATGTCTGGTGACCAATCAGCCCAGTTTACCTGGCACTGAGGGTGTTCTGGGGCAATCCTGGACAAAGTGGGATGAGGTGGTCACCTTGGAAAAAGGAAAGTTGTGGAAGCCTTCGGGGGTGGATGTTTGAAGCCAGGCTTTTTGCACCTTTCCAGGTCTGATCACACACCTACCAGAGCCCAGCTCCACACCTGGGAGGTCGATGCCTCTGGAGCTCAAGGCCTGAGATAGGCCACTGGGATGTTGCTATGGCGCAAAGCACTCCTTCCCCGGTGAGTCTCCGGGCACTTGCAGGGCGGGCAAGCTCAGGGGCTCTCACACACACGCTTGCTCTCACACTACTCTTTCAGACTGTCTCAGCCATGGTGCCCTACCCTCAGACTGCACTTAATAGAGCCCTGCTCTCTCCATCTTCCAGGCAGAAGCTGAACCTACCTCCAGGAAAGCCCCAGGGTCTCCTGGCTCCCAGACCTGCATCTACCTTGCCTACCTGCAGAGCTTTGTGCATCTCTGACCCACAGCAGGTGAGAGGTATTGACAAGGAGGGGAAAATGAGAGCAAACTTTTTTTTTTTTGAGACGGAGTTTCGCTCTTGTTGCCCAGGCTGGAGGGCAATGGTGCTGTCTTGGCTCATGGCCACCTCCACCTCCCAGGTTCAAGCGATTCTCCTGCCTTAGCTGGGATTACAGGCATGCGCCACCACGCCCAGGTAATTTTGTATTTTTCGTAGAGAGGGGTTTCTCCATGTTGGTCAGGCTGGTCTCAAACTCCTGACCTCAGATCACCCGCCCACCTGGCCTTTCAAAGAGCTGGGATTACAGGCATGAGCCACCATGCCTGGTGGAACAAACTCTTTTCTTTTACTTTCTTTTTTTTTTTTTTTAGGGACTTGGCTGCCCGCAGGCCACATTGACCCGGCTCTCAAGGCTGCCGGCAGTCTCCTTTTTTTTTCCCCCAAGGGTGCCTAGAACACCCTTTCCCAGATCTCCCCAGAGCCGGCCTCAGTTCACATATTACTTTAGTGATGCTAATGCCGTTTCTCTTTCCCATTTCTGTCACATTGGCCTTGAGTGGTCGGCAAGATTATCAGCTCCATTTTACAGATGAGGAAACTAAGGCTCAGAGAGAGGATGTACTAACATGTCCAAGGCGTAGTAAGCCAGCCGTGGTGTGGACCTGGCTGAATGGGCTGGGATGCTGTGGTAAACCAGCTGCACACTGACAAGGTCCCTGTACCTGCGCAGCTCACAGGAGACGGGGGAAGAGGGGTAACAGCTGGTTCAGTGTCCATGCAACTCCAAGGCACCTAAGGTGACTCAGAGGAGTAAGAGCCAGGCTGACTCCAGGTTGAGGTCACAGGCATGAGCAGGTGAGCGGAGCGGGGTGGGGGATGAGAGGGCATTCCAGGTGACAATGATGAAAAAGCCCAGGGGCAGATGAGTGTTCCAGGAAATGAGAGTGTTCAGGAAGGCCCCTTAGAGTTTCTGAGACTGCCAGGATTTTTTTAAATCAGAAATGTTCAAATGGAGTTTAGAAAATTATGGTCTGTTTTTGTATTTTTATTGAAAACATTAACACTTTTAATACATATATACAAATCGCTACAGAGCACAGAGTCTGGGGTGGAGCCTAGCCCTTCAACCTCTGGTTATGTGACCCCGATCAGTCCGGACCCTTCAACTGTAACCACACTCAGGACAGGAGCTGAAACTGATGGCCCCCTCAGCAGCACACACAGACACACACCCTCACCAAGAGCAACCCTATCCTGACTTCACCTGGCTTTTCTCACTTATCCTGGAGATTGATGGTTTCCAGATAAAATACAGATGCCCAATTACATATGAATTTTAGATAAACAATAGGTTTTTGTTTTTGGTTTTTGTTTTAGAGATGGAGTCTTGCTCTGTCACCAGGCTGGCGTGCAGTGGTGCCATCTCAGCCCACTGCAACCTCCACCTCCTGGGCCCAAGTGCTTTTTGTGCCTCAGCCTTTTGAGTAATCGGGACCACAGGTACGCGCCACCATGCCCAGATAATTTTTGTATTTTTTAGTAGATGGGGTTTCACCACATTGGCCAGGAAGGTCTCGATCTGTTGACCTTGTGATCTGCCCACCTTGGCCTCCCAAAGTTCTGGAATTACAGGCATGAGCCACCGTGCCCTGCCAACAAATAGGTTTTTAGTGTGTAAGGCTGCATGAGACATATGTTTTATTTTAAATTCAATTTAACTGAAGGTCCTGTGCTTTTATTTGCTATTACCTGCCAACCCGATTTGGAGACGGGCTCCTATCAGCATTTCCAGAACAATCTATAACCAGTCCCTTGTTGATGGGCAATTAGTCGTTTCCCATTTTTTGCTTTCCAGGAACAATAGACCCATGAAGATCTTTGCACAAAGGACACCGACCTCATCTACAATTTTATCTGCAGGGTGTGTTTCTAAAAGTTGCTTAGTCACTTTCCTGACTGGATTCCTGTGGCCATGGAGACCCCATGGATTGGAGGAATTCCTTCTCAGTCTCCAACGAAAGCACTCCCTGGGCTAGGCACGGTGGCTCACGCCTGTAATCCCAGCACTTTGGGAGGCCCAGGTGGGCAGATCACGAGGTCGAGAGATCAAGACCATCCTGGCCAACATGGTGAAACCCCGTCTCTTCTAAAAATACAAAAATTAGCTGGGCGTGCTGGTACACACCTGTAGTCCCAGCTACTACAGAGGCTGAGGCAGAAGAATTGCCTGAACCTGGGAGGTGAAGGTTGCAGTGAGCCTAGATCACGCCACTGTACTCCAGCCTGGCAACAGAGTAAGACTCTGCCTCAAAAAAA
>NW_016107377.1:646687-650595 GCF_001604975.1 Cebus imitator
AAAAAAAAAAAAAAAAAAAAAACCAACATGGAAAGATGCTGACAGATTGCAGAGTGAAAAACACAAGTTATAGACAGAAAGTAAAGCATTCATCCATTTTTAGTTTCAATAAAAAATACAATGACCCAAAGATTTGTAAGAGTTTCACTACTGATTGAAATTGTCGTCCTGGCTGTCTCAGGCGGCGGCAGTTTGGGGGGACAGGAGGAGGAGTGGCTTCCACTTTCTTCTTTATGTTTTTCTTCCGTTATTTTTTTTTAAAACAATGGGCATTATGATTGTTAACACTGTGTATATTTGCTTTATTATATCCTACCTGTGTGCTCATGTGTGTGTGTATATATATCTGTTATTTGCACATACACTATTATTATTATTTTGAGACAGAGTCTCACTCTGTCACCCAGGCTGGAGTGCAGTGGTGTGATCTTGGCTCACTGCAACCTCTGCCCCCGAGGTTCAAGCAATTCACCTGCCTCAGCCTCCCAAGTAGCTGGGATTATAGGTGCCTGCCACTGCACTGGGCTAATTTGTGTATTTTTATTAGAGATGGGGTTTCACCATCTTGGCCAGGCTGGTCTTGAACTCCTGATCTTGTGATCCACCCGCTTCGGCCTCTCAAAGTGCTGGGATTACAGGCGTGAGCCACCACACCTGGCCCACACTATTATTTTCTAAACCATATCAGAGTGGACTAGAGATGTCATGCCCCTTTACCCCTATACTCTTCACTGTATATCTGCTAAGAACAAGAACATTCTATTATGTAACTGTGATATTATCAAAATCAGGAAATCTAACATTGATCAATTACTTATTCCTTATTCCACGGGCCATATTGAATTGGCCCAATAACATCCTTATGGCAACCCCCACACCCTCAAGGATCTGATTCAGGATCATGCAGCATTGCAACTAGTGGCCAGGCATCTTATTTTCTGATCTTGACATTTTGAAAGATTTGTGGACTGTCCCTCAGTTGGACTTGCCTGATACTTCCTTCTAATGACATTCAGCTTCTATGTTTTCCTGCCGGGAACCTCAGAAGTGGTGCTGCATCTTCAGTGTGTCCCACCCACTGAGTCACCAATGGTCTGATCCATTATCTGTGACACTAACTTTCATCGCTTAGTTAAAATGGAATCAGCCAGGTTTCACCACTAGCAGTGATTCTACAAAGTCACTGATTTTCCCTTACTAAAGAATTTATGAGGCAATCACCTGAGACCATGTAAACAGACTCCATTATTTTTTGGGGGGTGGGGAGTGTCTCACTCTGCTGCCCAGCCTGGAGTGCAGTGAGGGGATCTTGGCTCACTGCAACCTCCACCCCCTAGGCTCAAGGATTCTCCCACCTCAGCCTCCCAGCTGGGACTACAGGTGTGCATCACCATGCCTGGCTAATTTTTTGCATATTTTTGTAGAGACAGGGTTTTACCATGTTGCCCAGGCTGGTCTCGAACTCCTGGGCTTAGGCAATCTTCCCACCTAGACATCCCAAAGTGCTGGGACTACAGGTGTGAGCCATGGCACGGCACCCAGCCCTAGATGACTTTATAATCAGAAAAGGTAATCATGTCTTTAAATTCTTGCAACCTGTAAGGGTTGAGCTTGTCCACCTGATTCTAATCACCAAGAGTCTCCCCCCAACCCCATGGTAATGTGTTTGGTATAGCATCATCTGGTCTTTTTTTTTTTTGAGTTGGAATCTTGCTTTGTCACCAGGCTGGAGTGCAGTGGTGCAATCTTGGCTCACTGCAACCTCCACCTCCCGGGTTCAAGCAATTGTCTTGCCTCAGCCTCCTGAGTAGCTGGGACTACAGGTGCGCACCACCACACCCAGCTAATTTTTGTATTTTTAGTACAGACAGGGTTTCACCATGTTGGCCAGGGTGGTCTCGATCTCTTGATTTCGTGATCTGCCCTCCTTGGCCTCCAAAAGTGCTGAGATTACAGGCATGAGCCACCATGCCTGGCCTATCTAGTCTTACATAAGGACTTTCGAAACCAGCCTACAGATGCATTTCACCTGAGGCTTTTTTAAAGATACAGATTTCCTGGCCCCACCAATTAGAATCTCTAGGGCAGGGGCCTGAGAATAGATTTTGTACCAAGTGCCTCCCAGGTAATTCATCTCTTCAGGCCAAATTAGGGAATCACCTCACTTCATAGTAGTGTTTAGTCATTAAACATTAACAGCTAGTCTTCTGGGGTGGGATCAGGCCCTGGGAAGTCTTGAGACAAACAATAGTGACATTGGTAGCTCACACTGATTAAGCATTTACATTGTGCCATGCCCTGGATTATTACTAAATTCCACAACTCTATAAGGAAGACACTTATTAGCCCCATTTACAGATAAGCACAAATGGATTAGAATAACTTGTCCAAGGTCCAGCTGGTGAGTGATCAGCTGACCCCTAGATCAGCTAGTGAGTGGATGCTGGGAATAGGAGATGCCATGCAGTCTGGGCTGGGGACTATACATCTAATCACACCCCTGCACTGTAATATCAAGTCTCACTTCCTGTCCTGGACAAATTACCTCAGCTTCTCTGGGCTCCATTCCCTCATCTGTAAAGGTAAGGCTATTTAGTATCCCTCCACCAACAGTGGCTAAGATAATTCCATTAGATCCACTTTCCTGGAGCAACTGAATGCCTGATCGCCTTTCAGGGCCCAAAGCGGGGAGGAGTAAATCAAAATTACCATCAGGAACCAGGGATGAAAATAATTACCATCATTGTTGCTATACTTGTATTCATGGGGCCCAGCGGGGCCCTGCATGGGACATTCCGCAGAAGACCCTGCAGAAGGCCAGGGAGTAACAAGGGAGGAATAAAAGGACCACACTGAGGACCTGGCAGGTCAGACCCTACCTGGCAGTAACTATCTTGCCTGCCCACCTGTCTTGCCCTCTCTGCCTTCCAAGTTCTGGCTTCATGTGCTTCCGGCTTGACGCCCCGCCTCTCTACGGTGATGGACAACGGGAGGCCAGAGCCTCGGGATGACACCGCCCCCTTCAGGCTCTCCTTACCGCTGCACCGGGCTCCTTCCAGGGTGGACAAGCTGCCATGGAAAGAAAGCAATCATCGCAAAAAGTCCCCCTTTTTGTTTTGTTTTGTTTTGTTTTTGATATGGAGTCTCGCTCTGTCACCCAGGCTGGAGTGCAGTGGTGCGATCTCGGCTCACTGCAACCTCCACCTCCCGGGTTCAAGCAATTCTCCTGCGCCAGCCTCTGGAGTAGCTTGGGATTACAGGCGCCTGCCACCACGCCAGGCTAATTTTTGTATTTTTTTTTTTTTTTTTTGTAGAGACGGGGTTTCACTGTGTTAGCTAGGATGGTCTTGATCTCCTGACCTCGTCATCTGCCCACCTCAGCCTCCCAAAGTGCTGGGATTACAGGTGTGAACCACCACGCCTGGCCCCATAAAAAAATTAAAGTATTTTAGCTAAATTGAATATAAGAATATAACTCAAACACATTTTTTTTTTGGCCAGGGACAGTGGCTCACATACATAATCCCAGCACTTTGGGAGGCAGAAGAGAGTCACTTGAGGTAAGGAGTTTCAGACCAGCCTGGCCAACAAAGTGACACCCTGACAAAAAAAATTTAAAAATTAGCTAAGCATGGTGGCACATACCTGTAGTCCCAGGTACTTGAAAGGCCAAGGCAGGAGGATTGCTTGAGCCCAGGGGTTCAAGACCAGCCTAGGCAACATGGCAAAACCTCGTTTCTACCAAAATTACAAAAATTAACTGGGCATGGTGGCTACACCTGTAGTCCCAGATACTGGGGAGGCTAAGGTGGGAGGATTGCTTGAGCCCAGGAGGTGGAGGCTGTAGTGAGCCGAGATCATGCCACTACACTTCAGCCTGGGTGATGGAGCTAGATCCTGTCTCAAAG
>NW_016107377.1:650620-661967 GCF_001604975.1 Cebus imitator
AAAAAAAAAAAAAAAAAAAAAAAAAAAAACCTGAGCAGATCAGACTTCAAAATCCCACCACCACCACCACACAGTTCCAAGCCCCCATCACCTGCTGTCTGAATTCCTGCAGCTGCCTCCCTCATCTGTTTCCTGTTTCCCTACTATCATCCCTTCTCCAAATGCAGCCAGAAGCATCCTTTAGGAGTCTAAGCTGGGTCACGTCACTTAGAATCCACCAATGCTTACTGAGAAAAGCCCAAGGCCTGACCATGTGTACACAGCCTCTCTGGTCTGCCTTCCACACTGCCCTGAGCTGCCTCATTCTCTCCCTCATTCACTCCACCTCAGCCTTACCAGCCGCCTCCTTGCCACAGGGCCTCAAGTGTAACCCATGTGCCTTAAGGCCTCTGAGCTTGGTTCCCTCTGCAAAGAATGCTCTTCCCCAACACAGTCACTGGGCTTCTTTCTCCTCATTTCATTCAGATCTCAGTTCAAATGTCATTTTCTCAACTGTTTTGGCATGACAGGGGACTGCATTTCTAGAGGAAAATGTCAGACCTCAAAGAAATAGTCACAAATTGCAACTTTCTAGGTAACTGGAGTCCAGGACTCAACTGATACTTAGACAAAGGTGGCCTGCAGGAATGTGGCGGAGAAGGAGAAAGAGGCCTCCCAGGTTTCTGGCTTGGGTAGTTAAACCACTGCAAGATGGAATAATACAAAAGAGGGAGGGGCATGGGTGGAGACTGGAGATGCTGAGCTGTCTCGGCTGTATTAAATTTAAGGTTCCAGGGCCGGGTGCAGTGGCTCACACTTGTAATCCCAACATTCTGGGAGGCCAAGGCAGGCGGCTCACCTGAGGTCAGGGGTTCCAGACCAGCCTGACGAACATGATGAACCACTACCTCTACTAAAAATACAAATTTAGCCGGGCATGGCGGTGCATGCCTGTAATCCCAGCTACTTGGGAGGCTAAGGCAGGAGAACCACTTGAACCCAGGAAGCAGAGGTTGCAGTGAGCCGAGATTGAGCCACTGCACTCCAGCCTGGGCAAAAAGTGAAACTCCGTCTCAAAAAAACAAAATAGGTTCCAGGCCAGGCTTGGTGGTTGACACCTGTAATCCCAGCACTTTGGGAGGCCAAGGTGAGAGGACCACTTGAGCTCAGGGGTTCAAGCCCACCGTGAGCAACACAGTGTGACTCCCATTTCTTGCTAAAAATAATTAAGGTTCCTACAGGATTAGAATGAAGCTCAAGCAGCCAAATACTACAGTGAGCACCCATGACGCAGCACTGTGCAGGAAGAGCTCTGTATACTTTGCTCTTTGGATCCTAGCATCCTTAAGAGGCAGATACAATTATGCCCACTTCAGAGCAGGGAGACAGGTCCAGAAAGTGTTCGCTAGATGCCCCACAGCTAGGGGCAGAGTGCGAACTTAAACACATCCAGGACCTGAAACTCGACCCTGCAGAGCCCCTTTCCTACAAGGTCTCAGCGCTGCTGTTGTCATCCGCACTTCTAAAGCCTTGCTATACAGAGCGCTGTCGCTTCTCACCTCCCAGAGCCTCCCAACCTAACAAGTGTTCTTTTCCCAGAGGACAGGCCCCATGAGGCCCAGCTGGCGGCGTCAGCTGAGATTAGAAGCCAGACACGACTCAGCGACAGGCAAGAACTTCCCTCCTAGAAAGAATAACAATCTTCTGGAGGCTCCCCAGGTCCATGCTGCGGCAAACGGCAGTGAATGAGCACACACACCACAGCTTATCGGTTGGATAAGTTATGAAATTTATTTATATTTCACCTTTTAAAAGCCAGAACAAATCTCACTTTCTGGAAAGTCATCTTATTAGAAATACAAGAAGTGCACTTAATACAAGGAAGTAAGTTTCTTGGTGCCACCAGTGAGGTGGATGTACACTCACATGGGCTCCCTCAGATGAAAGTTTTGTCAGATTTCCCTCCAGACTTCTGAGATGATCTAAATTCAGGGAGGTCTGAGTGAACTTTTTCCAGAAATTACAGTGAGCAAGCTGACCTTAACTTCTGGGTCCTCCCAAGAAATACTAATGAAAGAACTCTTTTCTCCAGCAGGCCCCATCTTTGCTGGCTTCTTGGCGTCTGCAGCTCTTCACTGGCAGGCACAGAGCACCACAGCAGCAATTACAAGCCCAAGGCCACTTACAGCCTCATTAGAGACGTATGACATCAGAGAATCAACCTAAACCCATATGCCTTTTGGTCAATCAGAGCTTCTGCTCCTACAGTTTAGGCTGACAGGTCTTGGCCTTATGTTAATATTTGTGAAATATGAACTCCAAGCTTCTTGAGCTGTTACTAAAGCAAGTTTCCAGCAACAGCTTTTCATCATGCAATGTGCTGTGCCTCATGAACAATGTCTCGTCAGAACAGACCAGGGGGTGGTACTGGGTTTCCTACAGCTCCTCTCTTCATCTACAAACCAGGTTTTCAAACACATTTTACATGTTGAAACCAGTGTCATAAGAAAAACACGTGTGATAGAAAAACAATACTCAGTTTAACCTAAGTTACCAAGAAGGTGAAAGAACTAGTCCGCTGAGTCCCCAAACCTCTTTCTTCTAATTCATCTGAGGACTCCTTTTTGTGCTTCTAGAACAAGGATGTAGGCAGGCTCCCAAATGTAGAGGTAAACATGACCAGGTTGTTTAAAACTACTTCATTAATTTGTAAATCCGAACCAAAAAGCTCTGGTCCTCCCAATTCTTAGCTGACCCTCCTCCCCACTTACGGATAAATAGACTTTAATTTCCCTAACCTAGAAACACTTCCACCAAAAATATATGGTTATACCTTATCCTAAAAAGGCACCATGCAGGCATTTAAGACTGAACCAGTGAACTCTAAGGATGTGTAGTAACAGGAAGATATCACTAATCAAAACTTCCAGCATCAGATGGTACAAAACCCCAAGAGGACTGGTGACATGTACCCTGGGATGGAACCCAGCTTCTGGCAACCCCACGACCCAGCGGGAGCTTCAGCTCTGGTCAGGTGCATGGCTGCCAGAGTCCACACACTTCGGGGACAAGGAAAGGAGACACTTGCTTCATTGTGCTATTCACGACCCAGAAAAGGTCTTGGCTGGCTTAGGGGACCCAAGAGACGAACACGGGATGGGAGGAATGAGTGGGAAACAAGAGGTGGAGAAGCTAGATTCTCTTCCACAGGAGGAGGCAGAAGTTCCTGGAAGTAGCCGAGAACCAATATGAACTTGACCACGTGGCAAACAAGGTGAACAGTAGGGGAAGACAGCTTTGGCAAGAGCCCAAAGGGAAAAGGATCACTGACCTAGGGACCCATTTCCCCTGTCAGAAGTGACCCTGTCCCAGTGCCATTGCTCATTTTCAGGTCTGTTGAACAGTTAAAGTATAGGAATCATAGGTTTCACGTTTAATGCGTTATGGAAGCCCTGGAACATGAGACAGACAGCAAGAACAGACTCTGCTCACTGGTCGATGATGGAGCGCTGCAACACCTGATTCATCACGTCCTCTTCATCAATATCGTAATCCTAAGGGCAAAACAGACATGCAGCCTCAGCAACCGTTCCCAGATGCAAAGACTGGCCTTCAGTAGGAGAAACAGGACATCCCAGCAATTGGATTCAGAGCAGGCTGCCAGGGACCGGATCCCAGATGCAACTGTTTGTGATGCTAGCTATGTAACTCTGGGAAAATTACTTAATTTGTCTCTGCTGCATTTGTTTGTTTTTTTGTTTTTGTTTTTTGAGACGGAGTCTCACTCTGTCACCCAGGCTGGAGTGCAGTGGCATGATCTTGGCTCACTGCAGCCTCTGCCTCCTGGGTTCAAGGGATTCTCCAGCCTCAGCCTCCCGAGTAGCTGGGACTACAGGCATGTGCCACCACACCCAGCTAATTTTTTGTATTTTTAGTAGAGATACGGTTTCACCATGTTGGCCAGGCTGGTCTTGATCTCTTGACCTCATATCTGCCCACCTCAGCCTCCCAAAATGCTGGGAATACAGGCGTGAGCCACTGTGCTCAGCCAGACTGCTGCCTTATTCTTAAATGAAGATAAGGATGCCTCCCTTAAATGGAGATTGAGAGACCCAGACAAAACATGAATGGAGCCTGACACAGACCAAGTGCTCAGAATGCTTAATTAAGGTTGTGAGAACAGAGCACACAGATGCATTGAGCTGAAGGGTCGTTTCTGAGAGGTAGATTCAGTGCCCAGTACAGAATAGGTTTGTTTTTTTTTGTTTTTTTTTTTTTTTTTTTTTAAGAGATCATACAGTACAGCAGAAACTATAGCGCAACCAGCCTTCTTTAACGAAGCATTTTTTAGGAATTACATTCATCTGTATAACATCAACAAAAAGGGCAGTTATTCTGAAGTCTGTTTCAGACACTCTCAGACTGAGCATATTCTTTATGTCAACTTAGGAAAGAGCTTTCTTTCTTAAGATACTGAAATACAGCCATTAAGACCAAACACTACTCTAAAATCCTAACTTGACATCTATATACGTAAGTATGAAGTTTACTTGATATAGTTGGCAAAATTTACCTATTCCTATAATGCCAAGACAACAGTGTGCCACCCAGCTCTAGGGAAAGAACATAAACCTGACCACCATGTTTGGCTAGTCGATCTATGCTATTTGACCTGAAGTTTTTTTTTTTTTTTTTTTTTGGAAACGGAGTTTCCCTCTTGTTACCCAGGCTGGAGTGCAATGGCTCAATCTCGGCTCACTGCAACCTCCGTCTTCTGGGTTCAAGCAACTCTCCTGCCTCAGCCTCCCGAGTAGCTGGGACTACAGGCTGCGCCACCATGCCCAGCTAATTTTTGTATTTTTAGTAGAGACGGGGTTTCACCTTGTTGACCAGGATGGTCTCGATCTCTTGACCTTGTGATCCACCCGCCTCGGCCTCCCAAAGTGCTGGGATTATAGGCGTGAGCCACCGTGCCCGGCTTGACCTGAAGTATTTTTTAAGAAGTATTTTTTAAGATGATTAAAACCTGTGAAACTTCCTATGAGATTTTCATGTGCTGCTGGGGCATGGGGGGGGCAAAGAAGACAGACAATGCTGCACCTGTATTTCCACAAGAAAACAAGGGGTGGAAGTGATGGCAGCACAATGAGCCAGGCACCATCTGGTTTGTAAATCCTCAGGAGGATTATTTCCATTATGGTCCCCATGGACATCTAAGTAAGAGCCTCCCTAGCCCAAATTCTTTTTTTTTTGAGTCAGGGTCTCATTCTGTTGCTCAGGCTGGAGTGTAGTGGCATGATCACAGCTTACTGTAACCTCCGCCTCCTGGGCTCAAGAGATCCTTCTGTCCCAGCTCTCTCAAAGCAGCTGGGACTACAAGGAGGACCCACCACACCTAGCTAATTTTTGTATTTTTTGAGAAGGTTTTACCACGTTACCCAGGCTGGTCTCAAACTCCTGAGCTCAAGCAACCCACCTGCCTCAGCCTCCCAAAGTGCTAAGATTACAGGTATGAACCACCACACCCAAACCAAGTTCTATAACAGGCAGAAATTATATATACCACAAGAAAGTAGACAAAAAATTGGGGGCAGGGCTAGAAGATGAAGGAGCAAGCATCACTGTCTTTGTCTCAAAGAGTGACCAGATCATCTTCTTAAATGTCACTCTGGGCCAGGCGTGGTGTCTCACATCTATAATCCCAGCACTTTGGGAAGCCGAGGTGGGTGGATCAGGTGGTCAGGAGTTCGAGATCTTCCCGGCCAACAAAGTGAAACCCCATCTCTACTAAAAATACAAAAATTAACCGGGCATGGTGGCTTGCACCTGTAGTCCCAGCTACTTGGGAGGCTGAGGCAAGAGAATCACTTGAACCTGGGAGGCAGAGGTTGCACTGAGCTGAGATAGTGCCACTGCACTCCAGCCTGGGTGACAGAGCGATACTGTCTCAAAAAAATAAAAAACAAGGCCGGGCGCGGTGGCTCACGCCTGTAATCCCAGCACTTGGGAGGCCGAGGCTGGTGGATCACGAGGTCAAGAGATCGAGACCATCCTGGTCAACAGATCGAGACCATCCTGCTCAACATAGTGAAACCCCGTCTCTACTAAAAATACAAAAAATCAGCTGGGCATGGTGGCGCATGCCTGTAATCCCAGCTACTCAGGAGGCTGAGGCAGGAGAATTGCCTGAACCCAGGAGGCGGAGGTTGCGGTGAGCCGAGATCGCGCCATTGCACTCCAGCCTGGGCAACAAGAGCGAAACTCCGTCTCAAAAAAAATAAAATAAAATAAAAAACAAATGTCACCTGCCTGGCCCATAAACAGAAACTATGTAATTGCCATTCCAGGGACTAGAAGTACATCACATCAGTGACAAAGTTTACACTGGAGGCCCCCAGTTCCCCTTGAGAAGAGTGAAACAGCCGTGCCGTTCCCCCAGGGGTGGGATCACAGCCTGCGGTCCAGACTTACCACAAAAGTGTCGTAAGAAAAGCGGTGCCGGCGCTGGATGTGCTCTCTGAAGTTGGCGCTGCGGTAGTTGGGGTCTCCCCAGGGCATCGAGGCACATATCGGACAAACCTTTCAACACAAAAGCAAGGTCTTAGGCACCCAATGTCCAAGCTGGCACTCTGTGACCTGTGTCTGACCTCCGTTCTTGCAGGACAGCTTTCCTGACATACCGTCCAGGGCCAGGTCACTCCTTCCTGTGCACATCAGCAGCCCAGAAAACACTGCGAATTTCCTCCTCAAGTCAAATGACATGTAGGAGTGGGTAAAGGCTCAAATCATGATAGCACCCTTTCCAATTCCCTACTGTAGGCAGAGAAGTGAGTCAGCCTGGTGGGGGGCCTAGAATGGCCTTCCATCCCAGCACACAAAACGATCCAAAAGCACAAGAAAACCAAGTGAATAATCGGATAAGCGATGTCCCAGTGAAGCAAAACACAGCCTTACAGGCTGAAATGCCCTCACACAAAACATCGATTTGAGTTTTGAAGACTGGGAGGTATTTGGAAAGGCAGAGAACACAAAAGGGTGCTCCAGGCCAGGTGCAGTGGCTCACGCCTGTAATCCTAACACTTTGGGAGGTTGAGGCAAGCGGATCACCTGACATCAGGAGTTTGAGATCAACCTGGCCAACATGGTGAAACCCGTCTCTACTAAAAATACAAAAATTAGCCACGTGTGGTGGCAGGTACCTGTAATCCCAGCTACTTGGGAGGCTGAGGTGGGATAATCACTTGAACCCTAAAGTGGAGGCTGCAGTGAGCTGAGATTGCACCACTGCACTCCAGTCTGGGCAACAGAGACTCCATCTAAAAAAAAAAAAAAAAAAAGGAGGGGGGTGCTCCAGAAGAGATACAGCAGCACGGGGCCAGGGAAGTGGCAGTTACTGTTAATACACACAAACAACCAGACCAGTGAGTGTGGAAAACTCATGCCAGGGAGAAAGAGGACCTAATTGCCCTCACTTAAAGGTGGAGCCCTACTTCACAGCAAGGAGGATACAGTGATAGTGGAACCCTACTCCACAGCAAGGAAGATACAGTGATAAAGGGGATTGACAAGAGAGAAATCTGGGATGGTGGGAGTCTAAGTGGAAGACGTAGGCAGGCAGCTGTAGCTGTGGAGCTAGAACATAGGGCGACAATAGAGACTGAAAAGGAGATGGCTTCCAAAGGGAAGGGTGACACGCAGAGTTAAGAACCTACAGAAGGAGAGGAAGACAGAACAGAGGGCCAAAGGCTAAAGGAAGAGAAGGCCTCAACAGAGACAACATAATCAGAGGGATTTCAGGAAGCCAAAGGAGGGGGGAAAAAAAAGACAAAAAATTAGGTTGCCATACCAGAAACCAGAATAGTTCAGCAATAACAGTATCCATCAAAATTATGGATGCAAGTAACATTTACCCAAGTCAATCCATATCTAAAACTTTAGCTTATAAACATACATAAATATAGGCAAAGATGTTTCTCAAAATGGCCAGTTCTATCTTAAGATTTAGGGTAGAGAAATAAAGAATGCTATCAGACTTAAGAACAGCATTGATAGCTGCCCTAGTATTCTCACAAAAGCTCACTAAAATTCTAAAATCTCTGCACCACTGTTCACAGCAATGGAGCTGAAGGCTGCCCATATGTATGTATGTATGTAGTTCAAGAGAAGTAGTATGAGATAAACGGAAAAATTAAAACAAAACCCAAGGCGGTATACACCGAACTGTAAAAAAAAGACCTGGTCTGTTGATCACATTAAGAGAGAAAGGTAATGCTGGGATGGAACAAATACTTTCATGGGGTTGGGGTGGCGGGGGGAAGTCTTGCTCTGTTGCCCAGGCTGGAGTACAGTGGTACAATCTTGGTTCACTGTAATTTCTGCCTTCCGGGTTCAAGCATTTCTCCTGCCTGAGCCTCCTAAGTAGCTGGGATTACAGGCACGTGCCACCATGCCTAGCTATTTTTTGTATTTTTAGTAGAGATGGAGTTTCACCATGTTGGCCAAGCTGGTCTTAAACTCCTGACCTCAAGTGATTTACCAGCCTCACAAAGTGCTGAGACTATAGGCGAGAGCCACCATGCCTAGCCTACATTTTTTTTTTCTTTTGAGGCAGAGTCTCACATTATCACCCAGGCTAGAGTGCACTGGCTCGATCTCCGCTCACTGCAACCTCTGCCTCCAGGGTTCAAACGAGTCCCCTGCCTCAACATCCTGAGTAGCTGGGACTACAGGCATGTACCACCACACCTGGCTAATTTTTTTTTTTTTTAATTTTAGTAGAGATAGGGTTTCACCATGTTGGCCAGGGTAGTCTCAATCTCCTGACCTCCTTGGCCTCCCAAAGTGCTGGGATTACAACAAGTGTGAGCCACCACGCCCGGCCAAACAACATTTTTTTTTTTTAAAGGAGACTATATGCTGGTCGGTGATAGCTGAGTATAATGTCCAAGGACTGATAAGCCCTTTCCTGATAATTTCACCTAAACTCTCTTTACCCACAACTCCAAAAATAAAACAGCAGCTTCATGGAGGAGAGATTTGGTGGATACCAAGGGATCCAAGTTAATGTTACCAACAACAGGACCAACAGACATCACATGACTTAATGTGGCACTCAGAGGACAGAGAACTCATGTACCATCCCTGCCTCTGCCCTAGGGGGAGGGGAAATTGCTATGAAGGAAACTGTAATTGTTAAAATTAAAACATAAATTTCCCATTAGATATTAGATTGTATCAATGTTAAACTTCTTGAATACGATTAATTATACACACAAAAATGTAATTTTCCAAGAAAACATTCTTGTTCTAGGAGAACTCCTGTATCAGGGTTCAAAAAGGGTCATGGTATCTGTAGCTTAATCCCAGATGGTCAGCAAAAAATGTGTAATAGAGAACATGGTTACAAGCAAATATGGTAAAATGTTAACAATCTGTGAATCTAGGTGAAGGGCACACAGGAGTTCATTCTACTAATCCTGTCATTTTTCTCCAAGCTTGATCCTTTCTCATAATAAAGTTTAAAAGAAAAAAGGTTACTCTTACCACAGATTTGGTATCCGTGCTATGGAATAATTTGCAGTGCTCCACAAGTCCTTCCTGATCAAAGTTCTTCTCAGGACAGTAAGGACAAGGAAAGGTGTAACGGTTTGGAATATTCCTGGGAGGTAAAAGGCAGGAAAAAAAAAATTCTGTGAGGACCTTTCCATTAAACTTCAACCCCGGTACACTCCAAAGAGGAGCCAAACTCACCAAATGTGTAATGACAAGAACACTGATGGTCACTCCAGACTCAGGTCAAGTGTTTTGAAAATAGTAACTCAGTTGGCCAGGTGTGTTGGCTCACGTCTGTAATCCCAGCACTTTGGAGGCCAACGCAAGGTGGATCACCTGAGGTCAGGAGTTCAAGACCAGCCTGGCCAACATGGTGAAACCCCATCTCTACTAAAAAATACAAAAATAAGCTTGGTGGTGGGTGCCTATAATCCCAGCTACTTGGGAGGCTGAGGCAAGAGAATCGCTTGAACCCAAGAGACAGAGGTTATAGTGAGCGGAGATTGTGCCATGGTACTACAGCCCAGACAACAGAGCAAGACTCCATCTCAAAAAAAAAAGAATAGCTCAGCTAACATGTGAAGTGAACACCAGAGTCCAGGGTCCTCCCCTGAATACTCCCCCAAAACACTTTTATCATCTTTAGCCAGCACAACAGTTCATACAACTCATACAACTAAACCCCTGGGCATGCAAGGTGCCCAGCCTCCTTATATTAATAGCAAGAGATGACCTCCACCTACGGGGAGACTGAATCATTTACCTTGGCTGAAGAGATGCATCCTTAGTGGTGGCCTTCACACCTTCCATGATGTAATTCTGGTATTTAGAACAAGTAGCCACATGGGCCCGGATCTTGGATAGGAAGAACTCAAATAAGAAGAATCAGAGCCCACAAGTTAGTGAGGACCTTGTAAGAGGCCAAATATAGTCCCAAAACAAAGGCACAATAAAAACTAGACCTATACCACCCTGGCAAATAATCTCACCAGACTCCTGACTAAGCTGATGGGGCTGAAACCCTGATTATTGCAGCTTTTCCATTAATACCAAGGCTGCTATTTTATTTGACTAAATCAGGATATCTGCTTCCACTCTAAAACTACTCTCCTAGAGGTTTGCTCCTATTCATGATATGCTGTCTGCTCACAGACAAGCTCCAAATCTAGGATGTTTTAAAGTTTTCTATACTAGAATTTAAATTAGTCTCCTTACAGCAAGCCAAAAACCACACTCTGTTATGTGCAGCAGAGAAAAGTGATCATTTAGGTAAAATGTATAAAAGCTACTAGCCCTGGTTAAAGCATCGATCACCAGAGTGTGATAAATAATCTTTAAAAAAGTAAAATCTGAATTCTCTCTTTTTGAGACAAGTCTCACTCACTCTGTTGCCCAGGCTGGAGGGCACTGACACCAGCTCAGCTCACTGCAACCTCTGCCTCCCAGGTTCAAGTGATTCTCCCACTTCAGCCTGCTGAATAGCTGAGATTACAGGCGTGTGCCACCATGCCCAGCTAATTTTCATATTTTTAATAGAAATGGAGTTTCACCAGGTTAGGAGGCTGGTCTCAAACTCCTGACCTCAAGTGATCTGCCTGTCTCAGCCTCCCAAAGTGCTGGGATTACAGGCATGAACCACCACACTTGGCCCAATCTTTCATATAAAATCTAGGCTGTGTAACGGTAAATCAGAAAGAGAGGAAAGCCCAGAGAACAGTGCTTCATTACAGGTTTTCTAAAGAGTTTTAAGAATTGAAGATTCCCAACTGGGGCAGGGAAGAAAAATAAAATAAAATAAAGAAGTGAAGAGGGAAGA
>NW_016107377.1:663135-675930 GCF_001604975.1 Cebus imitator
AAGGCAGTAGGAAATTGTATTTCAGTATCTTGAGTTTCTAAAAGGAAACTTCAGAGGGGAAAAATGCTCCAATATTTGAGCTCCAGCTTACTATGATGATTGTCTCACTTCTGGCTAAAGAATTTGACTTGCTAGGCGCGGTAGCTCACACCTGTAATCCCAGCACTTTGGGGGGCTGAGGCGGGGGGATCACAAGGTCAAGAGATTGAGACCATCCTGGCCAACATGGTGAAACCCCATCTCAACCAAAAATACAAAAATTAGCTGGGCATGGTGTAGCACTCCTGTACTCCCAGCTACTTGGGAGGCTGAGGCAGGAGAATCGCTTGAACCTGGGAGGCAGAGGTTACAGTGAGCTGAGATCGCACCACTGCACTCCAGCCTGGCAACAGAGCGAGACTCCAACTCAAAAAGAACTTGACTTTAAGCTGAGAAATCCCCCATTTTGTTTTCTTTTTCTGTAGAAACCAGGTCCACTATATTGCCCAGGCTGCTCTCAAACTCCTGGGCTCAAGCAATCTTCCCACTTCAGCCTCCTGAGGAGCTGGGACTACATGCATACACTACACCCAGCTAGTTTTGTTTGTTTTAGTATATACAGAGTCCCACTATGTCGCCCACCCTGGTTCCAAGCTCCTGAGCTCAAGTGATCCTGCCTTGGCCTCTCTAAGCGCTGGGATTACAGGCATGACTCACGGTGCAGAGCCTCAAGAGTGAAGCCCCCAATTAAGAGACAGAAAATAGCCCCATTCAGCACTGACACAGCCCTACTATGCATCCCTAATACTAAATAACTCTGAAAAGGTCAGTTTCATTAACACTATGGCCATTCATACTGAAGTGATAAAAATAATGAAACTGACTAAAAATAATGAAACTCTTGATATGCAAGAGAAAAAAAACCTGAAAGTGGAAAAAAGTTGGGAATGATTGTATATTTAAAGAGGTGAAAAAAAAGTTGAAGAAATATAGTGTGATCTTATTTTGCAAAAATCCTGTAACTGTGTTGGTTAAAAATTCTACATCTGTGTTTGTCAAAGGGTAGAAAACGTTACATAGCCTTCGAAATAGAACCACTTTTTTTTTTTTGGTCCAGGCTGGGGTGCAGTGGCACAATCTCAGCTCACTGCAACCTCTGCCTCCTAGGCTCAAGCCATCTTCCCACTTTAGCCTCCCATATAGCTGGGACTACAGGTGCATACCACCATGCCCTGCATTTTTTGTATTTTCAGTAGAGCCAAGGTTTCACCATGTTGCTCAGACTGGCCTAGAACTCCTGGACTTAAGCAATTCACCTGCCTTGGCCTCCCAAAGTGTTGGGATTACAGGCATGAACCACCCTGCCAGGTCTTAAATTGAACTATTTTTGAAGTAATCTCTGGAATGAGGAACAAGCCTGCATTATTGTATATTTTTGTATGGTCCAGAATTTAAAAAATTTTAATGATTCTAAAATCAATAAAGCCACGTATATCTCTTGGAAAATAAGACAACAGTATTTCTCCTTTCCAGTAGCAGTTATAACAGGTATGAAAATAAATATACTTGACTCTGATTATACAAGAGCATGGATGCATTTCAAATGTTAGCAACTGTCATTATAATCCAATGATTTCATATTGACTTTTTTAAAGAGACAGGGTCTTGCTGTCAGCCAGGCTGTAGTGGCATAATTATAGATAACTGTAATCCCAAACTCCTGGGCTCAAGTGATCCTCCTGCCCTTGCCTCCTGAATAGCTGGGCCTACAGGTACATACCACCACACCTGGCTAATCTGATTTTTTTTTGTAGAGATGAGGTCTCAACTATGTTGCCCAGGCTGGTCTCAACTCCTAGCCTCAAGCTATCCTTTTGCCTTGGACCCCTAAAGAGCTGGGGTTACACGCATGAGCCACTGCACCTGGTCTTCATATTAACCTTTATATCATGATTCCTGTTAAGTGCTAAAAAGCTGAACCATTAAATTTTTATATCTAATAATACAGATTACACTTCCCCTCAAATGCATTACAAGAGTTAAGTTTGAGTTACTGACTTCATTTTTTAAAGAATCATGAAACATCATTATCATTATATTCTAATTAAAATGATATATAATGCTTCAGGAAAAAAAATTTTTTTTTTTTTTTTTTTGAGTCTCACCCTGATGCCCAGGGCGATGGCATGATCTCGGCTCACTGTAACCCCCGCCTCCTGGGTTCAAGTGATTCTCCTGCCTCAGCCTCAGACTCCTGAGTAGCGGGAATTACAGGCATGAGCCACCATGCCCAGCTAATTTTTGTATTTTTAGTAGAGATGGGGTTTCGACATGTTGACCAGGCTGGTCTCAAACTCCTGACCTCAGATGACCCACCCACCTTGGCCTCCCAAAGTGCTGGGATTATAGGCGTGAGCCACTGTGTCTGGCAAAAATTGATCTTTTATAGGAAAAAGCTGGGATAACTGATTTCTATGGCTTTCAAAGCCAAAATATACACTTAACCAACTCTTTAAAAAGGAAACAAACCAGTAAGGTTATGAAAACAAACCAGCACAGCCATCACCCCAAGTAACTGGCATGCATGCGTGCTGTTAGTGACCTAGTCATGCTCTAACTTCAGAAATAACACAGCACTGTATATTTCACCCCATCTTATCATGGAAAGACATGGACTCTTCCACATTACTTCCACATACATTCTTACGGCAGCCATGGCAAGAAGTCTCTGTGCTCTCGATCTGCCGCTCGAGCTCCACGGCTCGGACGCCAGGTGCCAGAGCGCTGCGACACACCCCACAGACAGGCTTCTTCGGCTTCAGACATTCCTGCAGGCATGCAGAGCAAAAGCTAGAACAAGACATACAGAGAACCTCCGTCACGCATCATGGAGACAAGACGACAAATATGGATCAACTTTTAAAAAGACGTCAATGGATGATGGAGTAAAAACAACTTGCTCTCTTCTCCCAATTCAAATACAAAGTCCTTCCAGGCCAGAAAAATTGAGGAATAGAAGTGGACTACAAAGAACACACAACTGCAAGAATAAACACAAACTCCTGTGATACACAGTGAAAGGTGTTAAGGTTGAGGCCTCAAGCCTTAGGCCCTGCCACTGAGGGATCTCGGTGGGGTTTCGAATCTCTGTTTTTTCCTTTGTGAAATGAAGAGTACCACCTACCTCTAGGATTGCTGGGAGGATGCAGTTTGTATAGCAGACCCCTGGCAGAGCGTCCAGCATGTACCAAATGCACCATAAATGGGAGCTGCTATCATTAGAGGTGAAGGCAAAGCGCTTTGGGAACATAAGGGGAAAAGCAACTAGCTGTGACCTGAGAAGGAAAGGGCTAAGACTGCAGAGACAGCGTCTCTGATCAGCCTTAAAAGAGTTCAGCTGGATCCTCTGTAATTCATGAACATGATGACCGGGTGTTCATGTACATGTGTGAGATGTGCCACCCTTGAACCTTGTTACAGACATTGGTCCATTACCCATCTGACACTTTAAAAAAAAGTTGTCAACTAGCAGAGGAAGGGAAGTCTATTCCAGGCCAAATTTAGGCTTAAAATTCATTACGTACCTGAGGAAATAATAATCTAACAGACTTTTCCACAGACCAGAAGTTTAAAGCAAGATATTGACAAGACCAAATCCAAGTTTCAGAAAAACATCTCTGTGCTATCATGGAAAACAAGTTTTGTTGTTGTTGTTACTTTTGTTGTTTGTGTTTTTTTTGAGACAGTCTCGCTCTGTTGCCCAGGCTAGAGTGCAATGGCGCAATCTTGGCTCACTGTAACCTCCACCTTCTGAGTTCAAGCGATTCTCCTGCCTCAGCCTACCAAGTAGCTGGGATTATAGGCACCCGCCACTGCATCTGGCTAATTTTGTATTTTTAGTAGAGACGGGGTTTCACATGTTAGCCAGGCTGGTGTCCAACTCCTGACCGCTGGTGATCCACTTGCCTCAGCCTCCCAAAGTGCTGGGATTACAGACATAAGCCACCACGCCCAGCCCTGTTAGTTTTTTTAGGGGAGGAGATGAGAAGAGACAAAGCAAAAACCAAACAGATGGCTAAAGGCAGAAGATTGTGAGGGCCTGACTAAGGCAGTAGAGGATGCATTCAGGAAATGGCTCAGATGGAATCGGGACTTGATAACTTACTGACTTTAAAGAAAAGAAGGAAAGTCAAAGATGACTGAGTTTCTATCCTGAAGCCTAGGCAGATGGCGATGCTGAGATATGGCATACAGAAAGAATGAAGACACCCTAGGCTACTTACCTAATCTGATAGATTAAGACAGTATAACCCAATCTGTCAGAAAGAACTAAGGATGTATAATGAAAGGCAATTTTCTGAACACTTGGCCATTTTTCTACTGCCTCTAAGAATCTCCTTCCTCTTTGTCATTAAGTTAGATGTTAATGCTGTTAGGGATTCCAGATCAGGTTCAGAGAAGGTGAGGGCCACTGAGGGCAGAGTGGAAACTTGCCAAAGCCCTGTTCTCATGACACTTACATTCTAGAGTGAAGGAAAACACAAACGTTAATTTCAGCTAGTGATTAAATATATGAAGGAAACATGGCAAAGAGACCAGTTGGGGTGATCACAGAAGGCTGCTTCTGAGGAGTTGGCATTTGAGCTGGGTGGGACCCAATTACGAGGACAGCCACACAGATCTGGGTGCAGAACTCCACACCGAGATGATGCCAAACACAAATGAGCACTGGAAAGGAAGGCAGGCAGGCAGGCCTTGGGAGCCACAATGCGGTAGACCATGGCGAGAAGGGCAAGCGATGAGGCAGCAGAGACAGGCAGGGCCTTGTGGCCATCACTTGTGTTGCCTCTTCACAAAGGCAGATCACAAGAGGAATCCAAGAGAGCACCGAGGGTCCAGTGAGTATAATGGAACCAAACCCAGCATGCAGATAAAAGCAGCCTGAAGTCTCTTCTCAAGCACATACATAAGTGGTACAGCTCATCTATCAAATGTTTATGAGCCACTTTGTGCCTGAGACACGCCCAAACCACCAAACTGCTTTTAAACTGCTCAAATATCCTGGGCTGGCTTTTCAGTTTCTATTTCCTACTTATGGGCCCCTTCCTAGTTCAGCCTTCTGATACTCCACCCAGTCCAGTGCTAGGAAGAAATTCCCCTCTCTTGGGCACCCAGCCAGCTGCCCTTTTCCAGCTGTATTATACTAGATTGGAGAATGCAGTCATTCAGGGCTTGAAATAAAGTTTTATAAAAATCCAATGCCCCAGCCAGAGTTGCAGTAATGTTCAAGTTTCCCAGCGCCAAAGGTAAAAATCAACTAGGCACAGCAGAAAGCACTTGGCTGGAGCTAAGGGGGAGTCAGGCTGCCCTCACAGAGGTGCTTCCATCTGTCTTCAATTTGCACTGAACTGCTGAGCACGTGGCACTAGGATGGTGAGTATAGGGAAGAGCCAGCGTTTGAATCCCAGTACTGCTCCTTGCCCTCTGACCTAGGAAACGTTCACCTAGCTCAAGGAAATCTCAAATTTTGCTGCTCTTCATTTAGCAAACTGTGCTGGGTCAAACCTTTTTACAAACATTAACAGTAAATGAAATCCACTGAATTAATCCAAAATTAGGTAAGTCTGATCCAAGGATAAACGGATTCAATGAAAAAGCTAGCTAAAGACCACTTCAACTCTGGTGAAGTTTGCTTCCACCACTAATTTCTTAGTTTATTCAAGCATTACCTGATCACTCACCCCATACAGAGGTGTGATCCCTGAAATACCCTCCCACTTGCAGAAGGAATTTTTACAGTAGTATGACCAGTCATCGGTACTTATTTATAATCAATTCACTGAACTGTAAACTCAGAAGGCAGAATCACCTTTTTACTTTACCTCAAGATCTGGCACACAGAGGGCATTCCAGTCAGTTGAGGGGCAAAAAATACATGGCCACTCCTTCATGAGCTGTAAGTTTTGCTCTGTACAAGCAAGAGGGAAGTTAAGCCCCAGAAAGGAAGGGGGGGGAAGTAATTTAAACAGGAATGGTGTTTGGTAACTTAACTTGGGACTTGAAGCCTGAGAAAATTAAAGAGTTCCAGGCTAGCTGAACTGCAAAGAGGGATAGCCTAAAGCTATATGAAGAAGCAAAAAGCAGCCAGTGTGGCTGGGAGCCTTTGCTAGGGGCCAACCACTGTTCTCTGGAGTAGCACAATAGTCACCTGCAGTCCATCTGGGAAGAGTTCGGACACGCTAAGCCTTCCCTAAGTGAGCCTCGGACCCTCAGTGTATTCACCTGTAAAATGGCTACCAACCCTACCCCAGTGCAGGGTGGCTATAGAATAATGGCCATGGAGTGCAATGGCTACTGTGCCTGCTGACTAGTGAAGGGGTCCCAAGACCAATGCCAAGGTGATCCCACAATAGGCACCAAGAGAGGCCAGAGGAAAAGCCAATTCTCAGAGGCAAGAAGCAGGTGGCCACGCTGCCTACAATGTTTTCAGCTCAGGTGTGTTTGTGCGTCTAATGGAACAAGGCTTAGATTCAAATCCGCCAACCTCGAAAGCCCCGGCCACAACCCAGGACCTGGACTGGACATTTTTACACATATCTGCTTTAATCACCATAACCAGTCTATTCACAGTATTCAGGTCATGAAGGCTTAATTGAAAATGGAAAGAAACAAACCTCCTACACAGGAAGCACAGAACGCTAACAATTCCGTCTGCCAACTCCCACCCCCTTTCACAGCTAAGGGCAGACTGGCCAGATCCACATAAAGACTTCCCTTTTGTTTTAGTCTAATTCAGCGTTTCTCCCAACTTTAGTCCACGTTGGAATAACTCGGCACAGCTAGACACGATGCTAAATGTCCTATGCTTTAAGAGCGACGTGGACTAGAAAGGAAACGTCGGCACTCCAAGGCGGACTTCAGAGGCTAAAGTCCCCATAGGGCACGATTTCACTATCTCGTCTGGGAAGGGGACTGACAAGCCGCCTAGTACACCGCAGGCGCTCAACGGACAGCAGCTGCCCAGCTAAGGGCGGAGGGACTGGATACTTGGGAGTGAGCAGGGCGAGACAGTACAGCGCCCCGGCAGCTTTCAAGGCCCTTAGGAGACCTGGGGGGCCCCGCCGGAGGCCCCTCTGGGTCACCTCTGGCTCCCGCCCCAAGACCCAACTCGTCGGGGCCTCGCTCCTCGGCTCCATTCCCCTCCCAGTCAGGCGCCCCCCGACCAGGCCCGGGTTTGCCGCTTACACGTGTCCGCAGGGCACCTGTACCGGCTTCTCGTACACCTCTAAGCACACGGGACACGTGAAGCGGCCTAGGGGGTCAGCCTCCGCCGCCGGCCCCGCCAGCTGCGCAGTACCCTCCCGGTCCTGCTGTTGCGCCGCCATCTTGCTGCTCAAGTGCCAAGCAACGGCGGCCGAGAAGGAGTAGGCCGAGGGGGCGGGGCTCGCGGCGGGCGGGGGCTGGGGCGGGGCGCGGCTGGGGGCGGGGCGCGGCTGGGGGCGGGGCTCGTGGGTGGGCCGCGCCTCCCGGCCGCTCTGACCTGAGCGACCTAGAGGCCGAGGGCAATCTGGAAAACGTGGAAGCCAGATCCACAGGCTGCCAGATTTGTGACGGGCTTTGCGCGTGGACCGCTGTTTTCCAAATTTAAGTCATTAGTTCGGCACCACTTGCACTATGACTAGTTCTCTTCAAATCATTGCTTTTTCCTTAAATCTATCTATTTAATCTATTTTGAGACAAGGTCTTGCTTTGTCGCCCAGGCTGGAGTTCAGTGGCACGATCACAGCTCCCTGCAGCGAGCTTCGGGATTCAAGCAATACTCCCACCTCAGCCTCCTGCGTAGCTGGGACCACAGGCAGTCACCACTATGCCCAACTCATTTATTTTCGTATTTTTTTGTAGAGACAGAGAAAGGAGTCGGGGCGGGGCGGGAGGTGCTGGCCGGGGGTGTGTGTTTGTGTGGCGGGGGGATGGGGGTAGTTCTCACCATGTTGCCCAGGCTGGTCTTGAACTCCTGGACGCAAGCGATCTGCTCATCTCGGCAACCTGAAGTGCTGGAATTACAGCCGTGAGCCACAGTGCCCAGCCCTTTCTTAAATTTAAGCAAACGAATTCTAATAACAGATCTGATTCCTGAGCTGCAAGAAGAAAATCAGTATCATTTATTTATGCATAGGAGCTGGGCATGGTGGCTTACACCTGTAATCCCAGCACTTTCGGAGGCCGAGGCAGTCGGATCGCTTGAGTCTAGGAATTCCACACCAGCCTGGCCAACATGGTGAAACCCCATCGCTACTAAACACAAAAATTAGCAGGACGTGGTGGCGCACACCTGTAGTCCCAGCTACTCTGGAGGCTAAGGCAGGAGAATCGCTTGAACTCGGGAGGCGGAGGTTGTAGTGAGCTGAGATCACTCACTCACTCCAGCAGTCACTGAACTCTAGCCTGGGCGACAGTGTGACTCTGTCTCAAAAAAACAAAAACAAAAAACCAACAACAAAGCACATTTATTTCATATTGTGCAATCATCATCATCAACTATCTCCAGAATTCTGGTGGTCTTGCTGAACTGAAGCTCTGTGCCCATTAAACAATAACTTCCTGTCCCCCCGCCATAGAATTTCCCCTGAGCACTGCTTTCACTGTGTCCAGTAAATATTGGTATGCTGTGTTTTTGTTTTCATTTGTTTTTCAATATTTTCTCTCTCTTTTTGTTTTATATTTATTTATTTACTTACTTATTTTGAGATGGAGTCTCACTCTGTCTCCCAGGCTGAAGTGCTTGGAGCCACCTCTGCTCACTGCAACCTCCGCCTCCCGGATTCAAGCAATTCTCCTGCCTCGGCCTCCCAAGTAGCTGGGATTACAGGCACCCACCACCACGCCTGGCTAATTTTTGTATTTTTATTAGAGACTGGGTTTCACCATGTTGGCCACGCTGGTCTCAAACTCCTGACCTCAAGTGATCTGCTCACCTCAGCCTCCCAAAGTGCTGGGATTATAGGCCTGAGCCACCACGGCTGGCTGATGTCTATCTTTTAAAATCTCTTGAGGCTGAATTCATGGCCTAACATATGGCCCATACTGGAGGCTATCCCATGTGTAACCAAGAAGAATGTGTATACTGTTAGCAGTGTATGTTGGGTAGTGTCTGTGTATGTGTTAGATCTGGTTGTCTTATTGTGTTACTCAAGTCCTTTATTTCCTTACTTCTCTCCTTTGTTCTATTTGTTGTTTGAGAGTGGAGCATTGAAGTCTCTAACTATTATTGTAGAACTATTTCTTTCTTCAATTCTACCAATTTTTGCTTCATATATTCTGATGGTCTGTTATTAGGTACATAAATGTTTATAATCATTATATTTTCTTGTTGTATTGGACTTTTTATTAATATATTATGCCTTCTTTATCTCTTGTAATCTTTTGGACAAGTAATTTTTCTTTTTTCTTTTTTTGAGGCAGAGTCTGGCTCTGTCATCCAGACTGGAGTGCAGTGGCATGATCTTGGCTCACTGTAACCTCCACCTCCCGGGTTCAGGTGATTCTCCTATCTCAGCCTCCTGAGTAGCAGGAACTGCAGGTGTGCACCAGCATGCCCAGCTAATTTTTGTATTTTTAGTAGAGACGGGGTTTCACCATATTAGTTAGGCTGGTCTTGAACTCCTGACCTCAGGTGATCCAACCTCCTCAGGCTCCCAAAGTGCTGGCATTACAGGCATGAGCCACTGTGCCTGACCTGGACAAGTCATTTTTCTAATTTAGTATTGCCATCCCTCCTCTTCTTTGGTCGATATTTGCATGAAATATCTTTTCCATCCTTTCAGGACTAGTCTATAAAGTGAGTTTCTTGTAGACAGCAATAGAGTTGGATCACTCTTATTTTTAAAAAAGTGGATCACAGCTCACTGCAGCCTTCCCAAGTTCAAGTGATCCTTCTGCCTCAGCCTCCTGAGAACCTGAGACCTATAGGCATGTGCCATCATGGCTAGCTATTTTTTCTATTTTTTGTAATGATGAGGTCTCACTACGTTGCCTAGGCTTTTTTTTTTTTTTGAGACAGGGTCTGGTTCTGTTGCCCAAGATGGAGGGCAATGGCACAATCTTGGCTCACTGCAACCTCCGCCTCCTGGGCGCAAGCCATCCTTTCACCTCAGCCTCCCAAGTAGCTGGGACTGTAGGCATGCACCAGGATACCCAGTTAATTTTTAAATATTTTGTACAGACAGGGCTTCGCCATGTTGCCCAAGTTGGTCTCGAACTCTCGAGCTCAAGTGGCCCTCCTGTCTTTGTCTCCCGAAGTGCTGGGATTATGTATGTCAGGCATCATTATTAAAATTTGTTTGCTTAAATTTAAAAAAGGGCTGGGCATGGTGGCTCATGCCTGTAATTCCAGCACTTTCTGAGTTACTGATGCAAGTGGATCGCTTCTGTGCAGGGGTTCAAGACCAGCCTGGGCAACATAGTGAGAACCCCCCCAACACACACACACACACACACACACACACACACACACACACACACACGACTCCTTCCCATCGCTAGGAAAAATACAAAAATTAGTGGGAGGATCACTTGAGGCCAGTAGTTCAAGACCAACCTGGGCAACATACCAAGCCCTGCTCTCTACAAACAAATAAACTAAAAATTAGCTGAGTGCAGTGGGATGTGCCTACAGCCCTACCTACTCGGAGAAGGGTTGCTTGAGCCCAGGAGCTCAAGGCATCAGGGAGCTGTGATCTTGCCACTGTACTCCTGCCTCGGCAACAGAGCAAGACCCTGTCTCATAAAAAAAAAAAAAAAAAAAAAAAAACCTACACAAAATGTAAAATTCTATTCTTCAGTCTTACTAGCCATATGTCTAGTCCTCAATAGCCTCATGTGGCTTGTGGCTACATATTGAAAAGAGCAGACATAGAACATTTCCATCGTCACAGGAAGATCTATTAGACAGTGCCACTATACCACAGATACCCTCATATGTGTGAGACAGTTACATAGATAACACACGGATACCCAGGACAGCGTTGGTCACAGTAGCAAGATACTGGAAGCTACCAAAATGATGATTAGGTAGTGATTAAATAAATGCATTAGATATACTTACTGGGATGTCAATTCCCTGAGGTCAGAGGGTTTTGTCCATTTTGTTTACTGCTGTTATCTTCAGCTTCCAAAACAATGCCTAGTGCATGCTAGGTAACTATATAAATAGTCGTTAAATAAACATGAAACTGATATTGAATCCTCTCATATATATTTATTTATTTATTTATTTATTTTTTGGAGACGTAGTTTGCTACGTCACCCAGGCTGGAGTGCAGTGGCATGATTTTGGCTCACTGCAACCTCTGATTCCTGGGTTCAAGCAATTCTCCTGCCTCATCCTCCCGAGTAGCTGGGATTGCAGGTGCTCACCACCACACCTGGCTATCTTTTGTATTTTTAATAGAGATGAGATTTCATCATGTTGGCCAGTCTGGTCTTGAATTCCTGACCTCAGGTCATCCGTCTACCTCAGCCTCCCAAAGTTCTGGGATTACAGGTGTGAGCCACTGAACCCGGCCTATTTATTTTTATTTTTATTCTTGAGACTGAGTCTCACTCTGCTGTTCAGGCTGAAGTGCAGTGGTGTGATCTTGGCTCACTGCAACCTCCACCTCCCAGGTTCAAGTGATTCTCCTGCCTCAGATTCCCCAGTAGCTGGGATTACAGGCACCCACCACCACACCTGGCTAATTTTTGTATTTTTAGTAAAGATGGGGTTCCACCTTGTTGGCCAGGCCGATCTCAAACTCCTGACCTCAGGTGATCTGCCTGCCTGGCTCGGCCTGCCTGGTCCAAAATATATTTTTAATTAAAACAACATCAAGGTGTCAGGTAATGCAACTAGTATATGTTTATATATGATAAATAGATGCTTTTGTAAAGCAGGGTGACCAACTGTCCAGGTTTGCCTGGGAGTAAGGGGTTTCCCAGGATGTGCGACTTTCAGTCAAAGTGGGGAAAGTCCCCGGCAAACCAGGTGAGTCAGTTGCCCTACCGGAAAGATTTCTGAGAATCTGGTACCAGTGGTTCCTATTAGAAAGGGAAACTGACCTGGGCATGGTTGCTCACACCTGTAATCCCAGCACTTTGAGAGGCTAGGGCAGGTGGATCACTTGAGCCCAGGAATTTGAGACCAGCCTGGGCAACTTGGCAAGACCCTGTCTCTATTTTATATGGAAAGAAAAGAAAAAAAAACAACAAAAGGGAAACTAGGGGACGGCGTCTTAAGTTCTGGGCCTGGAGAGATTTGTCCTTCTGTTTCCTCTTGTGTTGTCTAAATATTTATATCAAGTTCACGCACACTTTTTAATTAAAAATTAGGGGCCAGGTGAGGTGGGTTGCACCTGTAATCCCAGCACTTTGGGAGGCTAAGGCAAGAGAATTGCTTGGAGCCCAAGAGTTCGAGACCAGCCTGGTCAAATAGCAAGACCCCATCTCTACAAAAAATACAAAAATTATCTGGGCATGTTGGCATGCACCTGTGGGCCCAGCACTTTGGGAGGCTGAGGAGGACTACTTGATCCAGGATGTTGAGGCTGCAATGAGCCATAACTGTGCTACTGCACTCCAGCCTGGTTGACTTTTTTTCTCTTAAAAAAAAAATAAAAAATAAGGCCGGGCGCGGTGGCTCACGCCTGTAATCCCAGCACTGCGGGAGGCCGAGGCGGGTGGATCACGAGGTCAAGAGATCGAGACCATCCTGGTCAACATGGTGAAACCCCGTCTCTACTAAAAATACAAAAAATTAGCTGGACATGGTGGCGCATGCCT
>NW_016107377.1:676195-683923 GCF_001604975.1 Cebus imitator
TGGTGGTGGGTGCCTGTAATCCCAACTACTCAGGAAGCTGAGACAGGAGAATTTATTGAACCCGGGAGGTGGAGGTTGCAGTGAGTGAAGACCGGGCCACTGCACCCCAGCCTGGGCGACAGAGTAAAACTCTGTCTCAAAAAAAAAAGTTAAAATGAATCAGAAGTAACTCCAGCCCTCAAGTCAGGAAACTCTCAGATATCAGAGTTCTATCAGCCTCAGGCCACATGTAAAATTTATTGCCATAGTTATCTACGTTAGGCATAATTTACCTCATCATGTATTGCTACATTTTTAAACCCGTGGGCAGATAATTTAATTTCAATTACAGCTGGTTCTTCGAGATTGCCAAACTGAAGAGCCAGAAAGGATTCCTACTGACACCACCAGGGGGCGTGTGAACTTATCACAGACTCACCTGGACCTGGGAAGAGAACACCTGCTCCTTTCTTCTTTCCAGTTTCCTAAGCATTTCCTGCCTCTACTTATCATGGCTTAGTGCACATTTCCTGAAAACAAAAATCAAAACAGACAGAGTCTTGTGAGAAAACACTGAACAACAACAACAAAAAGACAGAGTCTTGGCTTAACAGGAGTCTTAACAGGGGAGACACTGGCATGTAAATATTCATTCAACCAATAACCCTGTGTACTAAGTCTCCTGCTAGATGTTGGAAATGTAATTGTGAATGATTCAGACTCAAACAGGAAAGCCACACGGGGATGATCACATAAAAATGCTGCCTCCTGGCCAGGCACAGTGGCTCATGCCTGTAATCCCAGCACTTTGGGAGGCAGAAGCAGGCAGATCACATGAGGTCAGGAGTTTGAGACCAGCCTGGCCAACATGGTGAAACCCCCATCTCTACCGAAAAATACAAAAACTAGCTGGGCGTGATGGGGCACACCTATAGTCCCAGCTACTTGGGAGGCTGAGGCAGGAGAATCACTTGAACACAGGAGGCAGAGCTTGCAGTGAGTCAAGACTGAACCACTGCACTCCAGCTTGGTTGACACAGTGAGACTCCGTCTCAAAAAAAAATTTTTTTTTAATCTGCCTCCAGAAAATTGCATTTTATCAGTTCTCCTACCAGCTCACAGCATTTTACAATTTCTATTATATCAAGGGTCAGCCACATAATGAGGTAAAAACAATAATGATCTCATAATATCTGATAAGAACTACAACCAAATAATGAATATTAACAAGAAGAGGTTGAAATAGAGGATTTAAATCCTCCTTCATCTACAATAAACTGCACCTTATATGTACACTGTGACTTGAGACATTGGCTAAGGATAGAACAAAGTCATCACAAATAACAAGACATTCACACAGAAATAGAATTTCCAGGCCGTGCTTGGTTGCTCATTTCTGTAATCCCAGAACTTTGGGAGGCCGAGGTGGGCGGATCACGAGGTCAGGAGATCGAGACCATCCTGGCAAACATGGTGAAATCCTGTCTCTACTAAAAATACAAAAAATAGCTGGGCATGGTGGTGGGCGCCTGTAATCCTAGCTACTCGGGAGGCTGAGGCAGGAGAATCACTTGAATCCAGGAGGCAGAGATTTCAGTGAGCCAAGACAGCGCCACTGCACTCTAGCCTGGTGTCAGAGCGAGATATCAAAAAAAAAAAAAAAAAAAGAATTTCCAAGTCATTTGGTAAATGTGTGTTTAATTACATTAGAAACTGCCAAACCAAACCATTTTCCAAATATTTCCCATGACACTAAAAAGGTATGAGTTGCTCCACATCCTCACCAACATTTGGTTGTCAGACACTTTTAGCCATTCTAGTGAGTGTGTAGTGGTATTGTGCAGTTTTAGTTTTCATAATGATTAATGACGTTGAGCACCTTTTCATTTGCTTATTGGCCAATTGTATGTTTTCCTCTGTCAAGTGTCTATCCAGATCATTTGTTATTTATTGATTTTGAGATGGAGTCTTGCTCTTGCCCAGGCTGGAGTGCCATGGTGCAATGTCGTCTCGCTTCAACCTTCTCTTCCCGGGTTCAAACAATTCTCCTGCCTCAGCCTCCCTAGTAGCTGGGATTTCAGGTGTGCACCACTACATCCAGCTAATCTTTTTGCATTTTTAGTAAAGACAGGGTTTCACCATGTTGGCCAGGCTGGTCTCAAACTCCTTACCTCAAGCGATCTGCCTGCCTTGGCTTCCCAAAGTGCTGGGATTACAAGCATGAGCCACTGGCCTCGTCCCCCAAAAAAGTTTTTTATTGTGATAACATGCATAACATAAAAATTGCCATTTTAAACACCTTAAAACATATAATTTAGTGGCATTAATTATATTCACCATGTTGTGAAATCATCACCTCTGTTTCCAAAATGTTTTCAACAACCTAAACAGAAACTGCATCTCTCAAGCAATAGTTCCCCATTTCTCCTCTCCAGCCACCAGTAATCTCCCTAATCCTTTTTCTGTCTCTATGAATTTGCATATTACAGACATCTCATATAAGTGAAAGCACATATTTGTCCTTTTGTGACTGGCTTCTCTCACTTAACATAATGTTTTTCAGGTTTATCCATGATGTAGCCTTGGAATTTCTTCCCTTTTTAAGGCTGAATAATATTCCATTGTATGAATGTACCTCATTTCGTTTATTCACTCATTTGTCAACAAACACTTGGGTATTTTCTACCTTTTGGCTAAAGTGAATAATACTGCAACGAACACTGATGTACAAGTGTCTTATTTTTGATTCTTTCAGGCGTATGCCTAGGTGTAGAATTGCTGAGTCATATAGTCATTCTGTGTTTAACTTTTTGAGGAACTGCCAGACTGTTCTTTTTTTTTTTTTTGAGACAGAGTCTCACTCTGTCGCCAGGGGCCAGGTTGGAGTGCAGTGGTGCGATTTCCACTCACTGCAACCTCCGCCTCCCGGATTCAGGCAATCCTCCTGCCTCAGCCTCTCTAGTAGCTGGGACTACAGGCCTGCACCACCACGCCCAGCTAATTTTTGTATTTTAGTGGAGACGGGGTTTCACTATGTTGGCCCGGGTGGTCTCGATCTCTTGACCTCGTGATCCACCCGCGTCGGCCTCCCAAAGTACTGGGATTACAGGCTTGAGCCACCGCGCCCGGCCGGACTGTTCTTTATAGCGGCTGCACCATTTTACATTTCCACCAGCAAGTACAAGTATTCCATTCTTCACATCCTTGCCAGCATTTGTTATTTTCCTTATCAAAAACATTTTATTATAGCCACCCTAGAGGGTTCGAAGTGGAATCTCACTGTGGTTTTGATTTACATTTCCCTAATGATTAGTGATGGCACACATCTTTCCATATCCTTATTGGCCATCTGTATATCTTCTTCTTCTTCGTTTTTTTTTTTTTTTGAGACACAGTCTCACTCTGTTGCCCAGGCTGGAGTGCAGTGGCGCAGTCTCAGCTCACTACAAACTCTGCCTCCCCGGTTCAAGTGATTATCCTGCCTTAGCCTCCCAAGTAGCTGGGATTACAGACGCCCACCACCACACCTGGCTAATTTTTGCATTTTTGGTAAAGACGAGTTTTCACCATATTGACCAGGCTGGTCTCAAACTCTTGAGCTGGTGATCTGCCCGCCTCGGCCGCCCAAAGTGCTAGGATTACAGGTGTGAGCCACTGTACCCGACATCTTTATATCTTCTTTGGAGAAATGTCTATTCAACTCTTCTGCCCATTTTTAATTTTATTTATTCATTTATTTATTTTGAGACAGAATCTCACTCTGTTGCCCAGGCTGGAGTGCAGTGGTCAGATCTCAGCTCACTGCAACCTCCTAGGTTCAAGTGATTCTTCTTTTTTTTTTTTTTTTTTTTTTTTTTTGAGACACAGTCTCACTCTGTTGCCCAGGCTGGAGTGCAGTGGCGCAGTCTCAGCTCACTACAAACTCTGCCTCCCCGGTTCAAGTGATTATCCTGCCTTAGCCTCCCAAGTAGCTGGGATTACAGACGCCCACCACCACACCTGGCTAATTTTGTATTTTTAGTAGAGACGGGGTTTCACCATGTTGACCAGGATGGTCTCGATCTCTTGACCTCGTGATCCACCCGCCTCGGCCTCCCAAAGTGCTGGGATTACAGGCTTGAGCCACCGCGCCCGGCCTCAAGTGATTCTTCTACCTCAGCCTCCCCAGTAGCTGGGATTACAGGCCCCTGCCACCATACCCAGCTAATTTTTGTATTTTATTTTATTTATTTATTTTCTTTCATTTTCTTTTTTTTTAAGACGGGGTTTCACCATGTTGGTCAGGCTGGTCTTAAACTCCCAACCTCAGGTGATCCACCCCCCTTGGCCTCCAAAGTGCTTGGATTACAGGCGTGAGCCACCACGCCCAGCCAATTTTATTTATTTTTTGAGACAGAGTTTCGCTCTTGTCACCCAGGCTGGAGTGCAATGAGGCAATCTCGCTCACTGCCTCCACCTTCTAGGTTCAAGAGATTCTCCTGCCGCAGCCTCCCAAGTAATTGGATTGCAGGTGCCAGCCATCACACCTGGCTAATTTTTGTTTTTTTAGTAGAGACAGGGTTTCACCATGTTGGTCAGGCTGATCTTGAACTCCCAACCTCAGGTGATCCGCCCGCCTCAGCCTCCCAAAGTGCTGGGATTACAGGCATGAGCCACCGTGCCTGGCCAATATTTGCATTTTTAGTAGAGATGGGATTGCACCATGTTGGCCAGGCTGGTCTTGAATTCCTGAACTCAAATGATCTGCCCTCCTTGGCCTCTGAAAGTGCTGGAATTACAGGTGTGAGCCACCGTGCCCAGCCACCTTTGCCCATTTTTAAATTAGGCTGTCTATTTGCTGTTGAGTTATAGAAATTCTTTATATATGCTGGATATTATACAATTTTACTTTTTTAAAATAACTTATTATTAGAGATGGGGTCTCACTCTGTTGCCGAGGTTGGAGTGCAGTGGCGCCATCATCGTTCCCTGTAATCTCAAACTCTTGAGCTCAAGCAATTCTCCCACCTCAGCCTCCCCAGTAGCTAGGACTGCAGGCACATGCTACATGTCTACCTAATTTTTAGAATTTTTTGGAGAGATGGGGCTTTACTGCGTAGCTTAGACTGGTCTCCAACTCCTAGCCTCAAGCAATCCTCCAGCCTCCGCCATCCAAAGCGTTGAGATTACAGGCGTGAGCCACGGCCCTTGGCCGAAATCCTACTCTTTTGAGCAGCGTAAATGCAAGGTGCCAAGGACTGACCATAATGAGATAAGTCCAATCATGTTCCCCATTGGTCTGAGGCCGACTACACCCCAGCCCGGCCAGCCCTGTGGCCAAGTCAATCATACCTAGCTAGTGTTGAATGCTCATTCTGCACGTGGCACCGTCTATCTAATCTCTCAATCATCTTCAGCGGTACTATTAATCCCATTTTACTGATAAGGAAATAGAGGCAGGCCCAGAGAGGTTAGACAGCTTGTCCAAGGTCACGTAGATGGAAAGTGGCGGGGCTGGGATCTGAACTCAGGCCTTTCGGTTCCAGAGCCTACTTTGACTTCTGGCCCAGGGATAATATTGCTATGTAATGAGGACACCTCTGTGTGGCTTTCCTTTGCTTGCTTCAAGGGAGAGGGAAGGACAAAGATATTTGCTTGCAGCAAGCAGTCTTCCGAAACCCAGTATCTTTTTTTTTTTTTTTTTTTTTTTGCAGTGGAGCCTTGCTCTGTTGCCCAGGCTGAAATGCAGTGGTGCAATCTCAGCTCACTGCAACCTCTGGCTTCAGGTTCAAGCGATTCTCCTGTCTCACCCTCCCAAGTAGCTGGGACTACAGGTATGCACCACCATGCTGGGTTAATTTTAGTATTTTTACTAGAGACGGTGTTTCACCATGTTTGCCAGGCTGGTCTTGAACTCCTGACCTCAAGTGACCCACCCGCTTTGACCTCCAAAAGTGGTGGGGTTACACTCATGAGCCACCGTGCCTGGCCCTGCAACCCAGTGCTTTAAGAGACTGTTATAGTACACACCCAGAGCTCAGAACCTCAGTGTTACTGTCTACAGGTGCAATTAAGAATCATCAGGAAGAAATGCTGAGTTGCCCACATTCAACCCCATGAGCTGTGTCTCCTTGGAGCTGGGCTAGGCTGGGCGGACCCTGCTAATAACAGCGCTCAGCCAGCTGCCTCACCTTTGGACTCGTGGGTTGCTCCTGCTGCAGACATGGAAACTTTAAAGTGACTGGCAGTTGGGTTTATATTTAGGGAAAAGGGGGGAGAAAACCGTTCTTACTGATCGTGAAGAAGCTTGACAGTGCCAGCTTTCAGTTCAAGACATGCCTTCTTCAGAGTTACAAGCCTCCCCCAAACCCTGCCTCTACCGTGGGAGGTCAGAATGAATTCTGAGCTTTGGGAGCCAGATGGAATCTGTAGCACCCAGCAAATTCATGTGGGACAACAAGAATCCTAATCATGGATAACATTTGCTGCAGGCAGGCGCACTCCCTTCCAGGCACTGGGGAACTTTTTTTTTTTTTTTTTTTGAGACAGAGTCTTACTCTGTCCCCTAGGCTGGAGTGCAGTGGCATGATCTCAGCTCACTGCAACCTCTGACTCCCAGGTTCAAGCAATTCTTCTGCCTCAGCCTCTCAAGTAGCTGAGGCTACAAGCACGCGCCACCACGCCTGGCAAATTTTTGTATTTTCAGTAGGGGGTGGTTTCACCATATTGGCCAGGCTGGTCTCGAACTCCTGACCTCGTGATCTGTCTTCCTCGGCCTTCCAAAGTGCTGGGATTACAGGCGTGAGCCATTGTGCTCAGCCAACACTGGGGAACTTCTTTGCACGTGTTTTCCCATTCAATATGCAAAATAACCTTACAAAAAAGGTACTATGATCAGCTCCATTTTACATGTGGGGAAACTAAGGCTTAGAAAGATGATAAGGCTGGGCACAGCAGCTCATGCCTATAATCCCAGCACTTTGGGAGGCCAAGGTGGGTGAATTCCTTGAACTCAGGAGTTCAAGACCATCCTGGGCAACATGACCAAACCCTGTCTCTACAAAAAACACAAGGACGTGGTGGTGCACGCCTGTAGTCCCAGCTAGCTACTTGGGAAGCTGAGGTGGGAGGATCGCTTGAGCCTGGGAGGTGGAGGTTGCAGTGAGCTGAGATGGCACCACTGCACTCTAGCCTGAGCAACAGAGGGAGACCATGTCTTTAAAAAAAAAAAAAATGCTCCAAGCAGGCAGGCTGATTCTGTGTCATAACCCTGAAGATAAGGTGTCTGACAACACAGTTAAAATTATGCTCTTAAACCAGAGTGGGGATCCTGGGAAAAAAAAAAAAAAACAGTTGGGAAGTAAGAGCTAGTAGTTAGCAAAAGTGTATCATTTCATTCAATCAAGAGAAATGTACTAAGCAGCTACTATGGATCAAGTCCCTCTCTAGGCTTTAAAACCTATAAAAGCATTGATTCATGATAGCTAATACTAATTGAGTAATTACCATGTTATCATCTCACAAGGACTACCCATTTAACCTGTATTTTGGTAGGTACTATTGTTATCATCCACATCTCACAGATAAAGAAACGGAAACACAGGCAGGGTGCAATGGCTCACACCTGTAATCCCAGCACTTTGGGAGGCCAAGGCTGGGGATCATGACGTCATGAGATTGAGACCATCCTGGCCAACAAAGTGAAACCCCCGTCTCTACTAAATATACAAAAAAATTAGCCGGGCCGGGCGCGGTGGCTCAAGCCTGTAA
>NW_016107377.1:684098-706098 GCF_001604975.1 Cebus imitator
GGAGGCTGAGGCAGGAGAATTGCCTGAACCCAGGAGGCGGAGGTTGCGGTGAGCCGAGATCGTGCCATTGCACTCCAGACTGGGTAACAAGAGCGAAACTCCGTCTCAAAAAAAAAAAAAAAAACAAAAAAATTAGCCAGGTGTGGTGGCTTCTAGCCTGAATTCTCGGGTTTTATTCATCTTACTCATATGTTAGGGATATTCTCTTTCTGATAAGGAGACTGGATGCTCTGTGAGGGCAGGAACTGTGTCTGTCTCACGGTTATGCCCTTTATTTATGTATTTTTAAAATTCTTTCTTTTCCCTGGGCTGCTAGCCGCCCTCTGACTCCAGTTATGCCCTTTAAACCTAACATCAGGCTGGGCGTGGTGACTCATGCCTATCATCCCAGCACCTTGGAAAGCCAAGGTAGGAGGATCACTTAAGCCCAGGAGTTCAAGACCAGCCTTGGCAAAACTGCAAGACCCTATCTCTACAAAACAGTTAACAAAATCAGTTGGATGTGGTGGTGTGCGCCTGTGGTCTCCGCCACTCAGGAGGCTAAGGTAGGAGGATCACTTGAGCCTAGGAGGTTGAGGCTACAGTTAGCTATGATTATGCCACTACACTCCAGACAGGGTGATTGAGTGAGACCCTGACTCAATTAAAAAAAATCTGACATCAAACCTGGCACATGGTAGGCATTCAGTGAAAATTCTGATCAGAATCAAATTATACTGAACACCCTATTGTGCACTAGGTGGTGCATATACGCCAAGTAGTAGTGAGATAACTGTGAACAAAACAGACATAGTTTTGTCCTCATGGAGTTCACTGACTTCTGGGGGAGAAAGATATTAATAAAGATCACATAAATATATATTTGTGGAATGAAAGACAGATATCTGTATCTGTCTCTAGTTGACTTTCCTTTTTGTTTGTTTTTGTTTTTTGTTTTTTGAGATGGGAGTTTTGCTCTTGTTGCCCAGGCTGGAGTGCAATGGCACAATCTCAGCTCACTGCAACCTCTACCTCTTGGATTCAAGGCATTCTCCTGCCTCAGCCTCCCAAGTAGCTGGGATTACAGGCATGAGCCACCATGCCTGGCTAATTTTTGTATTTTAGTAGAGACGGGGTTTCACCGTCTGGTCAGGCTGGTCTCAAATTACTGACCTCAGGTGATCCACCCACCTCGGCCTCCCAAAGTGCTGGGATTACATGATAGAAGGTGGTGACTGATATGAGAGAGGTATAGAGTTCAGAGCGTGGAGCGGTGGCCTCTGACAGGGTAAATTAAGGATAGCCTCCAGGAGGAGGTAGCATTTGAGCTGGGCTTTGAGTGACTTGGACATGCAAGGATGTCCAGCTTTCTTTCCAGCTGGAGTAAAGGGAACAATCAAAGGCAAGACCTGAAGTCAAAAACTTAGCTACCTGCAGCCAGGTGCAGTGGCTCATGCCTCTTAGAAAATATATAGTATGGTTGATGTTTTGTTTTTACATCTCACATTATGTCTCCCTGTTTTTATTCCATGGTGTGTCTTGCAGAGTTATGTAGGCTAGCATCGCCCTTTTAAAGTGACCCACAGCATTTGCTAGTTTGGATATACCATTACCCCAGTGATGGACATTTAAAATATTTTTCATGATTGCTTTTGCATGAGAAACAATGATGCAGCAGGTCTCCTTGTGCACGTGTGTATTTCTCTCTGGTAGATTGTGAGAAATCCAGTTGCTGGGTCATAGGGTAGCTTTTCTCTTTTGCTTTTTGTTTTATACACCTCTGAACTGTTGGAATCATGTGTTACTTTGGTGATGGGAAAAAAACTAAAAAATAGAAAGAGGTAGGTAGATTGTTCATGTTGTTGGCTCTTTGGAAGTAGAGGTGCCTAATCATTGTCACATGACCCTTATATAATATGCTAATCATTATATAATAAAATCGGGAAAGGATGTTCCTGTCATTTCTACATCACCAAGTAGAGAAATCACAGGCCTTCAACTGTGTTTAAAAGATGAGAAACGTGGCCAGGTGCGTTGGCTCAGGCCTGTAATCCCAGAACTTTGGGAGGCTGAGGCAGGCAGATCATGAGGTCAAGAGATCGGGACCATCCTGCCCATCACGGTGAAACCCTGTCTCTACTAAAAAGACAAAAATTAGCTGGGTATGGTGGCGTGCACCTGTAGTCCCAGCTATTCGGGAGGCTGAAGTAGGAGAATCGTTTGAACCCCCGAGGCGGAGGTTGCAGTGAGCCAGGATCGTGGCACTGCACTCCAGCCTGGTGATGGAGTGAGACACCATCTCAAAAAAAAAAAAAAAAGAGAAATGTGACCCTCTTCGGAGACTCTGGGTCTTTTCTGATAGTAGATGTCACCAAGTTTCAATGACCAGGGTTTCGTACTGGTAAAGCCCTTTTTCAAATTTTTTTTTTCTCTTTTGGTTTTCACAGTTCCATAGAGCTGTAAGGGACTTTTTTAGCAGTCCCACGTGAAAATGCAATATTGTAAGAGCTACCAAACCAGGGTGCTGCGTTGCTGTAAAGGCAGACTTAAGGTGGGACAGTTTGTCTCAGATGGAATTCCTGTGAACATCATCACCTTACAGATAAAAGAGGAATTTAAACATGAGCTGATAAAGAACACAGAGACTCTGAGTGGCGCTAAAGCAGCGACAGGTAAACACAGTAATGCCACTGTTGGGACAGCAGATTGCTGGTTCTCCAAACGTTTCCCAGTATTATGTCACTGACTCCTCACACAAGCCCCACTGGTTTTAGCTGGGGTCACCAGGACTCAGAGTGAGAATCCTTCATCTGTTGTGTGCCTCCTCCTCAGATATGTGCAGAGCTTGGGGGAAAATAGATGAATAAGAAGCTCAAGGTCTGGTGGGAATGTCAGATTTATACACACACACACACACACACACACACATATAATTTATATCAATGCTGGAATTACAAGTGTGGTGGCGCAATCTCAGATCACTACAGCCTCTGCCTCCGGGTTCAAGTGATTCTCCTGCCTCAGCCTCCCGAGTAGCTGGGATTACAGGCATGCACCACCATGCCCCGCTAATTCTGTATTTTTAGTAGAGACGGGGTTTCTCCTGTTGGTCAGGCTGGTCTCAAACTCCTGACCTCAGGTGATCTGCCCGCCTCGGCCTCCCAAAGTGCTGGGATACAGGCGTGAGCCACTGCCCCGGCCTTTTTTTTTTTTTTTTTTTTAAGAGACGTGGTCTCAACACCTGGGCTCAAGCGATCCTCCCGCCTCAGTCTCCCGACTAGCTGGGACTACAGTCGCGTGCCACCAGGCCTGGCTTTACTATTCAATTTTACAGGTAAGAAAGCTAGGGTCAGAGAGGTTAGGTAACTTGTCTAAGGTCACACAGCTAGTAAGTGGCAACGCTAAAAATGGGACCCACGCTCTCAACTACCCCCCACAGCCCGTAACACCCACAGCCTTCGCAAGGCTGGATTCCAATCACGCGTGATTTCGCCATCTCACTGGCTCTCTTTTGAGTCTCGGTGTATCTGTCTGTAAAATGGGAGCGAGGGATCCGACCGTGAGCCCCTGCTCGCTTGTGCGCAGTCAGGAGTGCAGCTCGCGGATCATCTTGATAAGCGGTAAGTCCGGGAAGTGGAGTCCGGGTTCGCGCTTTCAGCGCTCTCAGCTCCGAGGTCCCGGCTCTGGAGCGGTTTCCATGACAACCCGGCCAGCCACCATCCAGAGCCCAAGTGGCTTGCGTCACGTCCGGTCTGTTTACTTCTGGGTCCCAGCCTCAGACGCGGCGATGGCTCATTAGGCTCCAAAGCGCGGTTCCGTGGCTTTTGTCCTCGCTCTTCGGCCTTCCGCTTTGTCCTCCGCCTCTGGCTTTCAGTCCCCCCCAGCCGCGGGCATCTACGACTTCCCGGAGCCAGCGCGCAGCCTCGATCCACCCTCCCTTTGGGCCAGCCTCCTGGCGACATCACTTCCGGGCCGAGTGTTTCCGGGTCGCTGCTGGCCCCCGGGTACTGGTCTCGGTTCCCCTGCAGCCAGCCGGAGCGGCGAGAGCCCAGTGGGGTCCGGCTCCGGCGGCAGCTGCGCCTCCCGCTTGCTTCCCTCGGCCGGGTCGTCCTCGGCTGCAGTGTCAGGGTGAGTGACGGGCCGCGGGCGGAACCTGCCTCCCGGGCTTCCCCAGGCGGAGGGGGCGCCCGATAACTGCAGGGCTTGGCCGGCTCGGGAGCGGGGTCCCTTCACGGCCGGCAGGGCGACAGGCGGGCCCGCGGTTTCGGCACTCCCGGGACCCCCAGCCTGTCCTCAGGATCCCCATTCTCCCGAGAGCTGCCTCGCTAGCTCCTGGGACCCGCCGAGGGTGGCTCAGGGTTGCTTAGGAGGAACACCCCCTTTTCGGCGACTGGGCAAACAGAAGGACACCCCGATTTCACCACGAGGCAGTTACCGCGCAAGGGTTCCCAGTTCAGGCTGTGGCGGCACACCTGGGTTTGTACTCACTTTGTGACCTTGGATAAGTCACTTCATCTTAAGCGCCTCAGTTGCCTGTTTAAGTGTGACAACCTGGTTGCTAGGGCTGGAGTGGAGATGGAATGAGATCCTTCAGGGTCTCTGGCATACAGCAGGCGTCTAATAAATGATAGTTCCTGTTACCTCATTCAATTCACGAACCCGTGGGGAAGGCCAGAATTTGAGACTGGGGTGTTTTTCACAAGTGACGTGGCCCCCGGAGGCTGTGGGAATGACCCAGCTGGGACTTAGCAACCGCCAGCTTCTGTCCCTGCAGGGAGGGAAACAGCTTCCTTCAGAGCTTCTCCGAGAGAGGCAGCTGCCACTAGAGAAGCTTCTTTCAGCACCGCTGAGGTTATTTTCAGAGGTTTGGAAGGCCCCTGTGTGAATTTCTTTGGAATCTAGTAGGAGTGTGGGGACCTTCTGGTGTTTCACAGCCAGTGGAAGGTGCCTTGGACGTGTCTCGGAGCCTCTTGCCTGGAACGAGTGCATTGGAGTGGGTGGGGAGGTGGAGGGGGTTGGACTGACTTCCCCGTCTCCTGTTTGGAGGCTGATGGAGCTCGACCAGGGATGTGTAAACCTGTGGACAGGGGCAAGGCACAGACCGAAATAGCGCTGCCTGTGCACAGAGGGGGCGCCTTCAGATGCTGCTTGGGGAACATTTCTGCTTGAATGGGCCAGCTGAGGTAAAGCCAAGTTAATGCTTTGCTGCTTGGAATCATTTCACTTCCATGCATTGGGACTCTAAAAAGATACAGATTTCCTCTTAGATGTTTACAAAATAATAACTAAAGAAGCCACTGCCTCCCTGACTGTGCAGTATCTGTCTTTCCATTGACTTGCTTTTCAAGAGGGCGCCTAGATTGTAGGTGCAGGAGATGCTGACTGGAGCCGTTGACTCGCCTCTGGGTTCAGGATATTCACAGTGCTGTTGTTTCCCCCCCCCCCCCCCCACACACACACCAGACTGGCACGTCTTGGCGTTCCAATCCTTGGGTTGCTCGGAGAAATTAACAGCTTCTGTCGCTGGGCTGTCTTGGTTTCCTGTAACCACAGTGTTTTTGCAGAGAGCGTATTTTGTTGTTCTTGCAGAGTGCTGGGAATAAATTGCTGGCTCTGCTGTGCTCAGAAAAAACACTAGCTATGACCAGCGACAAGGCATCTTGTATTCTCAGAAAATGTTTTCAGCAGGGATGATGTCAGCTGCTTCACCACTGGCCGATGTCTCTGGCCAGCCTCTCCCTGGCCCTTGAGCTTACATCATATAGAGATTGGCTCTCCTAGCCCCATTCGGTGTGGGAAGATGGGAATTTTGCTACTACAGGAATTTTTGTAACTCAACTCTCTTCGCACCACCATAAGGCGTTCTAACTCAGCCACACACTTGGGGGTAGAGCTGTCCAGCAGATGTAGCAGGAGAGCTTTGTGCAAGTCGGAGTTTTGGCATTAGACCTAGGTCTAGAACCCAGCTCTGCTGCTTCCCAGCCTTACGACTTAGGGTAAATGAGTTGGCCTTTCCGAGCCTCAGTTTCCTCTTTAACCTTGAGACTATTCTGTGGATTTCATTGATTTTCACAGAGCAGGTAGCAGAGAGCCATACAGTAATTCCTTGGTAAATGGTACTGATGTAACAATAAATGAGTGAGATAAATTGGAGAAAGCCCAGGCGTCAGGGCCTGCCAACAAGAGTTCAGATTCCAGGTCTGACCCTTTCTAACTCTGTTGGGCAGGTTGCTTTAATGGGGCAAGCCTTGTTTTCCTTATAGAGTTGTGAGAATTAAATGGGATGATGTAGGTAAAGTGGAAAGCCCAATGCTTAGCACATAGTAGGACTTCAGTAATTGTCAGTCTCCTTCTCTCCTGTCCTTATTGACTGACTGACTGACTGAGACAGGGCCTCGCTCTGTCACCCACATTGGAGTGCAGTGGCGCCATCATAGCTCACTGCAGCCTCAAACTCCTGGGCTCAGTGGATCCCCCCCACCTCAGTCTGCCAAGTAGCTAAGCCTACAGGTGCATGTCACCACACCCACCTAACTAAAAAAAAAGTTTTTTTTGTAGAGGTGGAGTCTAGCTGTGTTGTCCAGGCTTGTCTTGCCCTTAATTATCTTTTAGCTTTTACTTTCTTCCGCCTTTTCCCTCACCTACCCAGGTTGGTTTGAGATGCTTTTTAGATAGGCTTCCCGTCCTTGTTGTTAGGATTTTGAACAAGGGCTGTTTGGATCCCTTTCTCTTATTTATTGTTTTTTCAGCAACAAACAAGGGTGTAGACTGTGGTGCAATTATAGAAGAGCAGACGCTGCGCTGCACTTGAGACTGGCTGACTTTGTAAAAAATCAGTCTCTTTGAGTTTAAGGCTGACTTCCTTGGAGAAAAATTACAGCAGTGTTTGGAAGCTTAATGTCCCTGTGTTGGAATGGTTCTCAGACTACAGACCCTGGCGCCAGAGGCCTGATGGCAGCTTCTCTTAGCTAAGTCAAGAATGGTAAATGCATGTGCAAGTATCCTCTCCAGTGCTGCAGTACATTTTTTTTTTTTTAAATTTTATTTATTTTGAGATGGAGTTTCTATTCTGTTGCCCAGGCTAGAGTGCAGTGGCGCGATCTCACTGCAACCTCCGCCTCCTGGTTTCAAGCGATTCTCCTGCCTCAGCCTCCTGAGTAGCTGGGATTACAGGCATGTACCACCATGCCCGGCTAATTTTTGTATCTTTAGTAGAGACAGGGTTTCACTATGTGGGCCAGGCTTGTCTTAAACTCCCAACCTCAGGTGATCCATCTGCCTTACCTCCCAGAGTGCTAGGATTACAGGTGTGAGCCACTGTGCCCGGCCTACATTTTAATTTTTTTAAGAGAATATACATTTTAAATTGTTTATTTTTTATGGACAAAACAATATGAACCTAGAGCACATCCATACTTTGATACGAGGTGGTGTGCTCTTCCAGCTAGATTTGCAGGCAGGATGTGTCTCCTTCATTGCTGTCCTCTACCCTGCCATCCCTATTCCCCCATTGGGTCCAGCTAAGGCAGAAGGTGGGGGCTGCAGAAATGCCTGTTGGACGTAGGAATTGCGGGGTGGTGAGAGGAGCTCAGGTTCCCAGTCAGAAGGCCAGGCTTGGATTATTGGGTCCATCTTCTCTAACATGGAGCTACTTGTACCTCATGCCATCTTTCTGAGCCTGTTTCTTTGCTCTCCAGCTGATCTCCCAGGATTCTTGGGAGGCACCAATGAGAAACTAAGGTGGGAGCATCACGAATGCTGATGTCCTTTGCAGCACCCATTTCACCTACTTGATCAAGCACCTGCTGTGTGGCTGGCTCTGGGTTAGGCATCATGGTGAACAACACAGACATGGTCCTTGCCTTTATGGAGCTTGCCAGGGAGGGCGGGGGGACAAATAGAGGAAGCTAGTAAATGAATAAAGTTGACAGTTTCAGATTGTGGTTATCTTAGGCGAATGTGATGATGCAGAACTGGGAAGGTGAGATGGGGCGGTACCTCAGGGGGCTGATGTTTGGGCTAAGGCCTGAGTGATGAGAATTTTCAAGAGGCAGAATTTTACCCAAGTGCATTTTGTTTTCTTTTATAAAGACGGGGTATTGCTGTGTTGCCAGGCTGGTCTCAAACTCCTGGCCTCAAGCAGTCCTCCTGCCTTGCCCGTCCAAAGTCAGGAATGACGGGCGTGAGCCCCTGCGCCTGGCCCCTAAGGGGATGTGTTTGCCCCCTGAGCTCCTCAGGCTTGCTCGTCACTGTAGCACTGGGCTCCCTCGGCAGCGCAGTGTGTTGGAGACAGTGGCTTCTCTGTGTCCCTAGTTTTAATATACATCCCCCCTCTCACAGCAGCAGTAATACCCCTGTAAGTCTTCTCCTAGGGACAAAAACCGTGCAGAAGCCAGACTACTGGCTCATTGAGATGAGGATGATTTTGTTGACCTCATGATAGTTGTGGGGCTCATAGGACCTTCCGAGCCGAAACCAGGTCTCTAAAGGACTCCACACGCCAGTCCCAGGCCTGCTGCAGCTTCCGTCTCAGCCCCTTGCCGTCTCCCACAGTCAGCAGACATGTATGAAGCACACAGGTCACCTTACTGAGCAAGGTGGTCACAGTCGTGCACCCACGGAGCTTCTGGGTAGGAGGCAGGACCAGAGCATGTGAAAATACACATCTGCCACCCAGTCAGAGATATTGGCTCCACTCAGAGAAGGCCTGGCTGTTTAGGGGTACGGCACCTTCAGACAACAGCAACAGCTATGGGGGGCTTCCTGGAGCGGCTGTCTGAGCAGCTCATATCCCAGTCATACATAATCCTCTCACCAGCTCTGGACAGAGGCGCTATTATTAGCCCCCTTTTCTAGATGAGAAAACCGACGCCCAGGGAGGTGGAGCAATTTGCCAAGTCACCTGGAGAAGTGGCCCTGGCCTCGCTTGCAGGCGCCTGGCCTTGGACCCCGTGTCCGTGGCCCTGCACGTGTTGTCTCCCCTGGCCCTGGCAGTGTCCCTCCATGAATCCGGATTCGCTTCCAGCATCGTGGCCACAAGAATATTGCTGGATCTGTGCCTGTTCTACTAACAAGTGGCTAAGCAGATGACAAGGTTGTATAAAGCCTGTGTTCCAGCTCAGAACATTCTATCCTCTCCCAACAGGGGGCTGCAGAGTGCTCTTGTGATGAAGGGGATGCAGGCTGTCAAAGGCCGGTAGCGGCACTCCAGGGGCCGGCAGCCACAGTGGCCTCTTTTTAAAACTGTAAAGACCGCATCCCTCTCCCCTTGCTGCAGATGCTTCAGTGGCTTCACGCAGCTCTTTGTATAAAATACCAAATTCCGAGTGTGCTCTTGTGGCCCTTGCGGCCTTGGGGCCGAGGGTCCTGCTGATGCTGGCAGCCGTCCCTCCTCACACCCCTGCCCTCGCGGTCTCGGCCTCACTGGCTGCAGCTCTGCTCCTGTGCCAAGCTTCCTGCCTCAGGAAAGCAGGGTATGGTGGGTAAGGGCATGGACTCTGGAGCCAGATTGCCTGGGTTCTGAGCTCAGCTCTTCTGCCTCCTAAGAGTTCTCTAACCTTGGGCAGTTTCTTTCTTTTTCTTAAAATTTTTTTTTTGTATTTTTGTAGAGACGTGGTTTCACCATGTTTTCCAGGCTGGGCTTGAGCTCCTGGACTGAAGCCCCCCTCTCGCCTCAGCCCTGCAAAGTTCAGGAATTACAGGTGTGAGCCACCGTGCCCGGCCTATCTTGAGCAGTTTCTAATGTTTGTGTCTCAGTTTGCACATGGGTCCACTAGGGCTAACTCTCTCCCAGGATTAAGAAGAGGAAGGGAGGCTGGGTGTGGGGGCTCACGCCTGGAATCCTGGCACTTTGGAAGGCCAAGTCCAGTGGATCACTTCAGGTCAGGAGTTCGAGACCAGCCTGGCCAACATGGTGAAACCCCGTCTTGACTAAAAAATAGAAAAATTACCCAGGTGTGGTGGTGGGCACCTATAATCCCAGCTACTTGGGAAGCTGGAGTAGGAGAATCACTTGAACCCGGTAGGTGGATGTTGCAGTGAGCTGAGATTGCGCCACTTGCACTCCAGCCTGGGCAACAGGGCAAGGCTGCGTCTCAAAAAAAAAAAAAAAGAAGAAGAAGAAGAGTGAGTGAGTGTGTGTGAAGTTCATCACGAATCTGGAGCGTCTGGTAGCGGTAGCTCAGGGCCGTCCTCTGCTGCCGCTCCTTCCCCGGCCTCTTGGTCTGGCAAACTCCTCATCCTTCAGGTCTGCTGCTGTCTCAAGGGGATGTTCCTAAACTCTGCCTTCCCCGACGAAACCAGGACAGGAGCCCCTGCTGTACTCACCCGAACTTCTCTTTCAGGAATATTAACTGTATTTTTCATTTGTAAGCACAGCAAATTCAAGGTCCATCTCTCTGGCTTCTGCTGTAACCCTGCTTGTAGTACATGCTCTGTAATGTGTTGAACCAGCGAGCGCGGCTGCAGGGGCCCAGTGTAGCCCAGGCCAGTTCTGCTGTTCGTTTTGCCTCAGTGGCCAGGAGCCAAAGCACAGCCCATTTCGAGGAATGACATGCTTCTTGTTCATCTCCTTCCAGAGCACTTCGCTGGTCCAGGCAGCAACATGTCCGTGCTTTTAGTGATGTCCCTGCCTCTAATCCAGGAGCCATGGAGGAGATAAGGTAGCCCCCTCAATCGGATGGGGAAGCCCAGTTCAATGGATACAAAATACAAGGATGACTTATTTCGGAAGTACGTGCAGTTCCATGAGGGCAAAGTGGATACCACCCCCAGCAAGCAGTGGCCTGGCAGCGATGAGTATCTGCGGGTGGCAGCCTCGTCCCTCCTCAGCCTGTCCAAGGTGGATCCCTTTTATCGATTCCGGCTGATCCAGTTCTACGAGGTGGTGGAGAGCTCCCTGCGCTCACTCAGCTCCTCCAGCCTGCGGGCTCTGCACGGCGCCTTCAGCATGCTGGAGACGGTGGGCATCAACCTCTTCCTCTACCCATGGAAGAAGGAATTCAGAAGCATCAAGGTGAGGTCCTGAAGCAGCCTCCATACAGGCCGTTCTCCTCTCTTCCTGCTCCTGGCAGTTGCTCCTGAGAGGGACTGCACCTTCTCTGTCCCTCCAGCATCACCTCTGAACCAGTTCTGGCCCTGGCTGCCACACCTTAAGCAGAGAGCTTGGGAAGGTGGGGGCAGCCAGGTTATGCAGGATCTTGTAGCCCAGGGCAAGGCTTGGATTTCTTCTGAGTAGGCCAGGGAGGAGGCAGTGCGGGATCTGGCTTGCCTCTGAAGAGAGTCATTCTGGCTGTGGTATGGGAAGGAGACTCAGAGGGCTGGAGGGGTGAGGTGGGAGGGGTGGGGAGAGCAGTTAGGAAGCTTCTCAGCGGTCCCAGCAAGCTGTGAGGTGCTCTGGACTAAGTGGTAACAGTAGGGGAGGAGGGGGGAATTGAGAGAGGGGATCCTGAATCAGACCACACAGGGATGGCACAGGAGAGCTGTCACTTAGCCAGGCTCTTCCCTCTGCCGTGTTATTCAGAGCCTTGTGGAAATGCCAGACAGGAATGTTCTGATTGTCACCGAATTCTGCCTATCACCCCGCGCCTTTATTCAGCCGTGTTTGCCCTGGCTTCCTCTTCATATGGAGCAGAGCCTTTGCGCCCCACTAGGAGGAGAGAGGTTTTTGCTCCCTGTGTTTAAGAGAGGAGCCGCTGGGTCATTTCCTTGCACAACTCCCGAGTGCTTAGCAAGCCCCAGCCCCTGCCTCCCCTTTCTGCTGCAGGGCGAAACTGTCTAGACCCTTCCCTGCCCTGCCCTGCCCTCTCCCCACCGTGCCACTTCAGAGCTAGACGTCCTTTGCTTTGATATAGTCTCTGTCTTGTGTCTCTGAAAGAAAAGCCCACCTCTCTTTTCTACTCCCTTCCTCTAGACCTACACGGGCCCTTTTGTTTATTACATCAAGTCAACGTTACTGGAAGAGGACATCCAAGCCATCCTGAGCTGCATGGGCTACACGCCTGAGCTGGGCACCGCATACAAGCTCAGAGAGCTCGTGGAGACTCTCCAGGTGAAGATGGTCTCCTTTGAGCTCTTTCTGGCCAAAGTTGAGTGTGAGCAGATGCTGGAAATCCACTCACAAGTGAAGGACAAGGGCTACTCCGAGCTGGACGTTGTGAGTGAGCGCAAGAGCAGCACGGAGGACGTGCACGGCTGCTTGGATGCCCTGCGGCGGCGGGCAGAGGGCCGGGAGCACCTGACGGCCTCCATGGCGCGGGTGGCGCTCCAGAAGTCAGCCAGCGAGCGGGCGGCCAAGGACTACTACAAGCCCCGTGTGACCAAGCCCTCGAGGTCGGTGGATGCCTACGACAGCTACTGGGAGAGCCGGAAGCCGCCCCTGAAGACTTCATTGAGCCTTCGGAAGGAGCCCGTGGCAGTGGACGTTGGGGACGACCTCAAGGACGAGATCATCCGCCCGTCCCCCTCGCTGTTGACCATGGCCGCCTCCCCCCACGGCAGCCCAGATGCCCTTCCACCTGCCTCCCCCAGTAACGGCCCAGCCCTGCTGCGCAGTACCTACTTCTCCACTCAGGATGATGTGGATCTGTACACAGACTCAGAACCCAGGGCCACCTACCGTCGGCAGGACGCTCTGCGGCCGGACGTGTGGGTGCTCAGAAGCGACGCCCACTCCCTCTACCACAAGCGCTCGCCCCCTGCCAAAGAGTCCGCCCTCTCCAAGTGCCAAAGCTGCGGGCTGTCCTGCAGCTCCTCCCTCTGCCAGCGCTGTGACAGCCTGCTCACCTGTCCTCCAGCTTCCAAGCCCAGCGCCTTCCCCAGCAAGGCCTCTACCCACGACAGCCTGGCCCACGGGGCCTCTCTGCGGGAGAAGTACCCAGGCCAGACTCAGGGCCTTGACCGCCTCCCACACCTTCACTCCAAACCCAAGCCCTCCACTACGGCCACTTCCCGCTGTGGCTTCTGCAACCGCCCAGGTGCCACCAACACCTGCACCCAGTGTTCAAAAGTCTCCTGCGATGCCTGCCTCAGTGCTTACCATTATGACCCCTGCTACAAAAAGAGTGAGCTGCACAAGTTCATGCCCAACAACCAGCTGAACTACAAGTCCACCCAGTTCTCCCACCTCGTGTACAGATAGACTCGGCCTCGCCCCTTCCAGCTCCAAGGGCTACACCACCCACCTTTTGGGTTTTCCGGTGAAGAAGTATTCACGCATTGATCTCAGAGGCGGGGACCTGCACTTGACCATGTAGGTGGCAGAGATCGTGGGCTGGCTGTGTCCACGTGGGAGTTCACTTAGCAACTCCGATGTTTCAACCAATGGCTGCTTTGTTGTCTGACAAGGGAGAAGGTGGCACTTCCGTTCAGATTCATTTTGCTAATCCCTCCACTCCGAGTTCAGTTGGTTCTGTTTTTTTAGTTTTGTTTTGTTTATTCCTTTCAAGAGGATTTCCATCTCTGGGACCCTCACCACACCTACCCCTCCCATTGCAAAGCCAACTTGGACTGGGAAGGGCCCTTCAGGTCACCAAGCATCCACCTGGAGCGGCAAGCTAGAGGCCTGTTGGCTTGTGAAATGAGCCCTCCTGCCACACGGGGCCTCTCCCAAAGGCTCATCCCTTGGCCGCCCCCTTCCCAAACACAAGGATCCCCAGCTGGACTCTCCAACCCCTGGCTTTGCCACCTCTCCAGGTGTCAGAGGCGAACCGAGTCCAGTGTTAGCTGAATGTCCTTTTGTAACCACAGTGCAGTCAGCCCCTGGCGTTCGTGAACTTTGCCCCAGCACATTGAAGTGTGGGCTCCCCCAGCAGAACTGACTCCCTTTCTGTTGTTTGCACATGCCCCTGTTACTGTACTGTCAATAGATATTTTTGAGATTTATTTTTAAATAAATATTCAACTTGCTGTGTGTTTCAACGTGGTTAAAAAAATTAATTATGTAGCTATTTATTAAATGCCCGGGTTCTTTAGTCTTCCAAGGGAGGGCCTGGCGCCCGTTCGTGTTGTATCCTCCACTCACTACAGCCCAAGGGGAGAGGAGAGTTTGGGGCAGGGAGGAACAGACACGAAGCCCCTTTTTCTTGAGCTGGCGGAGAGCCACTGTCTTCCCTGCAGTAACTATACACCTACCTCCAGTGTGCACTTAGGGGGTGAGCGCAGGTACCAAGGTCTGTGTGCCTGCAGACTGCTGACCTAGTGACGATTCAGGGACCTCACCTGTCGGACCTGTAGCTTGCTGAGCAGGAACCTTGCACTTCACACTTCTTGAGTCTCGTTTCAGAAGGAAAATCATTTGGGATTTCTACTGCCCCTCCATCTCAGTCCTCTTCACCGGTTTCCAGGACTCATCTGCAACACTGGCGATCTCTTTGCACTAAAAGTGGGCAGGAGTCGGCACTTGTGCATCAGACAGACGGCTCCTCAGATGTTCAGCTAAACCTTAGCGGTTCCAAGCCTGAAGGCCCCTTCAGCTCCTCATGTGAATTACCGACCCCTGGATTTTCCTGGTGGGGGTGCAAGAGCAGGAGTGCGGCAAGAGTTTGAAAACAAAGCCGCTTCCTTGTGAACTAATAATATATTTTAGCCATAACTGTTTGCGATGTACACAGTGCTAAGGGATTCTTAGGCAGTGGGTCTTTCTGGGAGAAAGGTCTTCAGCTCTTGAGCAAGTTTAAGTCTGGCTGAATCCTGAGGCCACTGTGAATTTGCTGATGTTCTTCCAACTCAGTTGAGTGATTTTAAGGTTTTCCAAATCTTATATGGCTCTTTTTTAATATATATACATATATGTCTGGTAGATCATATGTAGATATACAGTGTGTATATTAAGCTGAATTTCAACCAACTTTATTACTAAGACCAGCCTATCGGGGCATTCATCTTCGATGTTCCTCCTTTTCACATTTCAGAATCGGCAATGCCTGGCCCACTCCTGAGAGCTCTAGTTTTCTAGTTTTCCATTTCCAGATTGCGCCAGCATTCCAGTCACTAACTCTTTTAACCAACCGTGATGCCACGTAACTTACCCAGCGGACAAAAGCAGGAACGGCTAACGCATCCTGGGAGGGAAAGTCCGCCGTACCTGCCATCACGGGGTACTGTGCTCACAGACTGGAATAGGAAACACCAAACCCTGCTCCCTGCTGTGGATCTCACTGTATGAGGTTGCCGTGATTCAGATAGTTAAATACATGCTAATTTAAAAATGCAGATGTTTTGCATTTGATTTCTACCAAGAGTTGAAATGTTGAGAGATGATAATAATAATAAAGTGTCTTCCATTGTTAAATGAAGTGTTTGGGGTTTTATGTCCCCTGTCCCCGCTCCTTTGAAGTTTGGTTACTTGGGAGTTTATTTTTCTTCAAGCTGTATTTAGTTTTTTAATGACAGGACTCAAATTTTCTCTTTCATAAAATTGACAAACAGCATTTGAGTGCTATATTGCAAGCCTGGCACTTTTTGTTTTTTAAGTTTTTTGTAAAAAAGTTTTGATTTTTGTATTTTTTATTTTAAGACAGAGTCTCGCTCTGTTGCTTCCCAGTCTGGAGTGAGTGGTGTGACCACGGCTTCCTGTAGCCTGGACCTCTTGGACTTGAGGGATCCTCCCACCTCAGCCTCCCAAATAGCTACAGGCATGCACCACTATGCTTGGCTAATATTTTATTTTTTGTAGATGTGGAGTCTCACCATATTGCTCAGGCTGATCTTGAACTCCTAGGCTCAAGTGATCCTCCCACCGGGCACTTTGTATCTTGAGAGTCTGTGGATGATCTTGCTTTCTAGCCTCAGGCCTCCTATAAATTAGGCACTGTTACGATCCCCGTCTGACAGATGGGGAAATTGAGGTGCACAGGAGTTCAGATGTTTCCCAAGGAGGGGACCGCATCCTCCAGGAGAAATGCTTGTTAGTAGTGACTGGGAGGCATTAACTAACATTGGAGGATGTTATTTAACAATTAATTCCATTTAAATTTTTTTCCATCCATTGAACTGTCTCAAGGAGGGAGTCAGTTCAATGGTACCTTCTCTTTAACAGAGAAACCTGGCATGAGACACAGCCTGTGGCAGGCCCTTAGCCAGGTTTTCAGTTACCTTCTATCTAGGGCAGGCCTTACTACTTTTCCATTTATAACAGTGATAGATTTGTTTGTTGTTGTTATCTATCTATCTATTTATTTATTTATTTTGGAGACAGAGTATTGCACTGTTACCCGGGCTGGAGTGCAGTGGCGCTATCTCTGCTCACTGAAACCTCCAACTCCCAGGTTCAAGCGATTCTCCTGCCTCAGCCTTCTGAGTAGCTGGGATTATAGGCCCCCGCCACCATGCCCAGCTAATTTTTTTGTATTTTTAGTAGAGACGGGGTTTCACTATGTTGGCCAGGCTGATCTCGAATGCCTCACCTAATGACCCACCCACCTTGGCTTCCCAGAGTGCTGGGATTACAGGTAAAACAGCCACCGCACCCAGCCAGGTTTGTTTTAAAAATCCATTTAAGGGAAAAAAATCAATTTAAGGGTTGGCTAACATCTGTAATCCCAGCACTTTGGGAGGCAGAGGTGGGAGAATCACCTGAGGTTAGGAGGTTGATCAGCTTGGCCAACACGGTGAGACGCTGTCTCTACTAAAAATACAAAAATAAGCTGTGTGTGGTGGTGGGCACCTGTAATCCCAGCTACTCGGGAGGCTGAGGCAGGAGAATCGCTTGAACGTGGGAGATGGAGGGTACAGTGAGCCGAGATTCTGCTGTTGTACTCCGGCCTGGGTGACAAGAGTGAAACTCTGTCTCAGAAAAAAAAAAAAAAAAAAAAAAAAATCAATTTAAGGTGTTTTTTTTTTTCTTAAATGAGGATTGACCTAAAAGCAAAATACATGGCAGAAATGTTCAGGCAGCACCAGCAGGGCTGTGCCCACCCGCTGACCATACTGCTGTGTGGGCTCCCACCAGGCAGCTCAGCTGTCAGGGCAGACATTGAACAGGTGTCTGCATTTCATTCACTGGCCAACAAATACCCCGACCTCAGGCCAAGCCAGGCTCAGGTGCTGGATTGCTTTCAGCATAGGAAACAGCATTGCCACCCTGGCTGTCGTGGGTAGCAGCTTCCTGGAGACGAACACCTAGCCTGGGAGAGCTAAGGAAGCCAGACGTTGCTCTGCATCCAAAGGGGAGCAGTGACTTTGGAGCAGATTGCTTCATTTGTGCATGTAAATGACAAGCATATTTAAACCTCATCGGGCCCACCAGTGGACAGCATTATCTCTGCTGACCAATCTGTGGCACCAAGGATGCCAGATTACCAATCTGAGAGCTGTGGTAGACACCAAATTATACCCCAGTCTCCATCCCTTCCCCCGTGGTAGTAGATGCCCTGGTTTTCAAATCTGTGGCTACCTATACTAAAGACTGCATTCCCTAACCTTTTCCTGCAGCCACATGTGGTCAGATGACTGTCTGGTTCCTGGATGGTGAGGTGGTTTGTGTGGCGTCTCGGCATGGCCTTTAAGGAAGGGAGCTTGCCCTTCCTACCCTGCCCTTCTTCCTGGTTGGAATGGCTGTGATGGCTAGAGATGGAGCAGTTCTATGAAGCTGAGGGGGCCAAGTGAGGAAAGGGTGGGCAGCGGCTACAGCAGCTGGCCCTGATGCTCTGGAAGCTTCCCCTGTGGTCTGTGCCTGCCTCTAGGTCTGTTATATGAAAAATAAACTCTTATCTCACTTACACCACTTTCCCCCCAATTTGCCTATTTCTAAAATCTTTTTGTTTACAAAAGACATGAAACCTAACCTGGACAACATGGTGAGACCCCATTTCAAAAAAAAAAAAAAATTAGCTGGGCATGGTGGCACCTGCCCTTGGTCCCCAGCTACTTGGGAGTCTGAGGTGGGAGGATAACTTGAGTCCAGAAGTTCCAGGCTTCACTGAGTTGTGATAGTGCCACTATACTCCAGCCTGGGCAGCAGAGCGAGACCCTGTCTACAACAAACAAACAAACAAACAAAAACAAACACAAGCAAACCAAAAAATGAAACTAGAATAATGAATCCCAGCTTCAGCAGTTGGACAGTCACCAACTTGTGGCCAGTCTGGTTTTGTCTCTACCCTGGCCATCCACTTCCCTGCTCCTGAACTCCTTTGAAGCGAATTCTAGACATTTATTTCATTTGTGAATTTTTCAGTGTGTGTTCCTAAAAGACAAGGGCTTTTAAAACATGATACCAGCTACGGACTGCATATGTCCTCCACCCCCTGCCCCCAAATCGGTATGTTGAAACCTAATCCCCAGTGTGCTGGTATTAGGAGGGCACTTTGGGAGGTGATTAGGTCATGTGGGCGGGGCTTTCATGAATAAGATGGGTAGCCTTACAAGAGGCTGAAGAGAATAGAGTTCTCCCAGCACAGGAAGACCTGGCGAGGATATGACTGTCGGTGAACCAGGAATTGGGCCCTTGCCAGACACCGAATCTGCCAGAGCCTGAATCGTGGGCTTCTCAGCCTCCAGAACTATGAGAAATAAATTTTTTTGTTGGGTAAAAGCTACCCAGTCTATGGTATTTTGCAGCCTGAACAGGGTGAGACAGTATTAGCATCACATCTAACTTTTTCCTTGAGACATGTTTGTTGAGGAAATGGCATGATTCGTCCTTTAGAGTTTGTGAGAGCCTAAATGTTTATTCCAGCCTGCTTGTTGTTTTGGCAGTGGGGGTAGTCATTCTCTCTGCTTACCCCCAATTCCTTACTGTTTATTTGCACATACTGTGCAAAAGTAGAAAAATAAACACTTCTTACAAGTATGATTCAAGGCTGCAGCTTCGTAAGCGAGGGATGACAGGAAATCACTGAAGGCAGGGGTGAGCTTAGGGATGGGAGTAGGTCCAGGTTTTCAGACATGCAAATCTCCACTGGCAACACATTTCAGGTCCTATGTGAGGAGGAGGAAGCGGTTTAAGCAGAACTGCTGGACTAACGGGTGTTCTATTTTTAATGCTTTGAGGGGTCTCCATCCCGTTTCCATAGCAGCTGTACCCATTTTATTTTTTATTTAATTTTCTTATTGTACCCCTGAACTTAGTATTTTTTATTTTTTTGAGATAGAGTCTGACTCCGATTACCCCGGCTAAAATGCAGTGGCGTGATCTCGGCTCACCACAGCCTCGAACTCCCAGGCTCAGGTGATCCTCCCATCTTAGTCTCCCGAGTAGTTGGGACAACAGAGGCAGGCCACTAGGCCCGGCTAACTCTTTGTATTTTTAGTAGAGAGGAGTTTCATCATGTTGCACAGGCTGGTCTCAAACTCCTGGACTCAAGTGATCCACCTGCCTCGGCCTCCCAAAGTGCTGGGATTACAGGCGTGAGCCATCATGCCTGGCCAGCTGTACCATTTTATATTCCCACCAACAGTACAAGAATCCCCATTTCTCCACATCTTTGCTAACGCTTGTTATTTTCTGGGGTTTGTTTTTATAGCAGCCTTCCTAATGGGGGTAAGATGATATCTTGTGGTTATGATTCATGTTTCTCTAATGATTAGTGATGTTGAGCATCTTTTCACATGCTTTTTGGCCATTTATATATCTTCTTTGGAAAAATGTCTATTCAAGTCCTTGCTCACTTTTAATTTTTTTATTTTAAAAATAGAAACAGGGTCAGGTGCGGTGGCTCATGCCTGTAATCCCAGCACTTTGGGAGGCCTAGGTGGGTGGATCACCTGAGGGTCTTTCCCCACTGAGTGGTTTTGGTACTCATCATTTGACTATTATATGTGAGGGTTTATTTTTGGGCTATTCCACTTCATTGGTCTATGTATTCATGCCAATACCACACTATTTTGATTACTGTAGCTCTGTAATATGTTTTTAAATCATGAAATGTGAAGCCTCCAACTTTTTTCTTTATTAAGATTATTTTGGCTATTCAGGGTTCCTTGAAATCCTACATGAATTTTAAGATGGTTTTACTTTTCTATTTCTATAAAAAATACCTTTTATAGGATTGCATTGAATCTGTAGATCCATTTTGGGTAGTATGGATTTTTTTTTTTTTTTTTTTTGAGACAGGGTCTTGCTCTATCACCCAGGCTGGAGTGCAGTGTTGCAGTCATGGCTTATTGCAGCCTTGAACTCTGGGCTCAAGAGATCTTCCCACCTCAACCTCCCAAGTAATTGGCACCATAGGCATGTGCCACACATAGCTACTTTTTAAAGATTTTTTTTGTAAAAACAGGGTCTCACCGTGTTGCCTATGCTGGTCTTGAATGCCTGGCCTCAAGTGATCCTCCTGCCTTGGCCTCCCAAAGTGCTAGGATTACAGGTGTGAGCCACCGTGCCTGGCCCTATTTGTGTCTTTAAAATTTCTTTCAGCAATGTTTGATAGTGTTCAGTGTACAAGTCTTTTTTGCTGCTTGGTTAAATTTATTCCTATTTAATTCTTCTTGCTGCTATTATAAATGAGATTTTTTCTTAACTTCCTTTTCTGATTGTTCACTGTTAATATATAGAAATGCAGCTGACTGGCTGGGTGCAGTGGCTCACACCTGTAATCCCAGCACTTTGGGAGGCCGAGGCAGGTGGGTCATGAGGTCAGGCGTTCAAGACTAGCCTGGCCAACATGGTGAAACCCTGTCTCTACTAAAAATACAAAAAATTAGCCCAGTGTGGTGGCGGGCACCTGTAATCCCAGCTACTCAGGAGGCTGGGGCAAGAGAATGGCTTGAACCTGGGAGGTGGAGGTTGTGGTGAGCAGAGATTGCGCCACTGCACTTCAGCCCAGGCAACAGTGCTACAGTGGTAGACTCCGTCTCAAAAAAAAAAAAAAAAAGAAAAAAGGAAAGAAATGCAGCTGACTTTTGTGTGTTGACTTTGTTTCCTGCAACTTTGCTGAATTTATTTGAAGTTTTTTTGTTGTGGAATCTTTAAGGTTGTCTACATAAAAGATGTCATCTGTGAGATAATTTTAACTTCTTCCTTTCCAACTGGGGTATGTTTCCTTTCTTATTCTTGCCTAATTGCTCTGGCTAGAACTCCCAGTACTACACTGAGTTGAAGTGGTCAATGCAGGCATCCCGCCTTGTTCCTGCTCTCAGAGAGTAAGCTTCCAGTCATTCACCACTGACTATGGTGTCAGCTGTGACCCTAGATGGCCTGTATTATGTTGAGGTAGTTTCCCTCTATTCTAGCTTGTCGAGTGTTTTTATCACGAAGGGTGTTGAATGTGTGCATGTGGTGAATTGCATGCTAGCTGGCTCTTGAGGTTTGCTTGGATTTGGGTTTGATCTCTGTGGTAAGAATACTTGATGCATATTCTCTCATCAGGAGGTGTATGATGTCGAGTTCTCTCCCTCTGGGGAATTAGCAGCTATTAAGGCTGTTACTTCCCACTTAGGTCCATTATTTCACTGGAAGTTACAAAATAGAGATATTCCAATTCAATGATTTCTTCTTTGTTTGGCAGCTGGAATACTTCTATAAAAAGAAACTTCCCTGTGATGGTGGTTATGTGAATTTACATCATCTAAAATCACATAGAACTAAACACACACAAACGAGTGCCGATATACTGATGAAATTGGAACGAGATCTATGGATTGTACCAATGCGTTTCTTGGTTGTGAAACTATTCTACAGTAGTAAAAAATGTTACCACTGGGGGAACGGCATGAAAGGTACATGGGACCTTTCTGTACCATCTTTTTGGCAACTTCTTATGAATCTATGATTTTCTTTTTCTTGAGACAGGGTCTCATTCTATCACCCAGGCTACGGTGCAGTGGCACAATCACAGCTCACTTTAGCCTCAACCTCCTGGGCTTGGGTGATCCTCCTACCTCAGCCTTCTGAGTAACTGAGACCACAGGTGTACATCAACTCACTGGCTAGCTGTTGTTGTCTTTTTTAATTATGTGTAGAGACAGGGTCTCCCTATGTTGCCCAGGCTGGTCTCAAACTCCTGGGCTCAAGCAGTCTTCCTGCCTTGGCCTCCCAAAGTGTTGGGATTACAGGCATGAGCCACCACACCTGGCCTTATTC
>NW_016107377.1:706198-723365 GCF_001604975.1 Cebus imitator
AAAAAAAAAAAAGAACAACTGTTGAAACCATTTTTAGCTCTTAGGTAGTACAGACACAGGAGGCAGGCTGGATTTGGGCCACAGGCAGTAATTTGCCAGTCTTTGCCCCAGGGCTAGGAGAGGAATCGCTGGTGGAAGGGCCAAGGCCTCTCCACAGTAACTGCAACAGTTTGGACTCTCACCCATTTCCTTCAAGGCATTCCATCTAATGCACTGCTCCTCTAGTTCTGGGATCAAAGAACATGTGTGCTCCTTACTACTCAATTAATAAATATTCTTTATGAGAGAAACTGAAAATGTATGCAAACAACAAGATTTTTAAAGTTACCTATAATCAGCCAGGCACTCATGCCTATAATCCCAGCACTTTGGGAGGCCAAGGTGGGTGGACCACTTGAGGTCACGAGTTCAAGACCAGATTCACCAACACAGTGAAACCCAGTCTCTACTAAAAATACAAAATTAGCCAGGCGTGGTGGTGGGTGCCTATAGTCCCAGCTACTTGGGAGGTTGAGGCAGGAGAACCTCTTAAGTGGAGGTTGCAGTGAGCCAAGATTGTGCCACTGCACTCCAGCCTGCACAACAAAAGCAAAACTCCAGCTCAAAAAAAGAGAAGTTACCTATAATCCTTCCAGTTGGAGAGAAGCAAAGTTAAAACTGTGTGTCTATCCTTTCAGATTTTTTCCTATATACACATACCACTAATTTATTCTATAGAGGCACATCTATTGATATGCTTCTGAAAACGACACACAAGTCTCTGTCTCTGCTCTGCCATCCTCAGCATGGTGGCAAGGTGTTCCCTCCTGGTCTCAAAATGGCTGCAGCGGGTGCAGCATGACATCCTTGTGTAATGGGAGGCAAAGGCCAGAGAATGGGAAGAGAATGTGTCCCTTCTTTGAATGTCTTTTTGAGAGTAAAGAAACAGTTTTAAAAATTCCTCAAAATATTGCTTCAGGCCAGGCGCGATGACTCACACCTGTAATCCCAGCAGTTTGGGAGGCCAAGGTAGGCAGATCACCGGAGGTCGGGAGTTCAAGACCAGCCTGACCAACAGGGTGAAACCCCATCTCTACTAAAGCCAGGCATGGTGGTACATGCCTGTAATCCCAGCTACTCGGGAGGCTGACGCAGGAGAATCACTTGAACCCAGGAGGTGAAGACTGCAGTGGCAGCGAGCTGAGATCGCACCACTGCACTCCAACCTGGGCGACAGAACAAGACTCCGTTTAAAACAAAAAAGAAAACACATTGCTTCATTCTCCTGCCAAATAAGGTCACAGACCCATTTCTCAGCCAATCTCAGACAAGTAGAGAGAATGACCAGGAATAGCCTGAGCTGAGAACCGGCTTTGTTTCCCCCTGAAGCATGCAGTCACTTACTACATGAACCACATGGGTTCTCTCAGCAAAGACATCAGGGCAGAGGGAAGACGTAGTGGTTGAAAGGAACCACCGGGTCTGACGTATTAGGGATCAATGGGTGTGTGCTGAGTACCAGTATGTATATTTTTATAAAAGGATGTACTAAAATTTCTACTTTCATTTTTCATCATTTTGAAATCTCAAACAGCATTTAAGGAGAGGGTGAAATGTTTCTCTCTCTCTAAAGGTGGTAAAATGCCGGCCTGATAACATTCTCAACATGTTTCCACATCCTTAGAATCCTGAATTGTTGATATTCTATCATTATTTATCTCACCATCCCCTATTCATGGACAAAGAGGTTGTTCCCCATTTTTCCTCATTCAGATATTGCCAGGATGACCATTCTTGGTGTGCAGTTTTTATGAACTTTCACTTTCATGTCAGTGATGGCTCATCTTCACCACAAGATGAACCAACTACATTTTTGTGGCCTTTTTTTTGTAAGCAAAGACTTATTTTCTTCCCCATTTACATCACGGTATTAGCTGGAAGCTGCCTGTATGTGCAGAGGTCCCTCCTGTCCCCAGCACTAAGCTGGTCCCAACTGATGCTAAGACCCCCAGGTCTGCCAGGCAGCCTCCCCAGGCAGGGGGAGTGTGGCTGACACCCGCTCTCCTGAAGGTCCATAAATATCCACAAGAGGACCTCCATTTATGGGGCACTTACTGTCACCCAGGGCCTTGAAATGACTGTACTGGCCCCTGACCCGCACTGCCCTTCATGTCTCACATCTTCTCTGGCTAGAGGTAGAGGGCCGTGTTGTCCCTTGCTTGGGGTGGGAAGGGGTTGCCTCCAAGTCAGTGGGGTCCCCCTCCAGGCCAGCTTCACTCCCCTAGCACCCTGTGGAATAAGTACAGGGCCCTCAACTTTGTGCATGAACCTCAAGCCTCCTGCCAGCTTTCTAGCCTCTAAGGAAAATGTTTCTTGCCTCGATTGCTCCCCTCTACCCTGAGAGCTTTTTCTAGGAGTTGAGAAGGTTGAAATACAAATGAAACATACCCTGTTCCCTCCGTGGGAATGAGGTGCCTGCTCAGGACCACCCCCAACCTTTGCTGCCAGCGCTCCGTTCTGTTCCAGCTGACATTCTGCTCAGCACAGCACAGTTCCACCTCGCAGCCGCCCTCGCAGGCAGGTCTGGTCTGGAAAATTCTGCTTTCTGTTTGCCAGAGTCCTCATCACTCTCATTGTGCCTCCCTGACACCAAGGAATAGACTTATACTCCCAAGGAACATAAGATTCTTATACTCCCAAATATGCTTTTACTCTGAAGGAATGTGAGATTCTTACACTCCAAAGGAATATAAGATCACATCCATCTTGAGGACAATCCAGCCAAGTGTCAGCTGCCACTTGTCATCACACTTGCAGTTTTTCTTATGGTGGAGAAACATCTCTCTGAATCTGGGTTTCCACCAAAAGCAGGACAAAGGGAGCCCACTGTGGCCGCGGGAGTCTCCCCCAGGGTGAGATGAAGCGCAGGCTGGGAAGGAACCAGGAAACTCAGCTCTTGCCTCCTAGCGGGGGCCAGGACAGCTTCTCCTGGTTTCGTTTTACATCACATGCATTTTTGGTTTGTGCCCGTTACCATCAGCAGCTTGGATGCCTTTTGAAGTACGTGGGGGTACAGATGAACTCATGCCCCTTATTCCCCAACATGCCACCACCTCCAATCAGAGGCTATGGACAGCCCCACTCCTGCGGCAGGGCGGGTTCAGTGACAGAAGTTCCCCCTTTCACCATCAGGCAAAGGTCTGTGGGGGACTGGAGAGCAGGAGAGCAGGCAGCCCTGCAGCCTGGGCCAACAGCCAGCGAGCCCTGGGGAGGAAGGGCTCCTGGCATTGTGAGGAGAAGCTGAGCCTGGCTGGGGGCTGAGCCGCACATGCTCCTCACTGAAGGCCAAAGGTAGGCACAGACACAGGCCAGCCTGACCCAAGCCCTGCTCCTAAGCACTGTACTTCCTGGTGACATGGCTGCCAGCAGCACAGAGACTAGGTAGCTGTGTGCCACAGAGCCCAGTCTAGGAGGTATGACCTGTGCATCTGCAAAGCCACCTGAATGTGAATACAGAGACTGGCTCCAATTCAGCAGCTACACTTTAATTCTAAATAAGCATCCAGTGACACAGCTGTCTTCCATCTATTCCTGACTCCCTTAAAGAGTCCAATGAGATGACGCAGGGGCTCCAGCATGGCAGCCACAGGTCCCCCATCTCTCACCTGCCTTCTCCTCTCCACCCAAAGCCCCGGCAAGAAGAGCACCACATGATTGCTCAGGAAACAGGGGCCTAACAGGGGCCTCTCACAGCTCCCTTGGGGGAGAAAAATGAATAAGCCTGGCCTTCATAATGCTTCTTAAAACAAAAACCCAGCACTCCTTTTACAAAGGAAATAATGAAAAGGAATGTAAGATTCACACCCATCTTGACAACAGTTTGAGCTTTGCAGATCCCTACTTGGAGAAACTGTCAAAGGCTTTGGTATAAGCCTTTGCTCACCGTCCAGACCATGCCCACTGTCCAGGTGGGAGTAGAGAGCCGTCCCTGTCCCAGCCTGAGGCTCTGGCTCTGCAGGGCTGGCAGAGGACTTCTGACCACTGATGCACATCTTCCCAGCCAACCACAGGCCCACTGCTCACCAGCATTTCACGCTCACCCTGAAGCCAGTGAAGCTCCGCAGAGCAGCCAGGGAGACCCGCTCAAGGGCACCAGAGGCCATGGCAAGAAAATGGCTAGGGGAAGGAGGATGGGATGGGGCAAGGGATGTTAGCCAGTCTTCCTCCTTCTGTTACATGCCTGGTAACAGCGAAGCCCCTCGACGTCTGTTGGAGAACTGCTTGGGAAATGGCAGAAGCCTAAAGGGAAGGGGGCTGGCTCTGTACTCTCTTGAGGGCTTTACCTGCTAGACAGAGGGCCTGGGACTCTAGAGACGCCTTCCCAAGGACACTGCTTCGTGACTCCTCATCAGGACACTCAGGTGTGGTTTCCTACCCGCCCCCAGCAAGGGCAGCACACACGGGCACGCATTCGGCAGGGAATGTGGGGGCCGGAGGGGCACCTTTTCTTTTTTGCATGTGAAATCCTTGTCAGTGGCAGAGAATGGCCACTGAGCTTCTACCCCACACAGGAATCAGGCAGCAGCTTCAGCCCTGAGCCACCCCAGGCCACACCCATACCCAAGCCTACCTGCTCCTCAGCAGAAGCGCCCTGGTCTTGGCCACCCTGCTGAGGACTCTCTGAGTATGTGGGCCCTGTGGGAACACAGACCCAAGACTTCACGAGGTCAAGCCTTGCTGACGGCACCTTTGCCAAGGGTTTTAAGAAGGATCCTCAGTCACCCATCTTTCAGCATTCCATGGCACACAAAGGAATCCTGTGGGCTAACCTGGGCGACTCTGGCACTCAGGGCTGCCCCTTGGCCTCATGTCTGCCAGCCAGCCCGCCCGGACTGCCCAGCTCAGCCCAGCCTGCCAGCCCACTGTAAAAAGGAGTGGCTGGCTTGGAGTGGGGGCTGGGAGGGCTTCAGTTCTGCCCCTGGGCGGAGTGTCTGAGCTCCAGATGATGGAACTGAGCCACCCTCAGCCTGGCCTTGGCCCAGCCTCCGACAAATTTGATCTCAAGGACCTACGAGAAGCCAGCTCCTTTCTCTAGGAGACCTCACACACCAAGTCACAGGGGGTAGCTGCTCTGAGGGGTCATAACAACTACAAGCTGCAGAACGCATGGGATTTATTCCAAGAACTAGCTCCACACAGCGGCGCCTGTGGTAGAGGGGCTGCTGGCTAAAGGCCTGGCTTCCCCCAGCGCTCCCGGCTCCAGCCTTCACTCCTCCTGAAGTGTTCCTCCTACACGCCACAGTTCTCCTGTCCCATGGCCTAGACTCAGAAGAAAATAAATATACACGCAGGAAGATATAGTTACGCTGCGTATTTTTATATCTTCTACGCATTCACCGCCCCAAATAGAATTATTGGGTGTGCTAAAGGTAGACAGCAGCAATTTGTTATTCTCAGGCAAAGACATTTTAAAACATCGACCAGAAAAAGACTTCCATGGCCTTTTGTTACAAAGGTGAGCCAAGATTGCTAAGGAACACGGGGTGCCCTCATCTCTTGGGGGCACTCTCCCAGGCTGCTGACCTCACTTGGCCAGCAGGGGGCAGAGGAGGCTCACAGGAGATCGAGGTAGGTGCTGGTATCTCCTGGGAAAAGTCCCGCCAGCCCCTCTCCCCCCTGCAAATCCTGGGGGCCCTCCACCAAGCCCCCACATGCTCTTCCGCCACAGCATCATTTTCAGGTCTCAGCTAAAAGTGTGAGGCCAGGTGTGATGTGGCTGGGGCATCGGACTGGTGATGAGGGGGCAGATGGAAATGGGATCTGAACTTTTCATTGCTTTACCTGTGAATTTTAGATTCGGAAATAAAGAAATCCTGGCAAACAACTGAGTTTGCAAAGCAACTTACATCTGGGAGATCGGACCCTGAACTTCAGGGAAGAGTGAATTCTGGTAGGGGTGAGAGAACAATCTGGTCTCAGATTCCTAATCCCACTCCCCCAGGGACAGGCAAAGGTCCCCACCCTCTGACCTCCTCTCTTCTCCACTAAAAGGAAATGGTAGACACCTAAATTAAGCAAGGCAACGGCTCAAAATATGGGGTTAAAGTGAGGGACTAAAAAAGATCATATTTTAGGTCTATCAAGTACAAATTTACTTTTCATGCAAAAAGTAAACAGCGTGCTTCCTGCCTGGCTGGCCTGCTCTGACTTCGGGAGTGAGGCGAAGGCCTGGCCTCTCATTCCTGGCACAAGTCCTGGAAGATCCTGAGGTCAGTTCCTCCTGACACCCAGAGGCCACGCCGCCTGACACCGAAGAGATGGAGATGTGCTTGCTCCAGGTGGGGTCCATGCGGGTCCACTGTGTCCCCAGAGAAGCAGGCATGCACTGATGAATTCAACCACCCCAGGGTGCCAGGTTCCAAGGCTCCCTGCGACCCAGAACCACATACAGAAGTTGGCAACGGCCCTTCGATGAGCTGAACAGTTTGAGGCTTGTCAAAGGGGAGGTGAGGAGAGGATGCGAGTCAGTGACTCCATCCATCTGGACATGATTGGCAGCTCTTTACCCTGAGACGGCCGTGGGGGCCAGGACCCAGGGACAGGGCAGAGGGGCTGTGTATGTGCATGGAGCATCCTCATCCAACTCCAGGCTGCTGGGGTTCCAGGTCAGGGTAGGAGGGGGGAGCACTGGGTGCTGCTGCTCTGGCCCCTGCCCCAGTGCTTTGGGGACCCTAGCATGGGTGACAAATGGGATCCAACGTGGTAGGGAACTGGGAGAGGAGAAAGAAGATGGAACCGTGATTAGCAGCAAAGGTGGCAGCAGTGAGCAGACACCACAGGGCCTCGGCACAGCAGTCTCCGATTAGACAAAAGAACAACCGAGTACGAGAATGGCAGGGAAGATCGGATGGCAGGAGGTGACTATGAGGTTCTCAGCACTTTGCTGTAAAAATGCATGAATTTAAACCTAATCAAGACAGCAGCTGCGGGTCAGCAGAAACCCTGTGCCTCTAGCTTTCCCCTCTAGAGGGCGCGTTGACCCCAAAAGATAAAAACTCAGAGTTGCAGCTTGCAGGGGGCTCTAAAGAAGATACCAGAAGGTACCAGTGTAAACATTCAGAACGTGCCCAGAGAAGGGCAACAGCCGCCTGCCACCCAGGGAGACAGGCTGTGAGGTGCCAATCAGGTAAAGGAAAAAAGGTCATTCCGTTTCTGAGGGAGCCCAGGAAGTATCGCAAAGGGGAGTAGGAGGTTTTCAAGATTTCTGGGCCCTGCCACTTAGGTCAGAATTGCTGCTGCGGAGGCATCTTGATGACTCAAAGGCAGGCGACTGGCCCCTGGCTCTGCCAGTCCGGTGGGATGAAGGCAGTGGCTGGGGACTGGCGCAACTGTAGATGGTACTCCTCCCGGCAGGGGACCACAGGGGTCCTCTAGGTGCATGGGCAGGCAGGCACCCCAGCTTCACAGATGACTGGGGCCTGGCCCAGTGCTCCCTCCCCTCTGTGGGCTGAGGAGCTACAGTGAGCGAAGGCTACCTCAGGGAGGAGTGGGGAGATGACAGTTTCTCAACAAGTCACCTGGCTCCAGATGCCTGGCAAGTTCCGGGTTAAGGTGACTCTGCAGCCGGTGTCTCACCCCGCCCTCTCATGTCCCGAAGGGGCTGCTGGATGCACACACCTCTGCGAGGCCCCTGCTGAGTGTCTGTGGGCAGCAAACGCCCATCCTGGGCCTGCCTGCCTGAAGCCTTGGCACCTGGCATCAGAGTAGCTCCTGCTCGTCGTCCTCCGAGCCAGAGGGGCCCTGGCGCACCTCCTCGTACCACTTGTTGGTTAGAGTTTTCATCTGGATGCGCCCGTGGTGCAGGTCCTGGGTCGAGAGACACAACCAAGCTGTCAGTGCGTCAGGGGCAGGGCCGAGGAAGGGAGGGGAGGGTGATGGCCACAGCAACTTCAGTTTCAACTGAACCAACTGAGCTGGGGTTGTTCTTTGTGGAGCGGAGATCACGGGAGGCCTCATTCAGAAAGGAGGAGGTAGCATGGCGTGAGGGTAAAAACGTGGCCTCTGGAGTCAGACACACTTGGCTCTGTTCCCGGTTTTGTCCGTATTGGCTGTGACCTTGCGGGGTTACTGCACCCCATTAAGCCTCCATCTCCTTAGCTGTCAAGGAGACAGCCGCATCCACTGCACAGGATGCTGGAGAAGGAAGCGGTTAGGGTCACGGTCACCAGAGCTGCCTGGCTCCTAGAAGAGCGCACACGCCGCCAGCTATCAGGTCTGCCCAAGAGTGGAAAACAGGCCTGCTCAGAAACAGAGGGGGCGGCAGTGGGAAGAGCCCCACCCTGACCCAAGGCCTCCAACTACCAAGAGGCCAGAAGTGCCCTGAGGGACAGAACCAGAGCTTTGAGCCTGGGCCACTGCCTGAGGCCCTGGTATGTTGAAAATTCCTCAGCTCTGATTCACTAGTTGGTCGATACACTGTGTCTATCATCCAGGAAAACCAAACTGTGTTAACAAGTCTATTATTAACCTCGCACTAAATGTGGCAGTGAAGGAAAAACAGCAGATGCCGAGTTCCACAAGCACACCCAGCCTCCAGACCGGGAGGCGGTGGCCTGGCAGGCCCACGTGAGCTTCCTGCCTCCCCTCTCTTCCTCCACCCGACCCTGGGCCACTGCAGGTCCTGAAGGAGGCAGGCAAGGGACCCCAGAGAATGCAGTCTGGCCAGTGTCCCACCTCCTGTGTCAGCCTCCGAGTGAAGAAGGGGTTCAGGTACTTGGCATCCAGCCACATGAAGCCTTTGAGGTCCTGCCGCCTGATGTAGTGGGCCTCGTACTCCTCCTCTGTGAGCTCCGACAGGTGCTCCGACTCCACAGTGTTGCCCTGAGCAGGGAGGAAAGGTGGCCTGATGGTCATCAGCTGATACCATCAGGGGGCATCTCCTGGAAGCCCCCACCACCACCCAAGCTGCCAGTGTCCTCAACCCTAATTCCACTTGACCATCAGTGCAGGGTGATAGTGGGCAGCAAACGGCCTCCTGGGAGGCTGCAGGGAGGCAGGAAGGTTCATCAGGGCACAATGGATGCCTAGGACCCCAGCTAGGATAGAAGGACCAGGCCAAGCTGGGGCTTGGTTTTTAAGCTTTTGCATGACTCTCTTATGCAACCAGGACTGGAACTGCCGTTCTGGGCTTTTCATGACCCGCAAATTGCCCAGGGAGACTCTTTCTGTCTCTTTGCCCGTGGCTCCAATAGCTAGGACTCCACCGTGGGTAGGCTTTTGCCAATCAAGCCAGGAGAGGAGAGGGGAGAAGGACACATCCTGTAGGAATTGGGAAGGGATGAAGAAAAGGACCCCATGTGGAGGGGAGGGCCGGAGGTGAAGAGGCGGGGCTCGGGTCACTGTGGATGTCCAGCACTCCCCACAGGGAGGAGAAGCAGACAGGCTCTGAGTGCAGTGCCCCGCGCTGCTGGAGGAGCCTTGGTGGGGCCATAGTGAAGTGTGCTCTGCAGCTTCACTGCAGGTGGTGGGGGAGGTGGCAGGTGCAGGAAGGGGAGAGGATGGCAGGGGAGGGGAGGGCATTTAGATGCTGTGAACAGTGCTTGTCAAACACTGGTCTGCATCAGAATCTACCTGGGGTGGGGAGGGGCTTGTGAAACCACAAAATAGTGGGCCCAGTGGAGTCACATGCAGAGCAACTAAGTCAGTAGGTCTGAACGGGCTTGGGAATCTGCATGTCTAACAAGTTCCCAGTGATGCTGCTGGTCTGGGGACCCCATTTTGAGGACTGCTGATCAGTGTGGTGGTGAAGAACGCAGGCGTGAGAATTCGTGCCCGCAGCTGTGTGATCTGATTCTCTTGATGCCTCAGCATTCTCATCTGCAAAATGGGTATAATGAAAGCATCAGTTTCTGGCAGGCTATTGGGACAATCTGAGATAGTCCAAGGGAAACACAAGCACTGACTGTCACAGAAAACATTCCAGAAACTCAGCAGTTCATCCTCAGAGGAGCTGTCCTGTTTTCGCTAGGACTGTGCTTCGCCAAGTGTATTCACAGGATCAGATGTAGCAGCACCACCTGGTAACTTTTTAGAAATGCAAATTCTTAGCCTGGGCCACATGGTGAGACCCTGTATCTACTAAAAATAAGAAAAAAATTAGCTGGGTGGGGTTGCGCCTGCCTCAAGTTCCGGCTACTTCAGAGGCTGAAGTGGTAAGATCACTTGAGCCCAGGAGGTCAGGGCTGCAGTGAGCCATGATTGCATCACTGCACTTCAGCCTGCGCAACAGAGTGAGACCCTGTCTCAAAAATAAATAAGAAGAAACACAAATTCTTTCAGACCTCACGCCAGACCTATGAGATGCTGGTGTGGGACCCAGCAGCCTGTGCATACCAAGTCCCCTGCTAATTCTGATACCCAGAAAGGCCTGAGCTAGAGCCTTTGTGAAAAACAAGAAAGTTGGTAGATATGAGATGAGGGCAAAGGGCCTCTTAGTGTGACGGAAGTTCAGAAGAGCCAGGCCTGATGGCCATCTGGAAACTTCCCAGCCACCCTGCAGAGGCTGAGGGGCCCAGCATGGAGACGGGAGGCCATGGTCTTGCCAGTCCTAACTCCAGTGATGGCAGTGAACGGCCACTTGAGGACTCCTGGGCCTCTGATGACTGATTAAAGTGACTGAGGCCTAGAATACGGGAACTAGAAAGAGAGGCACGGTGGTTGGTGGAGGATACAGGTGGGTGGGCTGGAGCCCAGAGCAGCCTCTGCTTCAGTCAGAGGGCCTGGCTTCACGCAGGGGTCCTGAGGATGAAGACACGGCGGAAGCAGCCTGGTGGCAGGGGCGGTGGCTTGCAGGTAGAAGAGGTGGGCAGGCCGCAGAGCTTCACTTCCCCCTATAGCTGGGGCCTGGGGACCTCCAGCCCCACACCATGTCTGTCCCTGAGGCAGGGTACCACTCACAGGGCCCTCACAAGCACTGCAAGCCGTCCTCCCCACCTCAGGCCCCCAACAGGTGGTTTTTAGTAAATGCTGGAAAATGACGGGATTTTGAAACCTTCAAACCTGGGTCCTGACAGGTGTCTCAGCTGCTGGCAATGCAGAGGCACTGCTGGGAGAGTATGGCACAGGCCCAGACTCCTGCGGTGCCCCACGGAGCTTCAGAGAGGGAGCAGATGGGGTCTCCCACAGCCTCCCCGGCTGCAGCAGGGCACGGCCACCAGACACCCCCATCCCAAGAGCCATGCCTTACAACTCAAGTTCTGTCACATCCTTCTCAGGGGGAACAACTGGTGTGTGTGTGTGTGCAGTATGTGCGTAAAGTGTGTATGTGGAGGTGTGGGTGTCCTCAAAGCAAGGCTCATCTGCCTACTTCCTGACAGTTGGGGCCACCAGCTGTGCAGCAGGCCAGCGCCCGCCCCACCCCGCAGGGGCATGGTACCAACCATCTTCTCCGTCTTGCTGAGGTTGACATCCTTCTTGTTCCTGCGGCGAGCCTTGGCGTCCTCAATGTCCATGAGGCGGATGAGGGGCATGGTGCTGCCGCCCAGCAGCAGGATGGTGAAGAGCACGATGACGATGGTGGTGGTGCCGATGAGCTGCCGCTTCTCCATGGGCTCCAGGTCCAGGTGCAAGCTCAGGGCATAGGGGATGGCCCCCCGCAGGCCTGGGGGACGGCGAACAGAGTGAGAAGGCACAGAGAGGAGGCAGCAGCTTCGTGGGCTGGCTTCCCTGGAAATCCGGCCGGCCCAGCACAGCAACCAGCAACTATTCTAATGGCCCCAGTGAAGAGCGTGTGCTCGCCCTGTGAGGCTTTGAGGTGAAAAGCGCAGGCCGTAGGGATGTGGGGACCACAGACTCACCCCTATGCCCACTTGGGCAGATCAATGAGGTGCCCCGCCCCAGCTACAGAGCCCCACGTGCAGGTGCAGGAGGACTTATCAAGGCTGATGCCTGTGTCTTGGAAACTGTAGGACAGCTGCTGTGGGCCAAGCCCTCGGGTGTGTGCGCCAGGCCCAGGCAGGTGCTCGGCGTGCAGAGCCTCACTGGATCTTTACAGGAATCCTCACCGAGCAGCACTACTCTCGTCCATAACACACAGATGAGGGACCGAGGCTAAGAGCAGCATGTCCCACCTGGGGCCACTCAGCTAATCCCCACAATAGCACAGGATGCAATGTGTCCGGCACCCCTTGTATCTCGAGATGCTGCCCCCGTGGAGGCCCCTGGTGGCAGTGACAGGGCTCTGGGCTGCTTAGGTGGTAATGAGAGGCTGGCTGGTCCCCTGTGAGGCAACTAGGGCATGACGGAGGGGCATGGACTGAGCTGGGGAACAGGACTTTCCTCTGTAAGAAGCTTCCTGGCTTCCTTGGCACCATACGGAGGAGACAGGCAGTCCTAGCCCTGCCCTTGGGGAGCTCCCAGAGCAGCTGGGAGGAGACACAGCAAATGAAGGCTGTGAAATGGTACCTGGAAGAGATGGGCAGGGTGGGGGAGCAGACAGGAAGGCAGGAAGCTTGCATCATGATGGGGCAGGACAGCCAGACTGCTGCAGATAAGACCCAGATGGGGAAAGGCGGAACAGGGGCACAGAGCACAGAATGCAGAGACACGGTGAGGACGAGGGACTCTCTGCCTCTCTAAACCTGTCACAGGGGCCAGAGGATTCAGTGACACAGCACATGTAACGTGCTTTAACAGGGTGTGTACCCAGCAAGCGCTTAGTACCAGTTAACCAGGCCACGAGGCAATTCAAAGTAGGATTTCTTGGGCAAGGGGGATGCAAAGGCATAGGGATGGCGGCATCTCCATGGCATCCAAGCAGGCAGCTGGAAACAGAAGTGCGGATCCCAGAGGGAGGTCTGGGTTCTCGGGAACAGCTTTGGGACTAGATGGAAGTGAAGGCCAGTGGACAGGTGAGCACACTCGGTGAACACGCAGAACACACGAACAGAATCAGGGCTCAGGCAGAGTCCCGAGGAAGCTGCTATGTGAGGGGTCGGTGAAGGGGGATGAGCCCAAGGAGACGCCAAAGAAGAGAAACCAGGAGCAAGGCCCCGAGGCCACAGAAGAGGGTGAAGCAGTCCTCGTCAGAAGGCAGGGGTGGTGGGAAGGAGGTGGGCTAGGATGGTGGCAGACCCCTCTCCCTCCCCTCCAGGTCTAACTGCGGGAGGTTGCTGGTGACCTGCCAAGGCCAATTCCAGCCCTGTGGATAGGTGGTGAAGAAGTGGAGAAAATGAGCAAGGACAGCTCATTCACGGGTCTGGCCATGGCAAAAGAGGCTGGGACGCAGCTGCAGGGGATGTGAGGAGGAACTCTGGATAAAGATGCTGGTGTTTTGTGGGAAGGAGGAGAAACTCTGATTGCTTAAGTGATGATGGGAAAGGCCGGTAGCAGAGGCTTGAGGCTTGTTCAGTGCTCCTTGCTGAGAATCCAGGAAAGCCCGGATGGAAAGCCGAGGAGAGAGAGCCCGGGAGAGAACAGGAGCCTATAGCCCTCGCCATTTCAAATACACTCCAGCCTTCCCCGCAAAGCTCTTATCCTCATGCCCCCTCCCAAATAGCTCACATCACTTCGAAAAACCTCTGACACACTTCTGCAATCACTTTACAAAGTAGTTTGCCTCATTGGCAAAAAGAGATTAGGAAAAAAATTAGTTTTTCTCACCATATATAAATGCATACATATATATTCACATATGTACATATATATGAAACATATACATTTTTAAACAAGGCCTTTTGAAAGAAGAGAAATCTGAGACAAACTTACAGATATGCCTTTGGATAGAGAACATCATAAAGTGTGTAGCTATAACCCAACCCACACGGAAAACACTTTAATTATAATATTTAAGCAAGAAAGCATAAAGAACAGTATGTATTGCTCAAAAATAAATTTAAAGATGACTATGGATCCAGTTCTTTAGAAGCAAAGATTTATGAAATCACTTCCATCCTTTAAAAAGTGATTAAATAGCAACTGACACATTCAAATTAAACTACCAGAACTTTGTGACTAAAAGGAAAAATATCCAAAACTAACATAAGGTATAAAACATTTTCTACTTTCACCTTTTCTACCTTGAGTCCATCATTACTTCAGCCTAGGACACAGCCTAGAAAACCCACAGGGAGGCACTGAGCCATGCCCAGCTGTGCCCTGGACCGCACTGTCCTGTTCAGGAGTGGCAGAAATCCCGACTCTGCCTCCAGTGGTCACGTGACCCTGGGCATGTCCTTTGCCCTCTTCCAACTAAGCCTCACCCACTTCACAGCACCATGGTGAGGGGCGCCATCTGGGCTGCAGTGGGTGCCATTAAACAAGAGTGTTGATTACTTGTAGCTTATGAGCAAATGCCTTTGCCAAGGGCGCTAGCAGAGAACTATGGCTCTCCCCACATGGTGCGTGCTTTTAACAGGTATTTCCCACCCTGTTTATTCAAGATTTGACTTACCACTAAACCACATGATGAACATCATCTTCGGTGTGATTTTATGATCCCGGAAGAAATTCAGGAGGTAGGAAAGAGGGAAAATGTTTACCGCTCTGCCAAACAGTACAAGAACCTGTCGACAGCAACAAATTAAGTCTTAGGTGAAAACATCTGGTTCTTGAAGCAGAAGCTTCTCGAAGCTGATGCAGACTGTTTAACACATCAAGTACAAATGCAGCATTCCCCTCAGCCATAAAAGACACGAGCGACACCATGCTTGTCAGAGACCCAGCATGGGCGTGCTGCTGGAGCTTCGGGCTCTATGCATCTAGGAAAGGATAAAGCTTTGTACATTACCTTTCTCAGTAGTCAGAAAAGAGAGGACTGATGAGGTATCGGGAAGGGCTTCAGTAATGACAGCAGAACAAAACTGAATGCCAAGAGGCTGTACAGACGTATTCACGGATCAATTTAAGGGCAACCTGACTCCAAAGGCGCCCCCTTGGGACAGGCCTGCATTGATCATTCCAGCCCTACGGGTACAGACTGGGTGTTTCTGCCTCTCCCTCAGGGAAAGGAGGTGAGCACTGAAGGACCTACCCATGCACGGAAATGCTGCTCTCTGATCAAGAGGAATGCAGAGGTAGGGTCTGCAAGGAGGCCACATGCCCTGGCTTAGCCAGACAGCTACTTGCTGTGGCATTTGGTTCCTTTCCATCCCCAAAGGCATGTTAGTCTTGGCAAAGTACAGCTTTATGTAAAGTTTACCTCTCTCTCTTTTTTTTTTTTTTTTTTTTTTAAATTTTTTTTTAAACATGGTGTCTCGCTCTATCTCCCAGGCTAGAGTGCAGTGGTGAGATTGCGGCTCACTGCAGCTTCAGCCACCTGGGCTCAAATAATCCACCCACCTTAACCTCCTAAGTAGCTAGAACTACAGACATGCACCACCATGCCTAATTTTTTTTTTTCCTGGATTCCGCCCTCTCTCCCCCATGCCTAATTTTTTAAAATTTTTAATTAAAGATGAGGTCTTGCTATGTTGCCCAGACTACTCTCAAACTCCTGGTCTCAAGCAATCCTCCTGCCTTGGCCTCCCCAAAGTGCTAGGATTACAGGTGTGAGCCATTGCACCCAGCCTAAAGTTTAAATGTCATCTAAGTGGATTCTTAGGACTATTACTTTACTTTCATTTTATTCATCTTGGTTCTCACCATAACTACTTGAAAATGATGATATAGACATATATAGTACATTCTTTAGGCTTTAAGTTTGTTCCTTTAACAAGCATGAATTTGAGAGTAATTTTTTTTTGAGATGGAATGCAGTGGTATGATCTTGGCTCACTGCAACCTCCACCCCCCACTGGGTTCAAGCAATTCTCTTGCTTTCGCCTTCCCAGTAGTTGGGATTACAGCAGTATGCTACGATACCCGGCTAATTTTTGTGTTTTTGGTAGAGACGGTGTTTCGCCATATTGGCCAGGCTGGTCTCAAACTTTTGACCTCAAGTGATCTGCCAGCCTCAGCCTCCCAAAGTGCTGGGATTATAGGCATGAGCCACCGTGCCTGGCCAAGAAGAACTGTTTCTAATCATCAAACATTTCTATGCCAGACAACATGCTAATCATTTTACATGCATTATCCTGCTAAATTTCAATCCTTGCAAAGGTCTTATAAAGTAGGTATTATTGTCTCCAGTTTACAGACAAGGAAACTGAGGTATAGAGAGATGACGTAATTGGTTGATAAGTTGATAAGGGAGGAAGTAAAGTAATGGATCTAAGCCTCAAATCTCGATCAGACCCCAAAGCCCATGCTCTTGACCACTAAGCCGAGCTTAAAGGGCAGGAACTGTAACCCATCTGAATATCACAGGCCGTCTCCACTAGCCACAGGGCCAGGCTGGGCCTAACTGCTTAGAGAAAACTGAGTTATCATCCAGGGCATCCTCTCATTTTCTTCCCAACCTGTGGCTGATACAGTCACCTCCCTGTTTCACCCACTGAAATCTAATCTTCCATGCCTACACTTGTGTTTCAGGTTTGATCAAATGTGTCCCCTTTTACCCAGTGGCTACATTAAAGGCTATGATATATATATATATATATATATATAGAGAGAGAGAGAGAGAGAGAGAGACAGAGTTTTGCTTTTTGCCCAGGCTGGAGTGCAATGGTGCAATCTCGGCTCACTGCAGTCTCCACCTCCTGGGTTCAAGCGATTCTCCTGCCTCAGCCTCCCGAGTAGCTGGAATTACAGGCACCCACCACCACGCCCAGCTAGTTTTGTATTTTTAGTAGAGAAAGGGTTTCACCATATTGGCCAGGCTGGTCTCAAACTCCTGACCTCAGGTGATCTGCTCGCCTCAGCCTCCCAAAGTGATGGTATTACAGGGGTGAGCCGCCGTGCCTGGCCTAGGCTATTACACTTTCTGTAAAGGACTTTTGCTGCTTTTCTCTTGGCCTGAAACCTGATAAACTGGGAGGACGAATAACAGTGACCAGGAGCAATGAGCCCTTGCTGACTGAGAGGTAGAAGTACCCAGGTTGCAAGAGAATATCTTTTTTCCTTAGGCTTCCTCATCTTTTCTCAGTCTCAGTTTCTCTATATGCTCGAGTACAAGTTTGTACACTGAAGATGACAATGCTAAAAAAAAAAGGTTTCCTAATAGCTATGTTTTATTAAGTGGAGTTGACAATAAGTTATCTGAAGATAAATTATGATAATTCAACAACAATAAGGTGTGCTTTTTTTTTTTTTT
>NW_016107377.1:723566-741784 GCF_001604975.1 Cebus imitator
TTTTTTTTTTTTAAACAGCGTCTCACTTTGTCGCCCAGGCTAGAGTGCAGTGGCACGATCTCAGCTCAATGCAACTTCCATCTCTTGGGTTCAAGCGATTCTCCTGCCTCAGCCTTCCAAGTAGCTGGGATTACAGGCACACGCTGCTGTGCCTGGCTAATTTTTGTATTTTTAGTAGAGAAAGGGTTTTGCCATGTTGGCCAGGCTGTAAGGTATGCTTCTTAAGTGCCTTAAATTATCAGAGGATCTAAAAAGTAGTCAACAAAATCAAATCAGGAATTACAGGATGAATCCGCAGTAGTACTTACGGAAGATCAATTCCTGCTGAAGGAACAGAGACATAAGAAAGAACCGACTGCTAAATGTCCAAGCGTTACAAGTCATTAACGTCACTTTGATCACGACTGAGGAATCTAGACCTTTCTTTAAAACACCAAACACTTATTTTTCCTCACTCCATTCCCAAAAGTAATTTGGTTCTGCTGAAAATGATGAAGCTTATCTTTTCCTTTTTTAAAGGTAGATTTGTTGCCTACTGCCACACCCAGTCCAATTATAACACTGTTTCCCACACCTTTTTTTTTTTTTAAGTTCTTAAATTTTTATTTTTTAGAGATGGCGTCTCACTCTGTCGCCGAGGCTGGAGTGCAGTGGCACAATCAGCCCTTACTACAGCCTCGAACTTCTGGGCTCAAGCGATCCTCCTGCCTCAGCCTCCCATGCAGCTGGGACTATAGATGCACCACTGTGCCTGGCTTGTTTCCCAAACCTTCTTTTTTAAAAATTGTTTTTAATTTTTAAAAAATGGGCTCTCGCCACGTTGCCCAAGCTGGTCTCAAACTCCTGGCTCCACGATCCTCCTGTCTCAGCCTCCCAAAGTGTTGGCATTACAGGCAAGAGCCAACACACCCAGCCCCCAAATCCTCTTGGTTGTTACCATCATCTAGGATAACTCCTCTGGATGACTCTTCAGGTGAGGTAAGGGATTGGTAATCTTTAAACAAATGTGCAAGGGCACACTTATAAATAGAAAGATTTGAAGAAAACTGCATTAACAAGTACATAATAAATTATCCAGAAAAAGTAGAAAAGAGAGAGAAATCCCCAGCTCTATACCACTGTGAACATGTAGCTATATTTTCTTTACATATTTTCTTTTTTCTATGCATAATAATTATGTTTATATGGTTATGATCAATTACATATTCAATTTTGAAATCTGCTTTTACCTCCTCACACAAAAACATATAAACCAGACCATAATATTCAAAGCCATTAATAATCTTAAAAAACAAGCAGAAGTCCTTTATGGGGATATTTATTCACTTAATTCTACCCAGTCCCCTTATTGTATGTTTGTGATTTTCTTTTAACAAAAGAAACTTTAAACAAAAGAGTGTCTATGTAGCTGTTGACTTTGAACAGTTAACAGTTACATAAATGAATCCAGAACATGTGGTTACCGATCTACAAATAAGCTAAGTAAAAAAAATGTAAAAAAAAAAAAAAAAAAAAAAAAAAAAAAAAAAAAAAAAAAAAAACAAGGAAAATACTTACTATGCACCAGATGACAAAGGAAATTTCAAACTTGTGAGGAAAACTAAAAATGGACAGGCCAAGAAATGCAAACACACATGTTTCTGAAACAAACCAAAGAATGGATTACTCAGCCCCCATGATTTCATTCCAGTATGGTACTAAATTGTTAAGCAAGCATTCACAGTCAGAATCCAATACAACACTTTCCGTATTTTCTTGCAAATCCTGAGCCAATATCTTGGTCAAACTTGTGCTTAAAGTCTCTCATTCTTTTCTTTGTGTGTGTGTGTTATGGTTTTTATTCTTTTAGTTCTCTCATTCTCTTCTATTACACAAGCAACACGTCCCTGGTATTCAGAAATCTCCTAATGTAATCCAGTCAACTGTCAAATACTTCTGCAAATAAACATGATCCCACCCAGGGAAGATAATAAACACATGAATCTGTCAATCTGCTGAACACTGTCATTAGCCAGGGTCCCGACTGTGACAAAGTGGCAAAAATTCAGAGCAAATGACTGCAGGCGCCACAGGACAAATGTGAAGGGGCCTCTGGTTAACTTCCACATGATTAGCTTAATATATTTAATGCTGTCACAAGGTTTAGTACACAGCTCACACCCAGCAGGATTTGCAGAGTGAGACGCAATGCTAACTCTTGGCTCCATTCTGCAAGCCAAAGAGAGTCCAATATTTACTCTCTGCCACACAAACTTGTATATTTTAAGAAAAAGTACCTTATAAATTTCTAACACTAGGCTCTCTGCTTAAACTGTGATGTTCCTCAGAATAACATAATGACTAGAGAGATTAAAACTGTATTTTAAAATAGTTGATCATAAACAGCAAGACTGTTTTACATTCCAGCAATGTTTTTCCTTTGAATGGTACCCAAGTTTAAAACAAGTAACAAGTCCACAAGCTAGACAGTTTAATCACCCTTCTCTTTGAAACTTTCTTCTTATCTCATATTCATGTGATCTTTCCAAATGAGCACATTTAGAAGACATTCAGATCTAGTGAATGCTCTTCCCTGGCAGCATCAACTCCAGGACCTGGATTAATCATGATTAACCAAAGACCCTTCACATTTGTCCTGTGGCATCTGCAGTCATTTGCCCTGAATTTTTGTCACTTTGCCACAGTTGGGATCCTTGCTAATGACAGCATTCAGCAAACGGACAGACTCATGTTTTTCATCTTCCCTGGGAGGGACAGTGTTTATCTGCAGAAGTATTTGACAGTTTTTCTGTCAAATTTGACAAACTGCCAAAATTTGACAATTTTTCTAATGACCAGTCTTCTATGAATGGATATTTAGACTGTTTCTATTTCTGAGAGGGTCAACAAACACCCCAGTACACAGGCTCAATACCACACGGTTGAACTGCTAGGCCAAAGAGCATGTGCCTTTCAAATTCAGAGAAACGTGGCAAATTAACTCTCCAGAAAAGATGGCATCAGTGTCCCATCCACTAGGCCTGTGTCCCACACACCAAGGCCAGAAGTGGGTATTATCAGACTTAACATTTGCCAATCTGATGGTACAAAATAGAATCTTTTTGGATGGATGTTTTGCTTTATGTTTCTTTAATTGGGAGGATCAGGGTCAGAATCTGTAGCCCTGGCTTTCTGAGAGGTGCTGTACAAATAATACCCACTGGCCAGGAATAAAGAGACCTGGCTTGCATACCCGCTTCTTGGCCTTGAGACCATGGGCAGGTCATCTGACCACTTCTCACCTGAGCCTCCTCATCTGCCGAAGTCTCTGCCTGGCCTGCTCCTGCCTCCTAGCATGCTAACCGTGTGGAAGTGGCAATTAAAAATCAGACAAGACCCCGACCCCCTGCCGCCAAAAAAATGTCAGGGGTGATTTTGATGATGACAGCTAGGGCACAGCTACTTGGGGCCAGCTTAAAGGGATATGGTGAGGGTTGTTCCCCAACTCCAACCACTTCCAAGTGTAAAGTTGTGGGGGAGATACATGGGTATGTCTGAGCGTGGGGGGAACAAGAGCTCAAATTGCTTAAAGAAAAAGCCATAGTGAGCTTCTCGGCCTGTTGGCTAAGATCAAGAACAAGCCATCGTGGCTTATCCCAGCCCAACAAGTGACACCTCTACTGCAGACTGTCCCTGAGTGATGTACCTCATGCGGCTCTTGTGAACAAAGGATTCTGTGGACAAGTTTGGCAAATGCTACAACTATATCCCCCGTTAAGAATTTTATAATGCCCATTTGCTGAAAAGCCTGGCAATTCATAAATATTAAATTTTATTTAACCCAGAATTTCCGAAACTCTTGTTTGACTACAAAAGCTTTACCGTTTTTTCTCTTTCTTCTTCTTTTTTTTTAAAGATCATAGTCCAATGCAGCCTTGAACTCCTGGGCTCAAGTGATCCTCTCACCTCAGCCTCCTAAGCAGCTAGGATTACAGGTATGAGCCCCACGCCTTGCTTGACTATGGAGCCATTTTCATCTAACCATCATGAATATTATTTCTAAAGAATACATTTTTGGAAATGTCATATTAATACATTAAAAATGCATGTCTCAAATGTTCATAATTAGTTCTATTTTTGGTCTTTAAATTGTAGGCACCAGATGTCCATGTATTAGGTGTTTGGTTTACTTTATGAAATTTCAGAGCCAGAGGAACAAACAAAAGACAAGGGAGTATGGGATCTGGCCCTGAGGAACTGATGCCCTACTGCCAGGGAAAGTCTCAGCTGACTTCTAGAACAGGATAAGGAAGAAAGATCAGCTCCGGGTAGGCCTGCACAGGGCCACCCAGAGGCAGAACTCACCACACAAGAAGGCCACAGTGCGGAGGGTCTGCTGCATGAGGATCTGGGTGACTGGGGAGAGGTTATGGTGCGTGTAGTGCGACATCACGATGCCTGAGAACAGGATGGCCATGATGCCTAGAGGGAGAGAACAGAACAGAAAAGCGCCTGCCGTGTGACCCCCAACTCAGATCTCACAATTCCTGAAAATCCCTGCAGCCTAGAGCTTTAGGCATTTTAAGAAAAAGGAATATAAACCTAAATTACAATTAAAAAAAAAAAAAGAAGAAGAAGAAAAAGGAATATAAATGAATACCTGAGGCCTCCCAGCTTCAGAAAAAACACCATGGGCCCCTTTTCTCTGGCAGTCTCATTACTAGCTGGATGATCTTGAGCCACATCATGTCCCCCATCAGAGCCTCAGTTTTCTCTTCTGTACAGTGGGACTAATAGTACCCACTCACAGAAGTGTTAGGCGGGTGAGCGAAAAGAAGCCATGTAAAGTCCCCTTCACAGTACCAGAGCTAAAGAGGTATGGATTAACACTGACATCCAGGGATAGGATTGGCAGATGTGGAACCTGTGGGTATGGAGGGCCCACTGCACTGCATCATTTTTTTTTTTTTGAAACGGAGTTTTGCTCTTGTTGCCCAGGTTGGAGTGCAATAGTGCGATCTTGACTCACTGTAACCTCTGCCTCCCAGGTTCACGCGATTCTCCTGCCTTAGCCTCCTGAGGAGTTGGGACTACTACAAGCACACACTACCATGCCTGGCTAATTTTTTGTATTTTTAGTAGACATGAGGTTTCACCATGTTGGCCATGCTGGTCTCAAACTCCTAATCTCAGGTGATCCGCCTGCCTCGCCCTCCCAAAGTGCTGGTATTATAGGCGTGAGCCACCGTGCTGGCCAACTGCATCATTGTATATATGGGACTTGAGCACCTACGAGTTTTCTATCTGTGGGGCATCCTAGAGCTGATCCTCCATGGATGCTGGGGGAGGACTGTATAAGAGGAGCAAGTGAACCACTCTGGGGGCCAGAAAAGGAGTCTAAGAATCTGTGTATGGAGAATGTGTGGAATTTTTTTTTTTTTTTTTTATTTGAGACAGGGTTTCACTCTATCACCCAGGCTGGAATATACGGTATGATCACAGCTCATTCCAACCTCTGCCTCCTGGGCTCAAGCAATCCTCCCACCTCAGCTTCCCAAATAGCTGGGTTCACAGGCACACACCAACACACCTGGCTATTTTTTTGTATTTTTGTAGAGATGAGGTTTGCTATGCTGCCCAGGCTAGTCTCAAACTCCTGAGCTCAGGCAATCCACCCGCCTCAGCCTCCCAAAGTGCTGGTATTACAGGTGTGAGTCACTACACCCGGCCAAATGTTTGGATGTTGATTGACTTTTAAAATACATTTCCCTAACAATGAATTTTCCCATAATCATGTACTACTGTTATTTAAAAAGTAATGCATCTTTTCTTCAAAGCCCTGCATGAGAGCGTCCCCAGCATTTGGTGTTTACGCAGGATTGGAGCCTCAGCGTTTGTCTGCTGCTCTCAGTCGCTCCTGGGGCACTCAGGTTTCTTCTCAGTATCTCCCTGTGTGGGCAGCAGAAAAGGGGTCTCTATTTCATGTAAGGAGGCTGAGGTTGTTTTAAAAAGTCATCAAGCTGCCAAGATATACTAATTCCGAGTGTGTGTGTGTGTGTGTGTGTGTGTGTGTGTGTGTGTGTACAGCTAGTACTCGACTTATGACCACGATTGGTTCCGACAGACCGGTCGTAACACGATTTGGTCGTAAGTTGAGTAGGCTATATGTACAGTACTGTGAAATGATGTTATAAAAATCTTTAAGTCATATTTTATCATAATTTTCTTTCATTATTGTTATATATCATAATTTTCTTTGTTCATTTTATGCTATTTGTATCATCTCTACACCATTTTATTTATTTTTACATTCGTCAGGTTTAAGTAAAACACTGCATTACCAGTAGTAAAGGTTGACCTGAATGCTTATTATGAAAGCATTCTTGTCAAATCTCATTTTTAAAAAGCCACCTTAACTTGTGGTAAAGGCGCAGCCTTGTGTAAAACTGTGGAATATTCACAGATCACTGAACCACGGTGGTCTATGGTTTGAAGTGAAAAACCACAGCACATGATGAGTTTGGAAAAGCAGAAGAGTATGAACTATGTTAAGTCTTAGGGTTAAAAAGGACTAGTTGCCAGGTATTTATGTATTATCATTGTAAATAGAAAAGTAAATCATCACAATTTTATGTGACTTTCCATGGGATACAAATATGTAGCATTCATCATAAAAGATGTCATCTGGATATCTTGTTCAAATATAATTTAAACTTAGTATGTTCTAATATTGTTAAAGATATAGGGATATAAACCACTCACATTTTAGTAAGAAGGGCAAGAAAATGACTAATAATGATATGATATAGCATATATGTTTATTGTCCCGCACTGTTGTATGCCTAGCTGCGCAACGTTTGCACTGCCAGACGCGGAGCAGTCGTGGCTAGCGATTGTGGTCGTAAAGTCGAATGGTCGTAAGTCGATCAATACCTGTGTGTGTGTGTGTGTGTGTGTGTGTGTGTGTGTATATACATATATACATATATATATATATATAAATCCCAATCCTTACTTTAGTTTCTGTTTCATTCCATCTCAATAATGGTACCTGGCCTTTCATATATAGAATACTATTTTCTTAAATGAATTTTTATTTAAATAAGATAGCATAAATTATATGTATCTCTATGAAAAAAACAAAACAAAACAAAACTAGTCAGTGTGGTGGCATGTGCCTGTAGTGCCAGCTACTCAGGAGGCTGAGATGGAAGGATCACCTAAGCCTGGGGAGGTCAAGGCTGCAGTGAGTTGTGATTCTGCCACTGCGCTCCAGCCTGGCCAACAAAGCATGATCCTGTCTCAAAAAATAAAATTAAAATATAATTAAAATAAAGTAATAAACAGGATCCTATCACATATATGGTGCCTATTACCAGCAGAGTGATTTTTTTCAAGGGCTTTCAACTCTCTTGTCATGGTGCATCTAACAGAACCCCAGCTCCTGCCCAGGCCCTACCAAGCCTGCAAGGCAGTGTCCTTGCCTGCTCTGTTCTGGCCACACTGGTCTTCCTTCTCTTCCCGGAGCATGCCACACTCCCACACATCTATCTTCGGACCCTCCAGAACCTCCTTCCCTAGAGCATCTCTGGGCTGGATCCTGTCACCACACAGGTCTAGGCTCCAGGGCCACCTCCAGGAGAGACCTCCCTGGCTGCCTGAGCCCCAGTACATCCTCTACCGCATGCCACTCTCTGCCACATGGATTTGATTTCTCTTCTTGTCATTTCTTGCCACCTGGAATTGTTGTATGGGTTTGCGTACATTCTGGCTGACTTTCTTCTGCAGGAAAAGGAACCTGATCTTGTATTGTTTATTACTGTAGCCCCAGTAGCAAGGATAGTTCTCAGCATAGGGTGGGCATTTAATAAATATTTCTTGAATGGGTAAGAAATTGATTTTTCGGCCAGGTGCAGTGGCTCACGCCTGTAATTCCAGCACTTCGGGAGGCTGAGGCAGGCAGATCATGAGGTCAAAAGACTGAAACCATCCTGGCCAACATGGTGAAACCCCGTCTCTACTAAAAAACACAAAAATTAGCTGGGTGTGGTGGCGTGCACCTGTAGCCCCAGCTACTCAGGAGGCTGAGGCAGGAGAACTGCTTGAACCTGGGAGGTGGAGATTGCAGTGAGCCGAGATTGCGCCACTGCACTCCAGCCTGGCGCCTGGTGACAGAACAAGACTCTATCTCAAAAAAAAGAAAAAAAAAAAAAAGAAAGAAAGAAATTGATTTTTCAACTTACTTTAAAAAAATTTAACACTATGTCAAATTCTTTCCATGGGTAGTACAAACAGGTCAAGTTCATTTCTGAAGTGATTGCACAGGACTCCAAAGTGCAAATGGACTGGAATTTAATCTTTTCCATTACTAATGAACATTTAGTTCCTTCCAATTTTTCTCTCTCAAGCAGTGCTGCAATGGAATTCCTTAGATATCAATGCATAAGAGCACTTCAGTGTACATTCCATCTTTGGCCAACTTTATGCCAATATCTTAAGAAAGCGTTATGTCATGATTAATCTTACAAACTCATCCTTCAAGTCCAAAGTCCCCTCCTCTGACTCGCCTTGATAGAGTGTCACTGTCCCGTCCCCTGTAAGCCCAGTGTTTGCTAACTGCTCTGCATAAGTGGGGTCTATTCACCTCTGAATCTTTAGTGTCAGAGGCCAAAGTGGCCCTCAAAACTGGCTTGACTGAACAATAAAAATAGTTAACATGGATACAATTAGAACGAATATTCTGAGAATAGCTAAAGCTTGCTGAGTAGTAATTAGGGAGACTATTTGATTTGCTGTGGATACCAGGACATTTTTTAGAATAAAAGGGGATATTATTCATTCATCATGTTGAGACAACAGCAAAACTGGGGGTCTCGGAGCAAACCAGGACTTATGGCCACCCCAGCAGTAGCACAGATGCCCCATCAGAACTGTCACTTGCATCACTTTCATTCATTCTCAGCAAAGGCATTAGGCTGGCCCTTTTATTTGTCTATTTTATGATGAGGAAGTAGAGCACGGGGTGGTTAAGTCTGTTGTCTGAGGTTACACAGCCAATGAGAAGTGGAGCTGGGGTTCAAATCCAAGTCTGTCCGTTTTCCAGCCCCAGTCCTTAACAACTGTGTTCCCTACATGTGGATTTAGGTAAATAATTCCCACTTCCTAGGAAGAAAATGTCCTGCTTTGCGGTCTTGGGAACCACCTGAGATCAGTCCTTTGTGATAGGAAAAGGGGAGCCCAAAAGGGAAGCAGAAGACAGCAAAAACACCATCCTCTCCACCTGTGCTTTCACAGTACGGTGTGAGGGTCCACACACCGCACAGGGCCATCCTGCCCCTCTCGGCGTGGCAAACGCCCAAAAGGCAAAGCGCAGACAGAGCAGGGTCCCTTACCCAGAGGCAGATCTGGTGTTCCTGGCTTGCACTGCTCTGCGTGGAACAAGGTCCCTAGGAAATGACACCCCTATCAACAGGAAACACTGCCACTCTGAAAAGAAGGTAAGAAAAACACTCCTTTGTTTTAATCACAGATTCCAAACAGATGCATGAAACACATGTTTGCCAGCAGGTACTCAATGATCATCTCAAGGGGGTAGAGGAACAATTTAGAAAAACAGATGTAAAAATAGCTAGGCTAGAGCTAAATGACTCACAGGTAATGTTTTTGTAAGTGCCAACATTCAGTAAAGAAAAGGAACCTCATGGCAGATACCAGGATGGAATTATCCTGGTGAAGTGGTTTGTGATGAAAAACAAAATCCTGAAAATGGCGAGTCCACTCTGCTTCCTCCTTGTGCTGCTCACACAGCACCCACGTGTGACTCCAGAAAGTGACTGTGGGCAGAAGAATTCTGTCAGTGGAGTCACTAAAGATCACTGGGCCTTCCGCTTTGTGTCCGAAGAAATTACTGCTACACAGAACACTGTCCTCCTCTACATATCTACAAAACCTGATACAAGATGCGAAACAAAACTATTTTCTGACATGGGACAAAAGATAGGGTACGGCTGTGATTCTGGCCATAAGGGAAACAAACAACGTGGCCACTCTTTCTCCAGACCCCCTGGCTGAGCTGACTGCCTGAGACTGAGGCTCTGGGGGGCTGTCATGTTGGGTGGGGGAAGCTGCACAGAAAGAGAGCTCTTGGACATCTATTGTAAAGTCCCCTTGAGTCTCTGACTGATACTGATCAGTAAGTACGTGGGATGAAACAAGAGGCTGGGGAAAGAACCATGAAAACGAAGTAGGCTGAAGAATCCCAGAAGCTGACACGGGGCTGGGAATAGTTTGTGTTCCCACCAGCCAGAGTGGAGTGAGCTCACAATACCTGAGACACCTTAGTTAGGGCCCTGCTACTCTGCACCTGCCCTAACAAAGTTTAAATGTAAGCCTCTAAAAGGATTACACTGATGTCAAGAGACTTAGATATATGCCACAAGAAAAGCCCAGAAATAACACACAGGAAACAAATATATATATATATATATATATACACATATATAAAATTTATTATTATTTGGAGATGGAGTTTCGCTCTTGTTGCCCAGGCTGGAGTGCAATGGCGCAATTTCAGCTCAACACCACCTCTGTCTCCCGGGTTCAAGCGATTCTCCTGCCTCAGCCTCCCGAGTAGCTAAGATTATAGGCATGCACCACCAAGCCCAGCTAATTTTGTATTTTTCGTAGAGACGGGGTTTCTCCATGTTGGTCAGGCTGGTCTCAAACTCCCGACCTAAGGCGATCCGCCCGCCTCGGCCTCCCAAGTGCTGGGATTACAGGCCTGAGCCACCATGCCCAGCCTATATTTTTTCTTTAAAAAGAAAAGTCTGGAACTCCATAAAGGAACATAATAAAATCTTGTACTCAACAACATAAAGTTCACAATGACTGACATCCAATCAAAACTTAATAGCAAGCAAAGAGCAAGAAAATGTGACCTATAAGCACAAGAAAAATCAACAACAGAGCAGACCTAGAATTGACAGAGATGATGGAATTAGCAAACAAGGACATTAAAACAGCTATTATAAATATGTTTCATAAGCTCCAGAATATAGAGGAAAACACGAACATGATGAAGAGAGAAATGGAAGAAGTGAAAATAACCCAAAGGGGAACTTCCCTCAATGAATTATAGAAAATGCAAATGAGAAATACACTGGGTAGGATTAGAAGAGATTCCACATGGCAGAAGGAAAGATCAGTGACCTTGAAAACACAGCAACAGAAAATAACAAAAATAAAGCACGTAAGGAAAGAAAACAGAAAAAAAAAGGGCAAAGCATATTGTGGGCCAATAACATGCTAGCTCTCATAATTGCAGTAAATTGAAGTCTCAAGGGGAAGGGGAAGGGGGAACAAAAAAATGTTAATAAAGAAATGGGCAAAAGCTTACCAAATCTGATGAAAGCTATAAACTCATATAAACTATAAACCCAAGAAGCTCAATGAACCCAAGTGGAATATAAAAAGAACCACACCAAGGCACATCTAAATCCCGTTGCTACACACCTATCAGGGCAGCTGACCTTTTTAAAATTAAAATAAGTATGGTGACAATATGAAGCAACTGGCACTCTCTCACACATTCTGACGGGAATGTAAAATGCTATAGTCACTTCAAAAAACACTAGGCAGTTTCCAAAAAAGTAAAAATGTACTTACCATATGACCTAGCAGCTTTAATCTTAGGTATTTACCCAAGACAAATGAAAACATATGCACCATGTTCTTAGCCCAAATCTGGAAAACCCCAAATGTCCTTCAAATAGAGAACAGATAATAAACTATGGGGCAGTAAGAATGATTAACTACTGACACATGCAAAAATATGGGTGTCTCCCAAAAACATTATGGTAACTCAACCACATGATTTCACTTAAATGACACTCTGGAACAGGCAAAACTATAGTGACAGTGAAGATCAGTGGGTGCCAGGAGCCAGGACAGGTGGGGGACTGACTGCAGAAGGGCACAGGGGAGCCATACTGGGCGATCAGAATATGCCATACCTCGACTGCGGGGGTAGTTACGCCTGCAATTTGCCGAAATTCATGGAACTGTATACTTAGAACAGGTCCACGTATTATGTGTAAATTATACCTCAACAAAGCTAATAGAAAAGAAAATCTTTGCCATCCTGTGGCACAGATCAAAACATCCCTGCAATAGCGCCTCCTTTCCAAAACAAGTGCTCTGAAGGGCCTTCACTCAAAGGATGGGGTCAGACTTTCAGGGCAGAGCCCTTCCCACCTGGCTGCCCCATCACACAGGAACAGGGGTGAGTCATGCTCCATTTTCAAGTCAACATCCTTACAATGTAACGAACTACGGACACAAGCTTGACTGCCACTTGTGGGCAGAAGGCCCAACTAAGCCAAGCCTTGCAAACAGGGGCTGCTGATTGACTACAAGGTGACTGCTCAGAGACCCTTACTCTGTGAGCAGTTACCCCTCCCCCAGCTGGTGAGCATCATCTTCTAGGGCCACATCAGAGTCATCTCTGCTGCTGGGAGCTGCATGCCCTCCTCCAATGGGGTGCAGGGAAAAGTCTACAGGGCTCCATTGTCTGGGTTTCAATCTCACTGCCACCACTGCCTGTGCAGTGCAGCTCTGGGCTAATGAGTCTCCTAGTACCTACTCCACAGCGGTGGTAGCAGCATTAAAAACCCGAATACAGCATAAAAAAAGTTACAAAACTGCTGTGTCCAATAAACGGCTACTCCAACACTATGCCACCACCACACTTGCTTTCTCCTCTATTACCACTGAGTACATGGTTTATGACGATTTGTGTTGGAGAAAATTGTATTAGAGGAGGGTTCTAAGCACTAGTTCTTGACTCAAAGACAACTAGTTTAAATTGTTATTCCACCAATCCCAGCTGTGACCTTGGGTAATTTATTTAATCTCATTCAACCTCAGTTTTCTCATCAGTAAAATAAGGACCTTCACAGTACCTCCCTCCCACAGGCTACCCTCCTCCGAGGGAGCCTCATAGGACTGATGGGCTAAATGAGAGAAGGCAGGTTAAAAGAAAATGTGATTGACACCAATGTGACTGTTTGAGCCCCTGGATCCAGGCAGGCCTAAATCCAAATGTGGTGTTTTTTTTTTTTTTTAATGGAGTCTTGCTCTGTTGCCCAGGCTGGAGTGCAGTGGTGTGATCTTGGCTCACTACAACCTCCGCCTCCCAGGTTCAAGCAATTCTCCTGCCTCAGCCTCCTGAGTAGCTGGGATTACAGGCACCTGCCACCACGCCCAGCTGATTTTTGTACCTTTAGTAGAGACAGGGTTTCACCATGTTGGCCAGGATGGTTTTGATCTCCTGACCTCGTGATCCGCCCACCTTGGCCTCCCAAAGTGCTGGGATTACAGGCGTGAGCCACTGCATCCAGCCCAGATGTTTTTCTAGGGAGCCAATAGAGGCCCTTTATTACTTAAGCTCTTCTGAGTTGTGACTGTCTCTTGTGACTAAAAGTGACCCAACTGACAAAGCCCCTTTCACCAGGCAGGACAAGACAAGGTGCCATCATCACAGCACTTTCAGAGTCTCTGTCACTTACCTGAGAGTGAGATTCCTTCTGCAAGCCCATAAGGCAGATAAGCAAAAATGATCATCATGCCAAATTCCAAGGAAGGTGTTTTCCTCAAGTCAATATGCTTCAGCACGTAAATGACAACTGTCAAGGAAGAATCGAGGGAGAGTTGGGAGATGTGGAGAAGTCACAAAACTGCTGCTTTCCAAATACATGAAGTAAACAATAGATACAGAAGATTTTGCAACATCCCAAGGTTACAACAGAAAATTTGTCATTATGGATTTTTTCCTTTGTAGGGAGACTATAAGAAAGGGAATCTGACAAAACACTAATTCTGGAGATAAATGGTGGCAGAAAATGAAAATCAAGCTAAGTCAACTCATTTAAAAACGCTGACTTAAAGGGCTGAGGATGTGCCAGGCCATGAGGTGAAACTGGCACTGTGGACGCGCCAAGGATAGCTCACTTGGCCAGGTTCCTCCCAGGGCCGCACCACCCCCACTCTTCCAACAACATCAGATGAGATCACTAACGCTACTCATCTCACTTTCCCCATCAGTTTTGAGTCAAACACAACAGTGTGAATTGCTGTTCAAACTGGGGTTCAAGGCCCTGTTGAAACAGTCTTCCTGTTCCTGGAGATTTCCAAACTCATGCCCCTGTGAAAGGAGAGAGCCTTCTATATATTCAAGTATTGTTCATAATGCCTATACTGGTGCTTACAGTACCCATCTGTGACACTTCATTTTGATAGATACTTTTTTTTTTTTTTAAAGAAAAAGATAAATATGGAGGAAAACACTGAACTGGAAAAAGTTTTCTGTTCCATTCTGTTTATTGGTACAATATGAGAAGCTGTTAGCCAAGTCAATAGAGCCTTTAGACTTCTGGACAAAGGAGCTGATGGAAAAATTCAACAGGATGGCAGAAAAACATGCCTGTAACAGGCAAAAGAGTCTCTTCCGGCCATCTGTGAAACAAACTGCTCGTGGAGGAGGGGCAGGTGGCCATCTCCCTGAGACGTAGGCTTAGGTGCGCCCCCAAGTGGTCTACTGCCTGTTTCTATTTTAAACATAATGAAATTTCTACAGCAATAAAGGTGTCATTGGCCTTAACAAGCCTCTTTCCTGCTCCAGCTGGAAAGGCGTATTGGTTGTTAAACAACAAAATCAGTGCAAATAGCTCCATGGAACACACTTCAAGAGCCCCTTTTCCAGTCCTTATGGATAAACACTTCCAATGGGATAACAATTTTCCCTATTTGACATTTTATTTTTATTTATTTTTTAGAGATGAGGTCTCGCTATATTGCTCAGGCTGGTCTTGCACCCCTGGGCAACCTTAGCCTCTCAAAGTGCTGGTGTGAGCCACTGTACCAGGTCTATTTGACATTTTCAAAGAAAATTAATTTCCAATTTTCCAAATGTGAGAAGTGAGACGGCAGAAAATGAAAATCATCCGAGTGTGGCTTTCATACCCTGGGAACCAAGAGGTCCCCCAAAATCACATCTGATATCCAATAGTGTACATGTTTTTTAAACTTTGAAAAGTGATATCCTAAATTTCACATGTTAAATTTAAAAATCCTTGAGTTAAAAGTGTTTCTCAAACAAAACAAAGCAAAAAATCCTCCTTTCAGCAAAACCTTCATCTAACACTGACCCCCTTAAAAAACAGGAGAAACTGGCTAGAGATAAAATAATCAAGAATAATCTCAACCCTGCATGTTCATCACATTAAAAGGATATTAATGCAGAAATTAAGCCAGTGAGAGTGCCGAGCGCTGCAGAGCCAAAGAACATTTTGAGGAAGTAGTCAAGGGCTTGTAAAAATGTTTGCCACCCACTGACATCTGACATATTTTTTCTTGTTAAACCTTCAGCTGTGCTAGGAAATGAAAGAAAACAGAAAGTTAAAATGTTATATACAAAAAGTTCTTAGAAATTAACTTAAAACTTATTTCTTGCTTATTCCCTTATTCAATCATACCATCATTTATTCAGTTAGCCATTTATTGTTCACCTACTTTGTCCCAGGTGCTGTGTTATTTTCTGGGGTTCAGAGATGAGAGCAAAGTTGCTGCCCTTAAGGAGCTCCTCCCCCCAAGCTAATGAGGGAGAAAAACAAGATGAGCACTAATAACAATCTGCAGGAAGAGCAGAGGGCTGTAGAAACGAAGGATGGGTAGGTACCTAACTCAGACTGGCCAGGCTCAAGGAAGGTGCTTGAGAAAATGTGGGCTGATGCCAGGCGCGGTGGCTCACACCTGTAATCTCAGCACTTTGGGAGGCTGAGGTGGGCGGATCACTTGAGGCCAGGAGTTTAGATCAGCCTGGCCAACATGGTGAAACCCTGTCTCTACTAAAAATACAAAAATTAACCAGGTGTTGTGTCTCATGCCTGTAATCCCAGCTACTCAGGAGGCTGAGGCAGGAGAATCTCTTGAACCTGTGAGACGGAGGCTGCAGTGAGCAGAGATCGCACCACTACACTCCAGTCTGGGCAACAGAGGGACTCTGTCCCCCCAAAAAAGGGAGGGCTGGGTTTAGATTCGGGATAAAGACGACTTGCTCAGGTGAAGAAATGGGAGAAGGCACTGACTGAAGAAAAGGCACGTGCAAAGGAAGGGAGCCCATGCATATGCAGCCCATTGTGGGAACTTTCAAGTACCAGATTAGCGCAGCTAAAATGGAGGTGGGGGTGGGGGCCGGGGCAGGGGCGGGGGGTACAGGAGGCAAGGTGAGAGAGAGTAGAGGCAGAGGAACAGGGCCTGGGGAAGGCGTTGGTATTTCAGCCTGAAGGCCTGGGGAGTCAATAGGAAGGATTTCAGTACAGAAATCCTGTGATAAAACCTAAAATTGAGGCTATGGCAAGTTAGATTAGAATGGAGCTACCCAGAGAAGAAATGTCCGACGTTTCAGGCTGAGAGGGAGGATTTAGGAGGCATAAGGGAGGAAAAAGTGAAGGAACTTTCCTTTCACTGTAATAGAAGAAAGGAAAATGTCAGATGTTATTAAATCCAATTGTTGGTCTTGTCCTCAAAGGGAAAACCATTATACCATTAACACGGAATTATTCTCATTAAATATCCTCCTGTCTCTCAAATCCATCCCCTACTACCCTCTACTCCCAGGGATAAGCCTCACTATCTCTCTCTAGACATCCTTGTCTTCCTACAGACCAACCCTGTTCTCCACTCAGTGGCCTAAATGATCCACCCCTCCCCTTTTATGAGACAGGGTCTCACTCTGTCATCCGGGCTGAAGTGCAGTGGGTGTGATCTCAGCTCACTGCAACCTTTGCCTCAAGTGATCCTCCCACCTCAGCCCCAGAGTAGCTGAGACCACAGGCACACATCACCACAGCCGGCTAGTTTTTGTATTTTCTGTAGAGATGCGGTTCAAGGCTGGTCTTGAACTCCTGGGCTCAAGTGATCCACCCGCCACAACCTCCCAAAGTGCTAGAATTACAGGCCCTAACTGATCCTTTTCAAAGGCACACCTGATCAGGTTACCAGCCTGTTCAGAACTCAGTTTCCCCATGTCACCAGGAAGCCCAGTTTTAGTTTGATCTGGCTCCCACCTGCCATACCCCTCTGACCTTAACCTCCTCCTCCCCAAATCTAAACACCTGGGCTACACTGTCACTGGTACGTCCCAGGTAGTCACCATTCACCTTTCCCTGCCCCAACTAACTCCCTATTCATCCCTCAGAACTCAGGGTCAGTGCCAGTCCCTCAGGGACACCTGCCCTGACCCCTTCACACAGGCCTGTCCATTTAAAGGTTGTCATGGTGCCTGACTTCTCCTTCACAGCCTTCGAAACTGTAGTGCCTCATTCCATGACGATGAAGCCTGTGTCCATCTTGTTTGCTGCCTTATGTCCGGGGCTTAAAGCAGAGCCTCGCACACAAAAGACAGTCAATACCTTTTTGTTGACTCAGTAAATGAAACAAAGAATAGTCAACAGTAATATTCAGCTTCATTAATCACCATGTCATGAATTGGTATCATTTTATTTATTTTTGAGATGGAGTCTCGCTCTGTTGCCCAGGCTGGAGTGCAGTGGCGTGATCTCGGCTCACTGCAACCCCTGCCTCTGGGGTTCAAGCAATTCTCCTGCGTCAGCCTCCCAAGTAGCAGGATTATAGATGCGTACCACCAGACCAGGCTAATTTTTTTGTATTTTCAGTAAAGACAGGATTTCATCATGTTGACCAGGCTGGTATGGAACTCCTAACCTCGAATGATCTACCTGCCTTGGCCTCCCAAAGTGCTGGGATTACAGATGTGAACCACCACGCCAGGCCCCAGGATTGGTATAATTTTACAGCAAAATAACATGAAAAGGTAGCTTGGTCAAACAACATCAGAAAGCCTTTCGAGGAGATTCACAGCACAAAATAACATAATAAAGGTTCTGAGGAGTCTTGCAAAAAAGAAATCTAACTTTCTTCATGTGAAAGCTTTCCAGACTCACCTGAACACACAATCTCCCCAATTCCCCGTCTTTCTAGCAGATCACAGGTAAGCATCTTACCTTGAGGAATGTGGCAGCCAAAAAGGGCTCATCTCGGAAAAGTGCTTTTGAAGGCCATGATCACCTACAGTTCCCTGCAGGCCATACATACACAGTGCCCAGCCTCAGCCCACATCACTACCACAGTAGGCACCCAGGCTGGTTTCACTGCTTTTTTTT
>NW_016107377.1:742399-762651 GCF_001604975.1 Cebus imitator
AAAATTAGCTGGGCATGGTGGTGCGTGCCTGTAATCCCAGCTACTCAGGAGGCTGAGGCAGGAGAATTGCCTGAACCCAGGAAGCGGAGGTTGCGACGAGCCGAGATCGCGCCATTGCACTCCAGCCTGGGTAACATGAGTGAAACTCCATCTCAAAAAAAAAAAGAAAAAAAGTGAGTATTGCTTCAGGGTCCATTTCATGAGCCTAAGCTGTAGCTGGAGAAAACAAAAGGTTTCCTCTACAGCAGTGACTGTAAGAATACACTGTCATGGCAACAATTCAAAGCTGAAAATGACAATTCAAGTTACTGAAGAAACAGGACATTTGCTTTCTGGCACTCATGAAGGTAGCAACATTAAAAAGGCGGTAATTTATTTGCATATTCAGTCGCAAAGATAAATGTGTCAGCTTGCTTTGGGGTTGATCGTTTATGAAGTATACCTCTTCAAAGCCAGATGTGATTCTATCTGATAACCAGGGAAAGGTGACAGCAGTTCCCGGGAGCTCATTTTTCTTTTGTACTACCAAAAAGAAAAAAAGGCGGGGGAGTAGTCTGCCATGCCCCTTTACTCTCTCTTCTGTCTGAAAATGAGCCTCCCAGGGCTGGCTCACAAGACATTCCTTCTGAGAAGCCTTCCTCATATCCTTTGTGGTCTGGTCATGGAGCCCGCTAGTGCTTAAGACACCATGTTCACTTCTCTGTGGGCATCTTTTGCCTATCACGGACCGAGTTCATCAAACCACCTGGCTGTCAGCAGTGTCTGGCACATAGAGGTCCCTCACCAAATGCTGACGGCAGATGACCAGCCGTGGCTGGTGATTTCGTGAGGCTGATTCTCAAGCCAGCTTGGGTCAGGAGCGGCAGTGCTGCTGGTGGAGGAGGCGGCTGGAAACTACACATGCGTGGTCCACAGATCCAACCGTGGGAACTGTTATCATAGGCGATCTTGGGTTTTTCTTTCTTTTTTTTGGAGACAGTCTCACTCTGTTGCCCAGGCTGGGGTGTAGTGGTGTGATCTCGACTCACTGCAACTTCTGCCTCCCAGGTTCAAGCGATTCTCCTACATCAGCCTCCCAAGTAGCTGGGATATTACAGGGACCTGCCAACACACCCAGCTAATTTTTGTATTTTTAGTAGAGATGGGGTTTCACTATGTTGGCCAGGCTGGTCTCGAACTCCTGACCTCAGGTGATCCAACCACCTCGGCCTCCCAAAGTGTTGGGATTACAGGCATGAGCCACCGTGCCCAACCCAATCTTGGGTTTCCGAAGCACTTTTCCAGTAAGAACCTCTGCTTACTGACAATGACACCATCATTTCTCATCTTAAATAGAAAAGTCTCCTAATCTTTGGCTTTTATAACAGAACTGGAAAAGCTCAGAAAATATCCTACCTCTGAAAAATTATTTTTCTTTAAAAAAATCAGAGACAAAGCAATTGAGCTTAGCTCCCAATACATAAAAATAACTCATGTCACCTCCAAGTTGGGCAAAATTCCTTATCACAAATGTTCAATATGTGTAGCCAGGATACGAGATAAAAGTAAAAATCAGAAAGCTAAGCAGGCTTTCAGAGTAGATCTTAAGTAAGAAAAAATACTGCCATCAGATTTTTTAAAGGTCTTGTTTGATAATATCCTAATTAAGCTATAGAAATTTCTGCCAAGAGAAACATGAAAAAGCCAATAGTAGGAAATTGGTTAAGTAGATCATAAGAAACTCAGAAAAAGGAATACTTCGTAACCAGTAAAATGATGGTACAGAAGGTTGTTTTATCAACTGTGTTCAATGGAAAACAGAATACAATATGTGGGGTATAAGCCTATTTAAATAAAATGTATGTATATTTATACCAAATTGTTAACCATAATTATCTCTACATAGTAGCAATGTGTGTGATACTTCTTTTTTGCTTGTGTATTTACTAAATTTTATAAGAATATATGTACTACTTTTAGAATAACAAAAATACTTTTAAGTTTGGTTTTTTTTTTAAGGCCTGTTGAGCACCTCTTGCGATTAGGCAGTATTTGGTAAGCTCTTCCTGCAAAGGAAGGGCAAAAACAGGGCAAACATGGTGAAAACAATAACTGGGGCAGGGAAAGGAGAGGAAAGAATATCACGTTACCTGATGCTGGATGCTTTTCCCTAGTATCTTTTTTTGACACAGTCTTGCTCTGTTGCCCAGGCTGGAGTGCAGGTGGCGTGAGCTTGCCTCATTACAACTTCTACCTCCCGGGTTCAAGCAATTCTCCTGCCTCTGCCTCTTAAGTAGCTGGGATTATAGGTGTGCACCACCACGGCTGGCTAATTTTTGTATTTTTAGTAGATACATGGTTTCAGCATGTTGGCCCAGCTGGTCTTGAACTCCTGGCCTCAAATGATCCACCCGCCTCAGCCTCTCAAAGTGTTGGGATTACAGGTGTGAGCCACCACACCCAGCCCTGTAGTATCTTAACTATTCAGTCCTCGAATCTAGTCCTAGGCTGAGGCATTTTATTCCAACATAAGAATTCTGAATATAGTCTATAAAAAATCTTCTAAGAAAATGCCAACTACCACAGAATGGTTATGCCCTAGCAAAAGAAGTAAGTCAGTATTCAGGTAAATGGAAATTCTATTATCTAACAGAATACAGACTGACCTCTAATATTCTCTTAGCTCATCTTTGATACACTATCCAGGACTCTTTCTCCAATTGTTTTGGACTTTTTGGGGCGGTGGGAGAATGGGGTCTTGCTATGTTGTCCAGGCTGGTCTCAAACATCCGGGCTCAAGTGATCCTCCCACCTCAGCCTTCTGAGTAGCTGGAATTACAGCAGAAGCAGAAGCCACCATGCCTGGCTTCCTTCAGCTACTTTGTCTGTGCCTTTTCAGTTTTGGCAAAATTCTTTGGGTTTCTTGCCCACATGTTAATGACCACCATAAAATGCAGAGTTCAAGGAAATATCCCTGCATCAGAAAAATATATTTGAGATTATCTTAAATGCATTTCCTTTCCAATTTTTGTTTTGTTTTTGAGGCAGGGTCTCGCTCTGTTGACCAGGTTGGAGTGCAGTGGCTCCATCATAGCTCACTGCATCCCATGTGGCTAGGAATACAGGCACATGCTATGACACCTAGCAAATTTTTTTTTTTTTTTTTTTTTTTGAGATGGAGTCTCGCTCTATCGCCAGGCTGGAGTACAGTGGGGCGATCTTGGCTCACTGCAAACCTCCACCTCTTGGGTTCAAGCGATTCTCCTACCTCAGCCTCCTAAGTAGCTGGGACTACAGGTGCTCGCCACAAAACACCCAGCTAATTTTTGTATTTTTAGTAGAGACAGGGTTCATCATGTTGGCCAGGATGGTCTAGATCTCTTGACCTTGTGATCTGCCTGCCTCGGCCTCCCAAAGTACTGGGATTACAGGCGTGAGCCACCTTGCCTGACGACACTCAGCTAATTTTTTTATTTTTTGTACAGATTGAGTCTCACTATGTTACCCAGGCTGGTCTCAAACTCCTGGCCTCAAGCAATCTTCCCACCTCAGCCTCCCAAAATGATGGCATTACAAGTGTTAGCCACTGTGCCCAGTCCTCCAATAACTTCTTTTTCTTCTTCTTTTGTTTTTTAAAGATGGACTCTCACTCTGTTGCCCAGGCTGGAGTGCAGTGGTGTGATCTCAGCTCAATGTAACCTTTGCCTCCCGGGTTCAAGCCATCCTCCTGCCCCAGCCTCCTGAGTAGTTGGGATTATTTTTAGTAGAGGTGGAGTTTCACCATGTTGGCCAGGCTGGTCTTGAACTCCTAACCTCAGGTGATTCACCCACCTCGGCCCCCCCAAAGTGCTGGATTACAGTGGCGAGCCACCACACCCAGCCCCCAACGACTTCTTGACATTTAATTATTCATCTTTAATTTATCAGATCCCATCAACTAGGGCAGTAATGCCAACAAATATTTGAAAACTAACTGCAGTTTCCAAAGTGGCATTTATACAATAGCATCTTAAGGCCAGGCACCTATCAGCATTACTACCTTATTTTAAAGCTGTGAAAAGGAAGGTGACATGCAACAGCTAGTGGGGCCTCTGTCTATTGCTTTTGTCTCCAATGTTGCCCAAACACTCACCCCTCAACAGGCCGCTTCATCATCATCTGGGGAACTTACTAAAAACCTATGGTCTTGGGACTCACCCCAGACCAAATGAATCAGAAGCTCTGAGGGTGGGGCCTGGGAATGTCACACTTAATCAGCACCCTCAGTGATGCTGAGAAGCTGGGCTCGAAAACCACCACTGAAAGGTAGGTCAAAAAAGGTGGGTGTAACCAGGCACAATGGCTCACACCTGTAATCCCAGCACTTTGAGAGGCTGAGGTGGGCAAACTGCTTGAGCCCAGGAGTTCAAGAACAGCTTGGGCAACATGACAAAACCTTGTCTCTAAAAAACTTTTTAAAAAATTAGCCTGGAGTGGTGGCACATGCCTGTAAGTCCCAGCTACTTGGGAGGCTGAGGTGGGAGGATTGATCACTTGAACCCAGGAGGTCAAGGCTGTGGTAAGCTGTGATGGAGCCACTGCACTCCAGCTTGGGTGACAGAGCGAGACCATGTCTCAAAAAAAAAAAAAAAGGTGGACTCTCCTCTACTAACCACCCCTGGACCTTGACCACATTCTGGCGGCATGTCAAGGCTTGTCAGGACAGAAAGACGGAGAAAGATACTGGGTGAACTGATCACCGAGAGGACAAGCAACTGTACACATGCTGTGTGGAAATATCTGCCCCTCTGTTACAAGGATCTCTAGTTCTGCCACATGAAGAACGTCTGTTCTCTGCCCTCGTACTTACTTGGTCAGGACAATGGAGACTGCATCGTTGAGAATACTTTCTCCAAAGACCAGCATGTTGAGCACTGGGTCCACATGAAGTGCATTGAAAATAGCAATAGTGGCCACTGGATCGACAGCTGATATTAGGGAGCCAAATGCAAAACTGTAAGAGACAGAGGGAAGGGGAGATTCTGTAACGTGTGTCACTTGGTCCATATATTAAAGCATTGAAGTCAAAGGCCATATTTAACAGAAGGCAATACTACACAGTAGAGCTGAACTATAGAAAGCAGTGTACTTTTTCCCATTTATATACTGCTGACATTGTGGATGGAGTGTGAAAGGCCCACTCTAAATTAAGTTGTTAGGAATTGCCTGGTTTCCTACTGTCAGCACAGAGACTTGACTTTGACCAGTGATCACCAGTGATGGAGATTTTTGCTTAGATATATTTATTATACACCGCCCAGTCCCACGGATCAGAGCAGCTGGAGCCAAATGGTTCATGAGCTCCTGTGTCTGACGTCTGCTCTGCCCCTTGCCACCAGGCCCTTGGAGTGCTGTCTGTGACCAACCCCAGCCTGTACTCAGATTTGTAACATCTAAGAAAGTGTCAAAATCCAGTAGCAACCCCAGCGTACTTTGGGGGTGAGTGGTGTGGACAGCAGATAAAAACACTGAGGCCATCTCCCAACTGGGTCAGTGACCTCCCTGACAGTCCCCGTGAAGATCTTCTCACCCCAGCGGATATGTGCTGATTATTTAAAATGTTTCAGGCATGGAGGCTAACAACAGCAACCTACCATGGCTGGCACTATTCTAAGCACGTCACACATGGTGACTCAACAATCCAGACAGTGACCGTATGTGAGAGTGCTACTACTGCCCCAATGACAGAGGAGAAAACTTCAGGACAACAGGATGATGAAGTAACTTGTCCAAGGTCACTCAGCTAACAAGCGGCAGAGCCTGGCTATCTGCCCAGAGTCGGTGTTGCTACCCCAAATGGTACATACGGCAATACCAAGAGATGAAGGCAAATTCAGACAACAGCAAGTGTGACACAGGAAATCAATTGAGGTGACATGAGAAGGTGGGGTGGGGGGTGTAGGTGTGGAAGCCACTTAGATTGGGGGGTCTGGAGAGGCCTCTCTGAAGAGATGACCCATGTAAGCAAGAACCTACGTGTTAAGAAGCAGCTGGCCAGGCCAAGAGCTGTAGGCAGAATGACAGCAAGCGACCCCTGGGGTGGGAGCAAGCCTGATGCCTGAGGAACAGAAGGTGCATGTGGTGGTGGCGGTGAGGTGAGTGGCAGGAGCCACAGGAGGCTGGCAAGGAAGGCAAGACCAGCTCCCCCGAGGGGCCTTGTGGGCCACATGAGCCTGGACGATTCACTGTCCCTGCCCGCTCGTGATTTTCCCACAAGTCTCTGTGCCGTGCCTGGTGTGATATCTTTCTAGTGCAGCAGAATGGGTGGGTCAGCCCCGTTCCACAACACCAGCCAAAACATGGAGCCCCAATGGCCAGCTTGTGTCAGTCATTAGCCAGACACGCCTGCCCTGAGCTTCCAACCTCACCAAGCCTGGGTCTGGGGGGAAGAGGACGTTGGTCTGGGCAGCCTTCGATGGGTGATCTTATGGCTGCAGGGTCAGGAAGAGGAGAGCTGACTGAGGAAATGCCTGGCTGCCTTGCCAGGTCCAGGTCTCTTCATAAGTCAATCATTTGACCTCTGGTTTCCATGGTAGCTGCCTGTGAATGTGATTCATGTGCATTAATCCAGAGCGCCTCGGGATCCCAGGCTGAGGATTCAGTTCCCAGACTTTGCCTGCCCTCACAGAGATGACATCACAGCTTTGTGATGCTGAATTTTCATCATGGGAGAATTCCCACGGTCTGTACTGGGCATGACCCAGAGACACTTGCAGAAGGCAAGCAGGCAGGCAGGCAGGAAGAAGGGAGGGAAGGAGGAAAGGGAAGGTAACTCCACCAAACAAGTGTCCATCTGGGAGGCCCTCTTTTGTTGATAGCTGGTCCGCAGGCCCTTGCACCACAACCCAGACATGGAGCTTCTGGTTGCTTTTCTATTCCCACTCTCATCAACCGCAGCCACATCACCAGAGGCAGTGAAGGAAGGAGGATGATGTCTAAAAAATGTATCCTAGGACAGGCACAGTGGCTCACGCCTGTAATCTCAACACTTTGGGAGGCTGAGGTGGAAGGATGGCTTGAGCTTAGGAGTTTAGGACCAGCCCGGGCAATACAGAGAGAACCCCATCCCTCCACACACAAAAATTATCTGGAAGTGGTGGCGCACACCTGTAGTCTGAGATACCCGGGAGGCTGAGTCAGGAGGATGGCTTGAGCTCAGGAGTTTAGGACCAGCCCGGGCAATACAGAGAGAACCCCATCCCTCCACACACAAAAATTATCTGGAAGTGGTGGCGCACACCTGTAGTCTGAGATACCCGGGAGGCTGAGTCAGGAGGATGGCTTGAGCTCAGGAGTCTGAGGCTATAGCAAGCTGCGATCATGCCACTACACACCAGCCTCGGTGAAGCGCAGGCCCGCCACAGACTCACAGTTCCCTGTGCTGTGCCTCTCCTACCCCTGCAGGATATGCTTTTTATTTTATTTTTTTAAAATCTGTTTATGGGTATTCACTGCACAATGCTTCACTTTTTCTGTATGTTTAAATTTTTCATAAGAAAAGGCTGGGGCAACATTCATCTTAAGTAAGCCAACTGATGTCTCATGCCTCCTTAAAATGTATAAAACCGCTCTGATCATTGTGGGCACATGTCGTTGGGACCTCCTGAGGCTGTGTCATGGGTGCGTGTCCTCAATCTTGGCAAAATAAACTTTCTAAATTAACTGAAAAAAACAAAACAAACAAAAGGTTGGGAAAAATGCTTTGTATAAACTATGCAACACATTTAGTATGCTTGGGAATCTAAATTGAGGCAGAGTTTTTTTGTATTTTTTTTTTTTTTGAGATGGAGTTTTGCTGTGTCTCCCAGGCTGGAGTGCAATGGTGCAATCTCGGCTCACTGCAACCTCCACCTCCAGGGTTCAAGCAATTCTCCTGCCTCAGCCTCCCGAGTAGCTGGGATTACAGGCGCCCACTACCATGCCCAGCCAATTTTTGTATTTTTAGTAGAGATGGGGTTTTGCCATGTTGGCTAGGCTGGTCTCAAACTCCTGACCTTAGGCAATCCACCTGTCTCGCCCTCCCAAAGTGCTGGGATTACAGGCCTGAGCCACCACACCCAGCCAAGGCAGAGTATTTCTGGTCTCGATCTCTTGACCTTGTAATCCACCCGCCTCGGCCTCCCAAAGTGCTGGGATTACAGACTTGAGCCACCCGCGCCCGGCCAAGGCAGAGTATTTCTGACAGTGAAGATGAAAAGTATAAAATACAAACTGCTGAATCATTGAGAGGTCTGTATTGAAAGAGGGTCATTTAACCTGACTGTCAGCTGTTCTACTTCACATCTTCAGGACCTCATCTTTTAAAGGCCAGAAGCTAGAAGTTCAATTTAAAAATGTATTTTCTTTAATTCCATAACCCCAAAAGACAGTAGCATCAACAAAATGAAAAAGAAATGGACTAAGGTAGTGAAATAATTCAGGATCTCTAAGAGTGAAATCTCTCTCCAGCAAGGTATCACTAGAACAAAACAGAACATGTGCAACAAAGTTATTTTCATGTTTTCTACAGGTTGCAAAAGGTGGTCTGTGGCTCTCATGTTTGGTCTGCATGGTGTTTGTGAAAAACTGGGCAAGCTGTCAACATTGAAAAACTGGAAAATTACAATCTAGAGACCTAGCCTCTTTTTGAAAAAAAAAAAATTGTTTAAAATATCCACTAATATTGGGCCCAGATTTCCGCATGGTAATTATGAGTTGGAGCCGAGAAGTGGCTGTCCCTTCATGCAGAGTGTGTTCTCCCACTGGCCTTGCCCACCTCTGGATTCACACAGCTGGCCAGCTTCCCTCTGTTAAGTGCTCGGCCAGGCCCTGTGGCTGTGTGGGCTTGCGACCCCAGAGCATTCCCCATCCATGGGACCGTCACTTTCTAATAGCAAAGGAAGCTTCTGCACACAGAGAAGAAAGCACAACCCAGCTCTAAGTCAGCGTGTATACAGGGCAATTCTTTTCCTGTCCTCCACCTGAACATCCCAAACACTGATTCAACTCAACTTCACAGAAAGTTATCCAGCATTGTCTGTATCTCTAAGCAGTTGCTCCCAAAACAGGCTGAAGGTTTGAATACTGTGATACCTTCCTTTACTGGGCATTTCTTTTCATTTGCAAAGTACCTACAAAACACAGGACATCAGTTCTGCTTTGTTTCCAGCTGCCACGGAATGTGGCTTTTGCTACTTGTTTATGTATCAAAACTGTCTTACAACAAAAGCTCCAAAATTGATGTCCTGGGCTGGGGTGGGTGGTGAGCGGAGGTGGAAATAGAATTGCATTTGTTATCAGAGACACAGTTCCCATGAAAAGGGTTCCCAGATTCTAGTCCCAAGTTGCTAAACTACTGCTAAATCCTGAAAGCTCTGACTAACCCCACAGCAAGGAGCTGGGGACAAACTTGTGGCCCTGCTGCCCAGCTCCCTAGCCATGCCACAAGACCAAACCAGGTGCCAGTGGTAAATGCAGATACATTGAGCAAGGCTATGTACTCTCAGAGGGGGGAACCCAGGTTACACTCTGCGTGGGCACTTTTTCAGCACTAGATCTGGTACCTTCTGCGAGACAACTGCCTCAACCTACTGAGGCTGCTTCTCACTATGCAGTTCTGGGAATTCTTGGATGGGGCTCATGGGAAGTGCTCACAGGAGTGACTTCAGATGGAGGGGCTTTCTACAATATCCACAATAGAGGTCTTGGCCCTGCTTCCCCGACCCCAGGCTTGGTGGGAATCTCAGAGGAAAGTTTCTCCCTCACTTCCCGCTCCATCCATAATCTATCAAGGAGACAACTTTTTGTTATGGCGACTGAAAAGTCTTGGAAACAATAAGAACACAATGGTAAGGTGTTTGTATGCACATGGGCAGGGCAGTTAGCTGAGCAGAGTTACCCCCCTCCAAAGCTTAAACTAAATCATTCCAATCAGCAGTGCCCAACTAGGGAGCTTCAAAAGTCTTTAGTATAGTTTTGATTCATTTCAGAGGTACAAATTAACTCAGAGTAAGATTCTATAGCAGAAATCCTTACCAAAACTAAATATACAGAGAGAGAATAGAACAGAACCACACCCAGGAAGCAATGTGGAGAAAATGTGCCCCTGTGTGAAAAGCAGTCGCATGGGTGTTACAATATGAAGGATTTACCTGTCTGTCATGTTGAGTTTAGAGATTACATCAGCCTGTAAAATAAAACACACAAACACACAGACACACAAAAAAAACCCTGGAGAACAGCCAAGAAGATTTAAATGTCCATTAGTGCTTTATTAAAACTAATAAGGACATTAATCTTCAGTTCCCAAACCACTTGAAAAATAAAGAAGGCTCCTAAGTTTTTGTTGAAGCATGCATTCCATCAGCATGCAACAGAAGTATGGAAAAGAATGCTACCTTTGTCAAGCCCAATTCACTGCCGTTTCCTTAAGTTTATTCTTACTTAATACTAGAAGCTGAGCAATAAAAAAAGCTGCATGACAGACAGATTTATTCTGGTGCCATCAAAGCAGCAATATAGGTGAAAATCCAATGGAATGAATTTTGGCTACCGAGAGAAGAAAGCAGCTGACATGTGTTAAATAAATCTGCCTGTCACCCAGACACCTGACCCTCAACTCAGTTTTCAGAACTGGGACAGGCAAACTTTCTGCAACTGACAATAAAGGAAAAGATGCGACATGCGTGGACATGCATAATGCAAAACTACAGATATTACCTTCCTAGGGATGTTTGGTCTACATTAATTTGAATTAATGTTAAGTCTAAAGTAGAGAACACCCAACTGATACCACTGGGACGTGGTTTAGTAATTGTGGAAAATCCAGAGTATATAATTCTACAGGTAGACTGCTTAGAATTGAGTGAACAGATTCAGAATCATCTTTCAGTATTTCTCCAATGCCAGCAGAAAAGCACATGTTTGATTTTAAAATGCAAATTTTGATCAAAAAACAGCATTCAACCCAATTCGGTCTACCTGACAACACAACTGTTTGAAGTTCTTGATGGCATCTATTTGGCTTTATTTTTAGGTATTCCAGTTTAAGGTAGCATTGGTTTGCAAATAAAATCAAATACTATGGGGGGGAGGGGAGTATAGAAAAGCTTTACTAAATTCCAGATACCAAAGGTCTTGGGGGACATGTTGAAACAATTTAGCCTGCCTCTACTGCGCCTCATATGAAGCTAGGATTTTCTTCCAGAAGGAATTTACCCTAAGGATGAAACCCAGGCCCCACGAAGTGGCCCCATTTCACCTTCCCATCTCCTGGCACTAGCTCTAAGAATGTAAGACTTTCAAAGTATTTCAAAGATGATTTTCTTACCTGACCCAGAAAATAAATTCCTCCACCTACTACAAAAGCGGAGATTGCCGTCCCAAACACAGCAAACAGAGTGATGGAACCAATATTCTGAAAAAAGTTACCCTGTTTGAAAGAGCAGAAATCAGGGAAATGATTAGAAAGCCAGTCCTGTCAGTGAAGGCATGGCCTGCACACCTCGCCCTCCTTGCAGATTTGATTCTCGGTAAAAGGTACCACTGCCCGCCCTGCGTGGCCCTGGGAGTCTGGGGGTCCTCCTGCACCACACTCCCCCACCTACTGCAGTGTCCACTAACTCATATCATCTTTCACCTGGAACACTGCACAGCTTCGCATGAGTCACCTCAACATCTCCGGGTCCCTTTCCCTCCACGATCCAGTACTTCCAGAATGATCTTCACAAAAGACAAATCTGATGGTGCTGCCTTCACCTGGACCCCTACTTCCACTTACATTGCAGCTAGGCCAGGCGCAGTGGCTCACGCCTGTAATCCCAGCACTTTGGGAGGCTGAGATGGGCGGATCATGAGGTCAAGAGATCGAGACCATCCTATGGTGAAACCCCGTCTCTACTAAAAATACAAAAAAATTAGCTGGGCGTGGTGGTGTGCACCTGTAGTTGCAGCTACTCGGGAGGCTGAGGCAGGAGAATTGCTTGAAACTGGGAGGTGGAGGTTGCAGTGAGCCGAGATCGAGCCACTGCGCTCCAGCCTGGCACCTGGCGACAGAGCAAGACTCTGTCTAAAAAAAAAAAAAAAAAAAATGCAGCTAGTCCCCATCCTGGATGACTCGACCCCTGGGGAGGCCTCTGGGCTCATCTGGGACCATGTTCGCCTTTGTTCTCTGGGCTCCAGTCCCACTGGTGGCTTCTAGCAGGTTGTGCTCCCTCTTTGCTTGTTAAGCTTGCATCATCCCGAGATCTCAGGACATTTCAACTCTTCCCGATCCCTCAGCCAGCTCCCAGCTCAGATCCTAGTCTATGCTCTCAGGGCACAGTCACCCTCTCTTGTTGCCGTTGACAAGGCTGCAGCTTTGCTCTTATTTATGTAACTGATGTCTGACTTTCCCATGAGGCTGCAGGCTCTGGGCAATGACCACATCTGTGCACAGCACAGTCCCCGACATAACGCCCATCAGATGGAGGACGCCCAACAGACAGGCACTGAAGGAATTAACTGTTTCACGTCTAAGGTCCAAAGTCCACAGAATTAGGATATCAAGATATACTATCAGAGAGTCCTTTTTCCTGGCCATATCTTTTAAACAATTTTACTTCACTCTATTAGTATCATCATTAACATAAAATGTCATAAACATTTTATGACAGATAAAATGTTTCCATCTGCACTTCGCAGCATTTAAGATAAAATATTCAAGTCCAAGTAGCATGGTAACATCTTTCAAATTTCCATAAAATTAAGGAAATTAAGCTATTTATTATAATCCTATGGACTCCATTTAGGAGCCACCAAGAGGCTTTGATCACCCCCGATTGGGGGCGTGAATAAGAATCTTGTTTTTAGCTCAGAAATTGCCAAACCAGGGACATCAGGACCTGGCATTTTAAAGCCCTCTTATGAAACAGTGTCCTCGGCTGAACACTGACTGCCCCCACTAATCCTACCTCCTGGAAGTTTCTTTGCAATTTTGACTTGGCTGCCTAAAGTCTGACATTCAATTCCTTTGTTTAGCTTATCAATCTTTACTGCACAAAGAATTTTAAAATAACTCAAGGCAAACACAATAATTTGGTTTTTCAAAACAAAGGGCTTTCAATCTATGAGTCTCTCTTTGCAAATCACTGTTTTCTTTTGTCGCTTAAAAACAGATTAATCAGTTTTGACCTGTGTGCAGAGATCTAATGTTGATACAATTTATATAGTTAATATTAATCTGGTTTCTGAACATTTATCCAAATTCAAGTTATCACACTACAAGAACTTCCCTCTGCTACATAAAGCAAATTTATCTGTTTCTCTTTCACATAATTAACAACCTATTATTTGTGTAATATTCACAATTTAAAGAACCAGTAGCTGCCTAGCTAATTCACATCAACTGATGATAATCTTACTGAAATTTGTATTCCAGATCCAAATTTACATTAGCAAACATCACAATATTAAAATAAAACATTCAAAGTTTACTTCCTAGCATCTTTGGGGGAGGACAGAAAGCGGACAAAAGTTTCAGAATCGGCATTTCGTCATCCTATCAGTCCTTTCATATAAACTGTCACATTTTCTGCTGGAAAGTCATCTTCAACAAAATGTTTTTCTAAGAAACTATTGCTTTCCTCAAATCCCTTCCCTCCCCTGCAAAAAAATAGAAAATAAAAACTTTACATGCTCAAATATTCAAAATGTCATATTTGTAAGTCAAAATCAAGTCAATTTCCTCAGCATGTTTTGAAATATTTCATAATCTGCTTACAATTAAGATTTGTTTACAAAGTAAAAGAAGGAAAGACATGGTGACCTTCAACTTAATGTTTCCTTGTTTCTTTTTTAAAAATTATCTGATGTCAGTAACAGTTTGTAAGACTTGGGAATATTTTTTACATTAAACTTCCTTTTCAGCTGGGTGTGGTGGTGCATGCCTGTAATCCCTGCACTTTGGGAAGCCGAGGAGGGCGGATCACAGGGTTCTCAAGAATTCAAGACCAGCCTGGCCCAAATTAGCCAAGCATGGTGGCACATGCCTGTAGTCCCAGATACTTGGGAGGATGAGGCAGGAGAATTGCTTGAACCCAGGAGGTGGAGGTTGCAGTGAGCCAAGATCAAGCTCTTGTACTCCAGTCTGGGCTACAAGAGCAAAACTGTCTCAAAATAAAGAATTAAAATAAAATAAAATAAATAAACTTCCTTTTCACTTTTTCTTTGGATAGATGCACAATAAAATTATGACTTTAAAAAACATCTGGACTGAACATCTTAATACATTTTTGTTTTAGTACAGAAAAATCAAAGACTTAATTTCTATGTTTTTACCAAAAATTTCTAGACAAATCTAACTCATTTTAAAAAATTATTTATTTATTTATACCATGTCACCAAGAAGTTAAGTTTATTTTTATTTATTTATTTTTAAGACAAAGTCTCCCTCTATCATCCAAGCCGGAGTGCAGTGGCACAATCTCAGCTTACTGCAAGCTCTACCTCCAAGGTTCAAGCGATTCTCATGCCTCAGCCTCTAGAGTAGCTGGAATTACAGGCATGCTCAACCATGCCTGGCTAATTTTTGTATTTTTAGTAGAGATGAGGTTTTGCCATGTTGGCCAGGCTACTCTTGAACTCCTGACCTCAAGTGATCTGCCCACCTCGGCCTCCCAAAGTGCTGGGATTACAGACATGAGCCACTGCCCCAACCACATTAAGTTTAATAAGTTATTATTACTACTACTGGTGGTAATATTGTTATTAACAATAGCTAACATTTTTATCATTAATAACAACAAGAAGCAGCACTCCATTTATTTAGTGTGGTGAGTGGTGATTTACCTACATTCTTTCATCTAATGTAAATCTCAAAGCATCCTGGGACGTAGGGTTTTAGGGTTTTTGGTTTCTACTTTACCAAAAAGAAACCTGTAGAGGGCAGCACATGATTAGTCCTGTGTTGTGTCTCTCTGGCTTTCCTCTCTCCAAGGGCTGCCCTAAACGTTCCAATCTTCACAATTAAAAAAAAACGTAACATTCACAAAAGAGCTGTTGTATTATTAACATTAGTATTTTTTTTTTTTTGAGATGAAGTTTCTCTCTTGTTGCCCAGGCTGGAGTGCAATGGTGCGATCTCAGCTCACTGCACCCTCCATCTCCTGGGTTCAAACGATTCTCCTGCCCCAGCCTCCCCAGTAGCTGGGATTACAGGCATGTGCCAGCCGCCGGGCTAATTTTTTATTTTTAGTAGGGATGGGGTTTCTCCATGTTGGTCAGGCTGGTTTTGAACTCCTGATCTCATGTGATCTGCCTGCCCTGGCCTCCCAAAGTGCTGGGTTAATAGACATGAGCCACAGCACCCAGCCAATACTAGTATTTTAAGTTGAATCATTGTATTTTAAAACTGAAATACACTATGTTTAAAAAAAAACTCACAGACAAGGGAAAAAACTCACACAAACAGGCCTAAAACTGAGAAGCTCCTGGCCAGGCAGAAAGACTCACACTGGGGGGCTGGGTGTGGTGGCTCACACCTGTAATCCTAGCACTCTGGGAGGCTGACATGGATGGATCACTTGAGGTCAGGAGTTCGAGACCAGCCTGGCCAACATGGTAAAACCCCGTCTCTACAAAAAATACAAAAATTAGCTGGTATGGTGGTGTGCACCTGTAATCTCAGCTCCTCAGGAGGCTGAGGCAGGAGAATCTCTTGAATCCACGAGGCAGATGTTGCAGTGAGCCAAGATTATGCCACTGCACTCCAGCCTGGACAACAGAGCAAGACTCCATCTCAAAATAAATAAATAAATACTCATACTGGGAGTTGCAAGGCAAAGGCCATCAAGGCCAAGCCAAAGCAAAGAAGTGGGTAGGGGCCACCGCCACTGCTTGCCAGGGCAGGGAGGCAAGAATGGGTGGGGCAAGTGTGGGACCAGACAAGGAAGGATGGGGCTCCAGCCTGAAAAGCTGGACCAGGGAGTGGGCGAGAAGAGACAGAGACTGGGGGAGGAAGGATAATATCAAGCTGGGATCTGACGCCAGTGGAGGGTACTGAGAGGGAGACAAGGAAGGATGGATGGGCCTGAGGAAGCTAGAAAGGCCCCAATGGGGCAGCTGAAAGAAGCAAAAGCCCTGGGGTACATGTCCCCGTCATCCCAGGACACAGTCTAACCTCTTTATATGTAGCAGTCTGTGTCCAATAAGATGAGTCAATGCATCATTTGTGCACCACATAACATCACTTCAGCCATCTTCCTGGGCAAAGCACATGTTTATAGAAAGCACAGACTCAGTGAGCCACCCTGCCTGAAACCATTCAAACAGCCAACTGATCATGTCTGCTCCTCTCCAGAAGTCAGGCACTGTAGTCCAGCTGCCACTGAGCACACCCAAGAAGGAGCAGAGCTGCTGCTGCTGCTAAATTAACACCCAAGCTTTTAAGGAACTTGCCTTACAACATGAGAAACCCCCCAGACCAAAGCACCAATGTGTGCCAATCTCACCTTGTGTAATGAATATCCAGACTCAAAGATAATAGGGGGAAGCAGGAGGAGGAAAAACATGTTTGGACGAAACATTTCTTCTTCCTGTAAATAGAAAATGGGTATCTTAAGAGGCACGAAATTTGTGTAATTAAGAAATAAATTCATCAATAAAGAGCCAAAATAATTCTCTCAGGGCCTGGTATAGTAGAAACGTACACCGTTTAAATAACTACTTGACAATAAAATCAAGCAGAATGAGAGGTCCCCTCACACCAAAAAAAATAAAACTGCATTTTGTTATTATTATATTATTATTTTGAGACAGTCTTGCTCTGTTGCCCAGGCTACAGTGCAGTGGTGCAATCACAGTTCCCTGCAGCTTCAAGCTCCTGGGCTCAAGTGATCCTCTCATTTTAGCCTCCTGAGGAGCTGGGACTACATGTTCGCACCACCACACTAAGCTAATTTTTTTCTTTCTTTTTTTCTTTTGTAGATACAGGGTCCCATTGTGTTGCCCAGGCTAGTCTCAAACTCCTAGCCTCAAGCAATCCTCCCAACCTAAGCTTCCCAAAGCGTGGAGATTATAGGTATGGACGAGATTTTTAAAGGTGACTGGCAAAAAGAAATAGCACAACAAACTGCTTCCAAACACACAGTAGTATGTTTTTTATTCCTTAGTACACAAAGAAAATTAATCTGAATATAGAAAATTTCAATTCTGGTTGCATACTTTCAAAACAAGTCCACAAATTGGAATCCTCCAGGAAAAAAGTAATGGTAAGTCCTAAAACAATCCACTCAGTAAATCCTACATATGGTTAAAATAGCTCTGTCTTCTTTCTGTTTGTCACAGACAACTCTGCCATTTTCCAAAGTCTGATATGATCAAACAGTCCCCAGTGGATATTCTTTGGACTTGGGACTTGGCTGGAAAGACAGCCCCTTACCATGTATATGTCTTGCTATAAAAGAATGCCTGTGGCTGGGTAATTTACAAAGGAATAATATTTATTTGGCTCATGATTCTGCTGTCTGGAAAAGTTCAAGACTGGGTATCTGGTAAGAACTTTAGGCTCCTTCCACTCATGGAGGAAGAGAAGAGGAGCCAGAGTGTACAGAGATTCATGGCAAGAGAGGAAGCGGGGCCGGGCGTGGTGGCTCAAGCCTGTAATCTCAGCACTTTGGGAGGCCGAGGCGGGTGGATCACGAGGTCAAGAGATCGAGACCATCCTGGTCAACATGGTGAAACTCCGTCTCTACTAAAAATACAAAAAATTAGCTGGGCATGGTGGTGCGTGCCTGTAATCCCAGCTACTCAGGAGGCTGAGGCAGGAGAATTGCCTGAACCCAGGAGGCAGAGGTTGCGGTGAGCCGAGATTGCGCCATTGCACTCCAGCCTGGGTAACATGAGTGAAACTCCGTCTCAAAAAAAAAAAAAGAGAGGAAGCCGGGGGCAGGGAGGCAGGACCAGGCTCTTTTTAACAATCAGCTGTATAGGGAACTAACAGAGTAAGAACTCACCCACCACCCACCACCCAGCAAGGGCATCAGTCTATCCATGAGGGTCTGCCCCCATGACCCAAACACCTCCAACACTAGGATCAAATTTCAACATGAAGTTTGGGGAGACAAACACCCAAACCACAGCATCATGCTTCCAGACTTGAATATTAAATGCCATTAGGAAAGATGTTTCTAGAATATAACCAGCCATCTTTGGAGGGATGAAACAATAACAATTTCATTTTCTATATTATTAATATATCTCTCTAGTTGTTGGTAGAATTTGGGAGAAATATATATTGGTCCTCAAGCCCAAAATGGTTATGTGTAATACACAGTCTATTTAAAAATGCAAAATCAGGCCCGGTGCAGTGGCTCACGCCTATAATTCAGTACTTTGAGAGGCTGAGGTGGGCAGATCACGTGAGGTCGGGAGTTCGACACCAGTCTGACCAACTTGGAGAAACCCCATCTCTCCTAAAAATACAAAATTAGCTGGGCATGGTGGCGCATGCTTGTAATCTCAGCTACTTGGGAGGCTGAGGCAGGAGAATTGCTTGAACCCAGGAGGCAGAGGTTGCAGTGAGCCAAGATCGCGCCATTGCACTTCAGCCCGGGCAACAAGAGCAAAACTCCATCTCAAAAAAAACCAAAATTAGGCCCTTTTTCGTATGAATATTTTCCCATGTCACAATTTTGATGGTCTAATTTCTTGTCAAAACCCCTATTCCAAAGAATGCCTAAATGTATTCCTACAAATGTATAGCTGTTACCATAAAGACTAAAAAATATTCAAAAAAGGCTCAAAAATAGAAGCAAATGATGACTTCTGAAATGCCTTATTAAGTTTTAAAATAGCAGCATGTACAACAAGCTCATGATTCAGACTGGGACTGTGTGAAAAAAAATGGGCCGAGCTCTGGCGGGTTTTATGGGGCAACCTATTCCCAGGGTCTGTGCAGCAGGACCACTATATACAGCCTTTTGGAGGTACAAAACTAATCCCTCCTGGGAATAAGGAGAATCTACCTATAATGGGGTTACACAGTGTACCCCAACCCCCACCCCAATTCATGTCTACCAGGAACCTCAGAATGTGACCTTATTTGGAAATAGAATCTCCGTAGATCTAATGAAGGTAAGGATCTAGATGACATTACACTAGATAAGGGAAAGCCAAATGCAGCAAACGTTGACTTGTAAGAGACAGAACAAGGCACACAGAGAAGAAGCCCATGTGAGCACAGAGACAGGGCTGATGCAGCCACAAGCCAAGGAAAACCTGGGCTACCAGAAGCTGGAAGGCACAATGAAGAATTCTTTTCTAGAGTCTTTGGAGGGAACCTGGTCCTACTGACACCTCGACTTCTCACTTCCAGCCTCCAGAACTGTGAGAAAACAAATCTTTGTTGTTTTAAGCCACTCAGTTTGTGGTAATTTGTTACTGCAGCCCTTATGAATACACCAACTTTCAGGGAAATAGTGTTGTAGCTCCTCTTGTCAATGACTCCCCCAAAATGGTCTGAGGTGGTTTTAGGTGGCACTAGAGCAATGTGTGTCAAATACCACTGACCTCACGGATTGAAAGTCAGCCCCTTTTGATTATTTCTTCAGTCCCAAATAAATCGAAGACATCTTAGGATGGCAATACTGCCTCTAAGGGCTCTCTCCAACGTGCTGATCTCCCGTGACAGACAGCAGCTTCAGCTGCCCTGATGCTTCAGCAGGCATCTGTACTACTTCATTTTTATCATGTTTACAAAACAATATTAGTTTCTCAATTAAAATAGTACTAATGTTGCCTTGAAAATAAATATGGCTGGGCACGGTGGCTCATGCCTGTAATCCCAACACTTTGGGAGGCCAAGGTAGGTGGATCATGAGGTCAGGACTTGGAGACCAGCCTGGCCAACCTGGTGAAACCCTGTCTCTACTAAAAATACAATAATTAGCTGGGAGTGGTGGCAGGTTCCTGTAATCCTAGCTACTCAGGAGACTGAGGCAGGAGAACTGCTTGAACCCAGGAGGTGGAGGTTGCAGTGAGCTGCAGACCATGCCATTGCACTCCAGCCTGGGCAACATAGTGAGACTGTCCCCAGCCCTCCTGCCCCCTGGCAAAAAAAAAAAGTATATAGGACAGGCAGGGTGGCTCATGCCTATAATCCTAACACTTCGGGAGGCCAAGGTGGGAAGAGCACTTGAGCTTAGGAGTTCAAGATCAGCCTAGGCAGCATAGTGACATCCCATCTCTACAATTTTTTTTTTTATTTCTTTTTTTTTTTT